>NW_006400030.1:1493417-1571852 GCF_000299155.1 Elephantulus edwardii | reverse complement strand
AATAAAAGAATTTTATTTTTCTCTTCAAGGAGAAGAGCAACTGAGAGGGGGGGGGTGAGTAGGGAGGAAAATGTAACCATGTGTGAATGGAAATTCAAAGTCTCTGTAAACTTTCATTAAAATGAACAAAAAAAAATTGGTTATGAAAAAAATTGGTCATGAAGAGATATTTCAGGGACTCCATATATTGTGCTTCAAAACCTGTTGAAGTCTTAATAGAGGCTACATTAAGGGAATGAGGAATACTTGTCCTACCTATTTTATAAAACTCATATTGTGTACACTTAACTTCTCATCAAAATTGATTGGACATACTGTGTTAGAACTTAAAATCTGAAGTTCTGGTAGTCTAGTGGGTAAGGAGTTGCATTGACAAAAATGTAGGCCATTTTTGCTCCTTAGGAAGAAGATGGGCAATCTCTCATGTGATTTAGAGTCTCTAAAAACCTACTGGAGGTCAGGGGGGAGCCAGTTCCAACTTAATGGCAGTAAGTGTGAATTTTTATATACTAATAGCAAGAAGGTGTGCTGCAGTCCTGAAGGCATGCTGTTCCATGCCACGAGCTGCTCTGTGGAAGAAGGATGGGCAATCTCCTCCTGTGTGAGTCCCTTCAGACCCAATGGTACACAACAACAATAAAGACAGAAGAAATGTCTCATTTAAAAATGCATTGAATGAAAGATATTCTAATTAAGTTTATGTTTCTCCTTGTAATTAGGGCTCTCTGGTGACCTAATGGTAAGGAGCTGCAGTGGTAAGGAGTTCTACTGCCAGCTCAAAGGTTCAATGTTCATATCCACCAGCTGCTATGAGGGAGAAAAGTGGACAATTTTCTGTGTGACTTATAGCCTTTAAAAACTCATGGGAGGGTAAGTTACGAGTTGGTTCTGATTGGATGACACATAACAACAACCACCACCACCTTGTAACAACATATGTCCAATAAAAAGAAAAACCTAAGAAGGCAGTTACGCTTCCTATTTGAGTTGGCGGTTAGGACAATCAGATATTTTCTGAAATAATCATCAGATTTAACTTTGTTATGAGCTACTCTGAACTTGCTATGAGATACAGCCAAAGTTAGAAGAGAAGAAGTAGAACATTCCGTTTTGGGAGAGCAGGCTCTCCAGAGTCATCACAGTAAATAAACATATCCTGTTGAAAAATAATTCTAGGTGGAGGAAAAAATGACTATAGTTAACATTAACTCATGCTGAACTGACTTTATTTGTTCATTAAATTGTTTAGTGTCATTTCTCTAAATCAGCTGTGTTTGATGCTTCTATTTCATCCAAATCTTCCCTGAAAAGATGCTCATCAACAGGAATGGCACTGATGGTGCACAATTTCCTGTGTCTCCTCTTTCTTGTCCTCTCCCAGATCACTCTTGCCTCAATTTCAGCCCTTCCTCCAGAAGCTTTACTTAACTAGTTTTCCTTTTCTTTTGAAATGCATATGCTGAATCTTTCAAGACTGACAACAGTACGGCTCATTTCATCTATATCTTTAAGAATATACAGACTTCTGTAACATTTACACTGTCAGTCCAAATAATCATTGTCATCACCGCCTGGTCCCTTATGCATCACCACCTGTTCTCTGAATGTAACAATATCATCTGCTTATTTCTCCTGCTCATTTACCACTTTAGCGAGGAATTCAAACACCTCACGACCACTGATCACTAATGTCTTTTTTTGTTGGAAGTCAGCTTTCCTTCTTTCCATAGCTTGCTCAAGTTTATTTCTCTTGTATTTTCCATGTGAGAAAAGATTAGAATTATATTAGTAGAGTTGGGATCTACGACAGAACATTCTCTTTCAATGAGATCTTCTAATGACATTTAATCTTTCTTTTTATCTTTTTTCAACACAAATCTGGGCACATATCTTCCTCTAAGGCATATCTCAAACCAGTCAAATTTGCTGTTTTTAATAGCACCAAGGAAATGCTTGCACCTTATTTGAGCTTCTGGGTTTTTTTCTTTTATACCTCACCATGATTTTTGTTCACTACTTACAGTTTTTTCTCATTCCAGTTATCTATGGTATTGAGTTCTTCACCTCTTGCATCAATGTAAACACTTCATTTTCTGTGTTTTCCCTCCACAGTGAAGTCAAGATAAAATGTACAATTATCTCTTTCAGTACACACAGATTTTGGATCTGAACCTTTACTTATTGTTTTGAGCAGAAGCCACAAATGGGATCGATTCCTTTAGCTGGGCACTTCCTTCTCCTTGCCATCTTTCTGCAGCTGCTTTCTACCCTCTCTTTGTGCTCCATGATGTTGACTAAACTTTACTTGATGAGTGATAGTCTTGATACATTTCTACTGCTTTGTCCTTTCCTATTCTTTTAGACCAAAAGTTCTGTTTTTGGTGATTTTCTATTTTCCCTGCTTTACATTTTACTCTCTTTCACCCGAGTCTGTTTCTAGGGGAGTGATGTGGAGACAGGTGATGCTAACCAGACTTACACAGAGCTCCAAAGGTCAAGGCCTCTAAACTGAGGGCAAGAGAAGGAGGAAGACCTAGATTAGCAGTTTTAAGCATCTTTTTAGGTGTTTGTTGTTGTTGATTGCCACTGAGTGGAGAGCGAGAGTGCGAATCAGAGCCACACTAATAATAAAAGGCCCAAAGCCTTTCTAAAGTTCATAGAATTTCCAGAGGCATGCTGTTTAGGAAGTGGATGCCACTCCTGCTTCCAATACCATGATCACAGAGGTGGTGTTCATTCCATCATGCATTTTCCTTGATAAGGTGTCTATTCAAGTCTTCTACCTTTTTTAAAAATTAGATTTCTTTTATTTCTAACTATTGTATTTAGAGAGTCTTTTATATATTCTGGATGTGAATTTTTGTTCAAAATATGCTTTGTGAATATTTTCTCTCAGCAGTTTAGCACAGAAGATTTTTATTTTGAGGAAGCCAATACATTTTGGGGCTGTGTAAATCAGTTTCCTCTTTGGGTCCTGATATAGCAGCATATATTTGAATAATAATCATGTTACTGGGTCTTCCTCATATGCATTTGAATATTATTATCCCATCACTCAAAACATTGTATTCCAGGATAGACCTTGAAATTGACTTTTTTACTATACCATTTGGAAGCAGTAGTGGCATCCACTTCTTAAATAACATGCCTCTGGAAATTCTATGAACTTTAATAAATGTTGATAGTTGTAGAGGGGCTTCAGGCCTTTTGTTCATAAGGTGCTATGAGTCATGCTCTACTTGAAGGCAATCTACAACAACAACATAGTATACCATATATGATTATCTGATTCAAAGTGGCCAAAACTGGTCAATTTCATCTCACTAATGCTTAATAAGTTGATGTTCATGTGTTCCATTTCATTTTTAACAGTTTACAGTTTTCCAACATTCAAACTAAGTACTTTCCTTGTTCCAGTTATTAAAGCATATTTGTTATTCTTTTTCCTTGTTTCAAATGACTTCTAATCTGAGCTCTACTACTACGCTCTACAGCTATCTTTATTCCTCTAGTGTTTATAGGGTTTTCAAAGGCTTGCTATTTAAGAAGTGGATGCCAATTCTGCTTCCCAGTCAGTCTTAATCTGGGTGCTCTACCATAAACCTTGTACACCTTGGGAAACCCTTATGGCATTTGACACACCATTTGCACAGATTTCAGTATCACAGCAAGCCAAGTTATCTCAGTACTGCAAACTGTTAGACAAATGTTGTATCACTTAGATCAATATTCTTCCCAAATACAATTAGCGCTGAATTGATAAAATGACCAGTTTATTCCCAGCTTTTAATTAAATCAAAACAACCTACCTCCAAACTGGATCCTCATGTATTTTGGGCATGCTGCTAGGAGGTGGTATTCCTTGGAGAAGGACATGATGCTAGGAAAAGTGGAGGGTTGGCAAAGGAGAGGAAAACCTTCAACCTGGTGACTTGACATAGTGACTGCTGCAATGGGCTCTTGAGTGTCAGGAAGTATGAAGATAGCGCAGGATAGAACAGGGTTCAGACCTTTTGTTCACAGGGTATCTATGAGTTATACACCACTCAATGGCACCTAACAACAACAAGGTCAGTTTCCTGTTTGTATATTTATGGGTTATATCATTGGTGTTATGTCCAAGAACTCTTTACCTAACAGTAGGCCATGAATTCTCTTTGTCTTCTCTTAGGTTTTATATTTATAAACTGACATTTAGATCTATGATTTACAGCATGTTCAGTGACAGTATCCTGTTTCTTTATTCAAAACACTGCATGGTCTATTTCCTAACAATCATTTATTATGTATTTTTGATGCAATAAATGAAATGAGGAAATTTTAACAATTACATTGCATTTTTTTATCTAATCTCTACTGTGTTCATTAATTGTCCTTTCTGTAAAAATTAAACAAAATCAGTTATCCTTGACTTAGTTCTGATGCATGATCATATCACGAGTGTCAGAGTAGAACTGTATTCTATTTCAGTTTTCAGGGTCATGATCTTCTGGACGATCACAGGCTCCCTCCACTCCCACCCCGAGGTGTTCCTGAGTGCATTTGAACAACCAATCTTTTGCTCAGTAATAAAGTGATTAACTTATTGCACTACCCACGTAACTCCTAATTAATATCCACACTTCTCTACATACCCTGTGATTTAGGATCTAATCCAAAGGTCAAATATGGGAAGAGGACAGAAATTAGTATTTTAGTTAGAGAGATTAGTATTATAGCATATGAACTTGAACTGGGAAGCACTTAAGGCTGAAGTCTGTAGCAGAAACATAAGTCCATTTTGATTCTTGACATAAATTCACATGTTAGTTCTTTCTTTCTGACTGGTAAATCAGTCATGCAGCTTTGCCCCCAGAAAGAGTGCTGTTGAAAGTAGATTACAACTGCCAGGAGAGCCTGGCAGGGGCAGTATTCACTCCTGGGGCTTGCACAGAGAACCAGTCCTTCATGATTTGCTGAAAATAACCACATGGCCATGAGTCATGGTTGAACCACTATAGTATCTGGTGAGTGAAGTTATAGAACCAATCCTGTAAGCTTTTAAAATCTGATTGATATCCCAATCATACTTCTTTGCCTGCTTTTGTTGTCCCAAATGCAACAGTGATGGATTTTAAGTATTAAGAATAAGATCAGGCAGCTGGTGATCTGTTCAGAGTTTATATTAAACACATTGCGGAATCATAGGAAATCTTCAAGAGGCATGATACGAGAACTGATTTTCCCTTACAAAGATCTGTCTGTTGTGTGAAGAATACGTGTAGTAAGAGGCAAGCGCGAGCCCAGGGAAATAATTCCCGAGGCTATTTATTTATGTCATTGCTTTTTTATCCTTTACATTTTCCCCAACAGTTTCTACAGGTACAATTAAGTGAAATTCATTACACTCTTCAATTTACTTTACCGTTATTAACATAAATTCAGTGGCCACTAAGTAAAAATGTATTCTTTTCCTCTTTTGTCACCCCTGAAAACCACTAATAATTCTTTCTTTTTCCTACCCTAGTGGCAGAGTGGTTGAGCAGTCTTTCACAGCCGCTAACGAAACATTAATGGTTTGAACCCACCAGCCGCTCCCCAGGAGAACGGTGTGGCAGTCAGCCTCTGGACAGATGGCAGCCTTGGAAACACTATGGGCAATTCTACTTTGTCCTGCTGGATTGTTATAGGTTGGAATTCACAGAAAGACAATCAGTTTTAAAATATAGTTTACTTCACATATGTGCAATTATATAAAATTTGTCCTGCTATTGACCTATTTAACATGGCATGTTTTCAAGATTCAGTCTCCTAGGAATATACTTCAGAACTTCATTTCTTTTTGTGGATAAGTATTCCACTTTGTGTAGACATCTCATTTTGTTTATCCATTCATCTGTTGCTAGATATTTCAACTGTTTCCACAGTTTGACTAGTACCAACTTGACTTTCTTACTGTTCTCAAATGTCTGTTTTTTTACTTAACTGGTTACCCTGCCCTCCAAATCTATGCTAGCTGACTATTGTTCTAGGGATTATTTCTCTGACAAAGGATTTATGCATTTTCTCACTTATCTTTTGATCCATTTATTCATGTCTCTATCCATTCACTTATTCATTCATCTATCCATCCCCACAAAGTCCACTGAGATACTATTAGATGCCACTATATGTCAAGCCCAGTGCTAAGCATTTAATCTTTTTTCCTTAACCTGTTGATTGTGCAGAGACTCATGTAAATAAGTAAATACAGCACATTATAATAGAGGTTATAATAGAAGAAGAATGTGCAAAGGGCAATAGGAAGCACAAAGCAAGTAACCAGGGGTGGTTTTGTGAAAATAGAAATTAGTCAAACAATCATAATAACAGCCATTTCTTGAGCTCCTTCTCACTCAATAACTAACTCCCTCACTGACCTCCATCGGGTTTCAGAGACTGCAAACTGTACATGAGATTGTGTATTTTCCCTTTTGGTTTAGCAGTACATCTCCCCCGCCTCCCCCACCCCCCTAGGCAACACCACCAGAGAGCTTCTACTAGAAAGGCATGATTGTGTTTTGTAGTTTGCATACATTGTATCAATCTCTCCTCACCCTAACAAACTATGGTGTATAATTCCTCCTTTTTAAGGACAAGGTCAGTGGCAGTTTCGATTGTCAAATTCTAGATGCCTTAAAAGCTTGTGATCTCAACTCTATTATTTTCTGAGAGGAGAAAATAAAATGTGAAAGCCAGTGAAGAGTGAGAAGGGCAGCATGCATTTGAAGAAGATGAGGGGCTGGAGGAATGAGGACATAGAGGATGCTGGGGCCCATGGAAGGTAACATTGCACTCTGTGTTTGACTTCCTTCTTTGGGCCCTCTGATGATCAGCTCTTTCTTCACAACCTAGAGAACTGGACCAGGTCCTGACTGATCTCAGCAACTGAACGGCAGCCTGAAAGAACAAAACAGAAGAAAAAGCACATTTATCTAAATCAGCAACTTTCTTTATCAAGGTTTGGGATGATCCAATACAACTAGCCTACTCTAATGCTCAATCTAATGAAAGGCTAAGTGCACAGCATGGATAACAGTAATTCTTAGTGCATAGAAAATTCTTTTATGAGCCTGTGCCATGTCCAGCAAAACCAATGATCAGTTATTCCTAGATTTTTGTCACTGATAGTCTCTACTAGGGAGACCTTATGTCTTTTGACATGGTCCCACCATTCTTCAAGCATTTCATTGCTTTTGGCCACAAATAACATATCATTCTTACATTCTCCATTCTCTACCTCTGGATCAGTTGCTCATTCAAGGATTGTTGTTTCCTGTTAGTAGGGTGCTTTTTTATACTGGTGTGTCATTGCTTCTAATCCAGGCACTGTCAGAGGACAAAGCTAAGGGACATGCAGGTGTGTGTGTGTGTGTGTGTGTGTGTGTATATGTACACATCTATATTTTTCTATAGTCAGTTCTGACTTATGGCAACCCCAAGACTGCTGAGTAGGCTTGCTTCAAAGAGTTTTAATAGCTAAGACCTTTTGAAAGCTGATCTCTAGATGCTTCTGGCTGACTTAGAACTCCCAACCTTTCCATAAGTAGTCAGGTTCTTAACTATTTACACCTATGCTAAAAGGGACTCCTGACTTGGCCACATCACAGTAGAAGGGCAAAAGTACAAAAACACTGTTTCAGCGTTTGCCATCAGCTAATAATACAAAAGCCCCAATGAACTCAGGCTAACTAACAACAGCAATAATTACATTAGATATAGGCTTGACTTCGTCTCAGTCTTGGTAGTGCTGAGGGGTGCGTAAAATGTCTTTCAGGGTGGCATAAGACTCTAAGCCTTGATAGCTTAAGCAGTGGTTGCCTGGTCCATATGGACAAGATCATTTAAGGAAAAGAAAGTTTTTTGAAGTGAAAAGACCTTTAGTAACCTGAAACTCTTAATTAGTGGAAAATGACGACTGTAGCTGAAATTGAACACAGACCTTGAAGAGGATCACTCCAGATAATAAAAAGAGAAGGGAGAAAAGGGGAGTTAAGCAGAACGGCGTGGGGCTGGGAATTGTGGGCTGAAGGTGACAGTAAACAATTCTTAGTGATAGAAAGACCAAAATATTTTAATATCAAGGGTATGCAATGTTAACTTGTAGCTCTTTACTGAGGGTGTATAATTTCTTCACCTCCCAAAACAAAACTTTCACAAAATTTTCACACCAAAAATATAACCAATGAGGGTGGGATGGAGATTTCCCCCCCTAAAAACTGAAACAAAAGTATGGAATTTTATAGCTTAGACTGGTAGAAGTGGACAGAAATAGGCATGTAACAAGAAATACCCTGTAAATGCAGTGTATTCAGTAGAAGCAAGAATCCAGGGACAGAGGGACCTCTCTCTTTTTTATCCTTGAAATTAACAGAGATCTTAATAGGAGCTTTGGGTTTCCACAGGATGGAGAATAGTGAGTATCTGTAACATGTTGCCTTCTTCAAGGGCACAGAGATGTCAGTTGACAAACGTTAGTCACATTTTATAATACAAGTTGCATTTCAACGATGTAAAAATATCTCCAGAGGTGCGTCAAAATGGAGACCTTCTGCTAATTAAAAGGTCAGTGTTTGGAAGCCACCGCAGGAGAAAAGACCTGGTAAGCAGCTTCTGTAAAGATCACACCTTTGGAAACCCGGGGCAGGGAGTGGGGTGGGTTGGGGGTCAGTTCTCTACCCTACCGGGCTTGCATGAGTTGGAACTGGCTGGACAGCACCACCTCACAATGATAATTGCATCTAAGTGTTGTAATTCTGTCTTGAAGATTTGAAGTCCTCATTAATTCATGTATACACACTGGTTGTACTTTTGAACTTTCTTATTTTTCAATGTAAACTCTCTTTGAAATTGGTACTGATTTCTGGATCTTTCACTGTACCAGAGCCATTGCTTAGCACTTGGTAAGGGGCTCAGTAAGAAATTACAGAAATTTATCCTGGAAAGGTTTCTTTTTTTTAACTGTTGTAAATGATGAAGATATTTGCACTAAAAGGCTTTTCCTAACTGAAAGTTAAGTGGGTAATTCAAAACAATAAAACTAAAAAAGGACTTATTACTGGCTTATTCTTTTAGTGAGGAAATCTTAGTATTAGGCAGCCTACTATTCCCATAATATATGTTGTTGTAATGTGTCAGCAAGTTGGAACTAATAGCTGACTCTCCAGTGGATTTTCAGAGGCTGTACATCACTGGAGGAGATTCTCCACAAATAGCATTTTGAAAATTGGGTTAACAGAAACACACTGTTTAGTAACTTTTTTCTCTTTTTAAGCAGTTACTAAAAAGATCTTCTTCTATTAAGGTTGTGATATTTCAGGGTCCAAAACAATCAAGCAAATCCATGGCCATTAAGTTGATTCTGACTCACAGGGGCTCAATAGGATGGAGGAGAGCTTCGTTATAGGGTTTTCCCCAAGGTTGTGGTCTTATTGGGTACAGACTGTCACATCGTTCTCCTGAGGAGCAACTGATGGGCTAGAAAGGCAGATTTTCAATTACCATACAAATGCTTAACCACCGTACCAATAGGAGAAAAATATAATTCGGGGAGAATTAGGAGACAGAAATCAGATTTCCTGATCATCCTACAACATGTGGTTTGTGACAGGTATTTAAAATGTATTGTACAGAGAAGGGCTAACGGGTCACACACAACCCTGCTTGCTGAAACTGAGGAGGACCTGAAGCACTCGCCGTCTTCAATATGGATTGATGCTCAACATCAAGAAAACAAAGATTTTCACCACTGGGTCAACTGTTAGCATCAGTATGGATGGTGAAGAGATTGAGATAGTTAACAGTTCTAGTTTACTTGGTTCCACAGTCAACACTCTTGGTAACAGCAGCCAGGAAATCAGGAGACGAATTGCATTGGGGAAGTCAGCTGTCAGACACCTCTCCAGAGAACTGAGGAGCAACAATGTCAGGCTGGAGACTAAGGTACACCTGATCTGGGCTATAGTCTTCACAATTGCATGCTATGCATAGGAGAGCTGGACAGTGACTAGGAATGATAGAAAGAGAATCGATGCCTTTGATCTGTGTTGCTGGAGAAGAGTATTGAATATACCATAGATTTATAGGAGAACAAACAGGTTCATCCTGGAGAGGGTGAAGTCGGGCTGCTCTTTGGTGTCAAGTATTTTGAAGCTTTGACATATTTTGGACATGTTGCAAGGAAGGGACCAGTCCTTGGAAAGGGACATCATGTTTGGGAGAGTGGAGGGACAGCACAGCAGAGGAAGACCCTCGATGAGATGGATCGATTCAGTAATTGGGGGTGGTGGGAGTAGGTGTGTCAGAGACAATGAGGTTGGCACAGGATAGAGCAGGGTTTAGGGCTCTTGTATATAGGGTCACTATGAGTTACAGGTGATTTGACGGCACATAACAACAACAACATACTGTGCAGGGAATAGGAGTATGGGGACTCAGACTTGCTGAATACTTTTCTTGTAAACCTAAAGCTACCCTAAACATTAAGACCACTGGTGTTTTATTTGGTTTTTTTTAAGATTGAAACTAAGTTTTAATCAGTTAGGGATTGAAACTATCCATTTCTGTCTTTCCGCCTTTCCCTTTAGAAATAAGTGCTTTCATCTGAAAAAAAAAATAAGACCTGTCATTTGTCATTTGTACTTTAGTAATTGTCAACTGTAAACTGTTGATGGAATATAAAGCTTTGTTTTTGTAAACCTCCCTCACCACCACAAGCTTCTATTAGAAGAAGATAATACATCATTTTGACAGAGGAGAAAATATTTGGGGGATCACAGTCATTTATTGTTTAATCTTCATAGATTTTGATTGGTAAGGAGCCCAGTTGATATAATAGCTAAGCACTCAGCAGCTAACCAAAGGTTAGTGGTTTGAATCCACCCAGCAGCCCCCCTGGGAGAAAGACCTGACAATTGTCCCCATAAAGACTACAGCCAAGGAAACAATGAAGGGCACTTCTACTCTGTCACATGGGGTCACTGTGAGGTCTACTTGACTTGATCACATGCAACAACAGCGTAGGGTTTATTTGAAATGGATACTTCTGAACCTGGAGGCCTTGATCCATTCCCATTGCCTCTGGTAATCTGCTTGGTGGATGTGAATCTGGTGCTCTGGCCTTGAATATGAGATGCTTTTCTCAATATCAGATCAAAACCATCTTTTTTTTTTTTATGTGTGTACCAGATCTGACTGGTACAGGAGGAGATTGTCCCTCCTTCAGCAGAGCATCTGGTGGATTCGAACCGTGCACCTATGGGGCTGCAGTGCAGCGTCTTGCCACTAGGCCACCAGAGCTTGCCAGATCAAAACCATCTTGAAAAAAATTAAAAAGGCAGGTGTTCGGTAACATTTGTAAAAAATAAATTAATAGAATAGAAGTGGTCTTGGTGAGTTAAGGAGTGAATGGAAGTCCTTTTGGGGTACATCTTCTCTGTCCTTTCACATGGCAATGAATTACCATTGCAATGACCAGCAGAGAAATACAGGGTTATTGGCTATTGGCATTTGTTGCTGTTAAGTACATTGAGTTGGTTCCAACTTAGTGTGACCCTGTGTACAACAGAACAAAACCTAGCTCTCTCCTGTGTCTTCCTCACAATTCCAAGCTGTGGGGAAGCCCTTTCTTGCAGCACTATGTCCATCCATCTTTTTGAAAGTCTTTTTTTGTGTGTGGATCCTGTGCTTTTCTAGGGTAAGGTGTGGTTCTATTGCTCACAGGGTCACTATGTATTATAATTGACCCTACAAAACCTAACAAAATCTACTGTTCTGAGCATAATACCCTTGGCATGAGATCGGTCCATATGAAAGCAGTGTTTTATTTCCTTGCACATTTTAGAACATGTAGCCTTTCTTGGCCATTAGGCACTAAATACTTGGAAGCAGGAGTGGCACCCACTTCCTAAACTACATGCCTCTGGAAACTCTATGGACTCTGATAAATGTTGATAGTTATAGAAAGGCTTCAGGCCTTTTGTTCACAGGGTCGCTATGAGTCGTACTCAACTCGATGGCCATCAACAACAACAAGCACTAAATACAGGTAATACCTGTTCCACAGCTATGGTGACCATTAAAACAGTTAACCAAAACACAAATGCCCTTGGAGTAGAAGGTATGTGCCAGCATTGGTCAAGGCTCACTAGTTTATCCTAGGGTCACAGGGATCCTAGGGTTTGCTAAACACAAGATTTTGTGAGTACAATTTCGTAATTTCACAGTGTTTTCAAAGGCCTGTTATTTTGAAAGTGGATGGTCAATCCTGCCTCCTAGTCTGTCTTAACACTGGTGGCACAGCCTCTAGCATTACAACCCAAAAATTACACCAGTACAGAACACTGACAGACAAGAGCTATAATAATAAAAGCAAACTACAATGAAGCAAGCATATATACACCTAAGATATAAAGTAATTAACAACATGCAAATCATTTAGAGATGATGAGTTTGGCACAGGATAGGGCAGGGTTCAGATCTGTTGTTCATAGGGCTACTATAAGTCATACTTGACTCAACAGACTCAATCAACACAACTTTACAATTGACACTTTGGCATGCACTAAGGTATGCCTGATCCAAACAAGTCTTTCTGCTACACACATAAGAGCTGGACTGAAGTTGTAGTGTTGGAGAAGAGTGCTGAATAATGGACAGTCAAAAGAACAAACAGACATGTCTTGTAAAAAAATGCAGCCATAGTGCTCCTTGGAGTGAAAGATGATGAAGCTTTGTCCACATACTTTGAGCATGTGGCTAGGTGAAGCTTTTCCTTGGATAGGGACTTCATACTTAGAAAAAGACCTTCAATGAGATAAGTTGACACAGAGACTACAGCAATAGGCTCAAGTGTATTTGGGATTATAAGGATGGCACAGGATAGGACAGGGTTCAAATTTGTTGTTTATAGGATCACTATGTTGCTATTGTTGTTATGTGCTGTCAAGTCACATGTGACTCATAGCGACTTTATATACAATACCTCTGAAGCCTGTCCTATCCTGAGCCAGACTCACTGACTTTAACACACTTACCCCCTATTGCCCCAGTTACTATATCAATACATCTCATCTGGGGTCTTTCTCTCCTGTGCTGTCCCTTCACCTTTACAAGAATGATGTTCTTCTCCAAGGACCAGTCTCTCTTCTGGTCATGTGCCCAAATGTAAGACGGAGCTTCAAAAGTCTAGCCTCTGAGGAGAAATTTGGTTTTCTTCGATATGAACTGAAGTTCAACATCATGAAAGATACTCACTACTGGTCCAGTTGGCAGGAGATTTTTAACAATTACAGCTTGCTGTGCTCCACAATCATCGCAATCAGCCGTCAAGAAATCAAAAGACAAAGTGCACTGGAAAAAATCTGCTGTCAGGGACCTCTCCAGAGTACTAAGAAGCAAAGATGTCAGTCTAGAGACTGAAGTGTGTCTGATCCAGTCCATGATCTTTGCAATTACTTGCTATGCTTCAGAGAGCTGGCCAACAGCTAAGGGTGATTTAAGGAGAACGGATGCCTTCAAATTGTGGTGGTGGAGAAGAGTAATGAACATATACCATGGACTGTGAAGAAAACAATAAAGTCCATCTTAGAGAGGGTGAAACCAAATTCCTTGGAGGCTAGGGTCACTATGAGTTAATTGTATGAAGGTTACTATGAGAACTCGACAGCACTTAACAAAGACTAAAACAATAATTACACTTAATTTCAGTTTGGGGCTGGATTCAACCTACTTGTAACATATGAGTCATTGATGTTTTTTCTGCTGTCTGTGGTTACACAAGACCGTAATTCTCCACCAACCTTAATTTCTTCTGTTTGTATCTCCTCACTTCTTTTCCTTTCCTGTTTTACACAAGTTTTGGCTCTTTTTACAAGTACATGAATATTACTTTAAACAGGACACACAGAACCTAGTCAACATGCCTAAGTGGTGCAGAGGAAAATGGTATTTCCTCGCCCCTGTTATCTAAACTCGCAGTTACTTTCATAACAGATGCATTACATTTTAAGTGTATATTTAACTCTTGTCTGGGATGCTTATTCATTCTCTCTTCTCTCAATCTGCACTAGGCTGCTTAACCAAAAGATTGGCATGTCGAATCCATCAACCTTTTGAATTTTTGGAAGAAAACAGAAGAAAGCAAAATCCCTCAATCTCACTGCCTTTGAGTCAGAACTGAATCATGGCTGACCCTCTAGTAGGTTTCCGAGGCTATGAATCACAGGAGAGGAGAATGACCACATGGTGGAGTCAGTTCATTAAAAAGGGGCACCACCTTTGTGTTAACAGCACAACTCCCTCTGGACTGTGCCACCAGAGACCTGGAAACATGCTTCCATAAAAAAGGTTACAAGCAAGCAAACCCTCTGGAACTCAGTTCTACTCTTTAACACATGCTGTTGCCATGAGTCAGAATCAACTTGACAACAGCACATTTGACACTTTACTCACTTTTTAAACTATTGTTGTTGTTGTTATGTGCCGTCAAGTCGCCTGCGACTCATAGCGACCCTATGTACAACAGCCCTAAACTCCGCTCTGTCCTGTGCCAATTGCACTGTCTCTGACACTCCCATCCCAATTATCCCAGTCACTGAATCAATCCACCTCATAGAGGGCCTTCCTCTCCTGTGCTGTCCCTCCACCCTCCCAAGCATGATGTCCCTCTCTAAGGACTGGTCTCTCCTCACAACATGTCCAAAGTATGTTAGATGGAGCCTCAGAATCCTTGCCTCCAAGGAGCCACCCGGTTTAACCCTTTCCAGGACAAATCAGTTTGTTTTCCTAGCAGTCCATGGTATTCTCAGTACTCTTCTCCAGCAGCACAGCTCAAAGGCATCAATTCTTCTTCTATCCTCCTTGGTCATTGTCCAACTCTCTGATGCATAACAGGTGATTGCGAAGACCATGGCCTGTATCAGATGCACCTTAGTCTCCAAAGAGATACCATTGCTCTTCTGCACTTTGGAGAGGTCCCTAACAGCAGACTTTCCCATGGCAATGCGCCTTTTAATTTCCTGGCTGCTGGTGCCAAGACTGTTGACTATGGAGCCAAGCAAACTAAAGCTGTGTACAATCTCAATCTCTTCACCATCCATCCTGATGCTGCCAATTGGTCCAGTGGTGAGAATCTTTGTCTTCTTGACATTGAGCCTCAATCCATATTGTAGGCTGCAGTCCTCGACACTCTGCAGCAGGCGCTTCAGGTCCTCCTCAGTTTCAGCAAGCAGGGTTGTGTCATCCGCATAACGCAGATTGTTGATAAATCGTCCACCAATCTTGACCCCACATTTCTCCTCATAGAGCCCAGCCTCCCGGATACTACTAGGCTGAGTAAAAGTTAACTAGAGGAAGGAAAATCCATTTCCGCTTGTTAGCTGTCCTGTTGTAAGTTCCAAATCAGGAGGGATACAAAACTTACCTGCAAGGGTCAGGGATGTGTGCAACTCCTTTTTTAAGATATTCAAAACTTCCTGAACACCTTGTTCACCCTGTTTTCAAGATAGAGAGAAAGATAAAAAGCCATGAAAGAACAGTCTGACCTTCTGCTGAATTTTATCTCTGGAGGCAGCCCAAGCTTTGGTGGGAAACAGTGCAATTAGGACAATGCTGGGGATAAAGGGCAGTAAGGAGAGAATGATGTAGCAGAGTGCCTATGGAAAGTATGAAGCTGCCAAGGGAAGTTGCAGAAGAGGCAATGGGCCTCAGGAACCATGGGATGTGAGGGTGAGGTTGGAGCACCTGGACGGACTGCTAAATTTGCAGATGCACCCACAGAAATGCATGGGAATGAATGAGCAGTTCTGTTTTCTGCAGTTGACTTCTGCTTTGCCATTCTTACCTTGCAGGCAAGACCCCACAGGATGGGCCTGCCAAGAAAAACACACTTTGCTCCTAGTGCTAGGGCCTTTAACACATCATTACCCGAACGGATGCCACCATCCAGGTATACCTCCATCTTCCCTTGCACGGCAGTCACAACCTCTGTCAAGGCGTCAATCTGAAAAAGAAATGAGTATGTGTCCCAGAATTTCTGGGTGATTCTGAGAGGTTCATGGCACAGCAGAGGAGTGCTTACCACATGGGTCAACACCAAGAAGTCCATGCTGGGGCAAAGTCCTTCACTAGTTCTTCCTTCTTGCTCTGGTGTTAACATCTATAAAAAGCAGCTGCAGCTACTCTCCCAAGGCCCAGGACTTTCTCTGGGCCCATCTGCTATTTTTGCATCTTTTTGACTTAGCTGTTTGTCTGCAGGTTGGGAGAATGGCTTGATCCTCCATCTGTTGTTATGTTATGTGTTTTTGAGTCAGTCAAAGTTGACTCTCTGGTGGGTTTTCAGAGGCATTATTGTATTGTCTGCCATAGAGTTGGAACCGACTCATAGCTGACCCTCCGGCAGGTTTTCAGAAGCAGTTAAATGCAAGGGAGGAGATTGCCCATCCTCCTGTGGAGCAGCTGGTGGCCTCGAACCATGTGCCTTCAGGAATGCAGCGCAGCTTCTTGCCACTAGGCCACCAGAGCTCCCTAGTAAACCATAGGAGGAGATTTCCTATCCCCCCCACCCCTACCCCATGGAGCAGCTGATGGATTTAAACTGTGTGTCTTTGGTAGTGCAACTTGTTACCACTAAGTGATCCGATCCTGACTCAAAAAACATTACTGTTGAGTCGAAGCTGCCTTTAGGAGGTTTTCAGAGGCTGTGAATTGCAAGGGAGAAGATTGCCCATCTATTTCCTGTGGCACAGCTGACAGATTTGAACCCTAAGCCTTTGAGTTGGCAGCATAACACTCTACCACTGGCCTATAATATGCCAAGGGCATATTTTCCATTTATAAAGTTCAATTTAACTTTCTCCTTTTTACAGATAATTTTGTCTTTTTTCTTTTACTTTTCTCTGTTTGTAGGGTAGACATTGCTATATGTGGTCTCTATTGCTAAAGGGCCAAGTCTTCTAGCAAAATGAATGTCACACACTCTGCAGCCTGTTGGTTTTGACTTGTGTAACTGATTTGTGTATTATTTCCTAGAAATTCTGTTGCCAACTTGTCCCTGACTCCTCCAAGGCTTATCTGAGAAGCGGGATAGGGATTCAACAACAACAACATTTCAAAATAAAAGTTTCCGCTTTTGAAAGACGCAACTGAGAATGATTTCCCTTTTGGTCTGGTGTCTCCATTAGAGCTTGTCTCTTATTTGGCCCCTTCAATTCTAGACAGTGCAGCTTGCAGAGGGAGCCCTAGAGTGCAGTCCACGGGCAGGTGTGCTGCTAATAAAAAGTCTTTGCCTGCTGGTAGTTTGAATCCGGCAGTAGCTAGAAGGAGAAAAATGGACACCCTCTTCTAGACCTATTTATTCTAGACCTCATAAAACCACTGGAGGGGCATGCATGACTTGGTTCCAACTTGATGGTGATGAGAGTTTATGGACAGCCAACAGTCTTTGCCTATCCTGAGGATTATAACTCAGTCCAGGTATATGAGCACCTAGTCCCACTGCAGGCCATGGTTCAAGGCACTTCCAAGTCTAAGGAGAGATGATAGCAGGCTTTCCAGGGTCTGAGAAGAGGACCCTTGAGGATGGAGGTCGGGAACTACCTCAGAGTTCCTGTCCTGAGCTCTAGGGAACCCAGACCCTCAAGAGACTTCTGCTGCTATGATCCTGCCATCACAAGGTGGTGGATTTTGACCCATAACAACCCTACAGGGCAGAGTAGAATTGCTCCAGGAGATTTGCCAGGCAGTAATGTTTAGGGTAGCAGATTGCCTCCAACCTTTTGATTGGGAGATGAACACTTAATCACTGCTACTAAGGCTATTCCTGCTGCTGAAGGAAACTAAGTTCTAACCAAATGATATCTTTTCACTGAGGTAGAGCAGAATGAGGAATTAGGGAGAAATGAATTTTTTTCTTTAAATTACAAGTGCTAGAAGAATGGAATGACTTACAAACAATAGCTGGGAGGAATTCATGTCTAAGTATGAGGTTGAGGGGGAAGCATAGACATGGGGTTGCACAATTTGACAGGTGGAGGGAGGGGTGAGTTAAGGAAATGGGAAAGATCCAGTGTGGAAAACAGTGTATACGAATTTTGTAAGTCAACCAGTATAATATAAAAAGTTTATATTAAAAAATACTATTAAAAAAGGGAAAGTACTGACAATTAAAAAAAAAAGCAAACAGAAAACCACTTGCCTGCTACCCTCAAAGTTGGTGAACCTGTGGGACTCCACAAGGACATTCTGTTCTGTCCTATAAGGCCACTATGAGTCAGAATCAACTCACCAGAAAAGTTTTTACAAACACGTTTATTTCCTTTTTCCAACATCATAGAAATAATTTAAATAATATCATGCTGGAAATATAAAATACCTCCTAGTCTCTTGGTCTGGAAGTTCTGATGAAACCTGTCCATCATGAGAGACCTTCCAGGTGTCCAAAATATCCATAGCATAGCTTCCAGGATCACAGCAACACTCAAGTCACCACAAAATAATAAACTGACAGATGGACAAGTGGCAACAGGGCTCTTTAAAGCTGACAATGACTTGGGCTGAGAGACGGAAAGGGACGAGTGAATTTTCAGCCTATAGCATAACATGACTAGAAAGTTAATTTGTGATAGGTCAGAAAGCATTCATTATTGCCTCTAGGAGCAGTAGCTGACTTCTCTGCCCTCTGATTCTAGAAGAAACACAAAGTCAGTGTTAGATACAGAGACACAGAGCTGAGAACTGCACTCATAAAGCCATTTCTTCATAGAACTGAAATGTTCCTTAGTCAGTGGACACAGAATGTATGGGTGTGCTAAAAAAATCTCAATGATTCAGAGAAATAATATTATATTTTAATGCAATATTTAAAAAATCAAGTTGGGAAAATTTGGCCTCTGAGCTATGACCTGCTTTTTATAAATAATACCTTTTCCAGGCTGGGAAGATGAGCGGAATGGCCAGATTCTGCAAATGTGTGTTTTCTGTTTTGGGGTTGAGACAAGGGTGTGGCTTTTGCCTGCAATAGGGTATGAGCTGATAGGATTTGGCTTCACCTTTTAAAAGGCTTTAGGGCCCTCAGGCCTGGTTTTTGTGGATCTTTCCAATACAACAGACTTGGAAGCAGGAGTGACATCCACTTCCAAAAAGGCTTGCCTCTGAAACTCTATGAACTTGGAGAAAAGATAAAAATTTCGTGTTCAAGTCTTTCATTCAAAGGGTTGTTATGGGTCATCTATGACTCTATGGCACTTAACAGCAACAACCTTTACTGGAAACTGAGGTGAGGTGGGTGAGGTAGGATTATGTAAGTATAGGATTGGACTTTGTCTTTATTTCAAATGTTAATATTTTGTTCAACATGGATCATACATCCCCCCACCCCCTTTGCTTAGGTTTTAAAAAATACACATTAAAACAATTTAAGTTCTGAGCTTTTGGTATCCCTTTAAAGTTCAATTCTGAGGCAAAGTGGCCTCACACTAGTCCTGTCCCTATCTTTATATGATCTTAGTTTTTTTTGTCTATTAAGACAAATGGCTTGAGAGAGCAGTATGGTGATTTGCTATATTGGAGCAAGAGAAATTCCCCCTTCCTTCACTTGTATAAAAGAGCAACTCTGACAACATTAATTCTCTGTTGGGGAAATGACAAAGGGAATTATCTCCCTCTTTCTCATTCATTACTCCCTCCTCTCCAAGAGAGTAAGACTGCCTGACTTGATTAATGAGAGCGTGACACTACACAATGCTATCATTTATTTCAAAAAGCCATAGTGTGCACCATTGGCAGTGTATGTGGGTGGGCTCATCTTTACTTTCTGCTCCCATCTAGGAAGTCCAGGGTTTACCATACTCTTCTGTGTTCTGATCTGCTAGTTTCTGACTGTGTGAGAGGCATGTACATGCGTGTCACTGCATGTTTTGTAAGATCATAAGGTCAAGAGTGGGGATGGAAAATTGCGAGTGGAAGTGGACAATCCTGCCTTCCAATCCAGCCTTTATCAGAAAACCACAGAAGGCATGCCTTTGCTCCCTGGATGGCCTTGCAATTCCTGTGACTGTCCCTTTCAGCCCGATGGCCTGGTGAAGAGGATCAGGGTATTTACCCAGTAAACAAGGTGAGCTTATGACGAAGATGTGTTCAAACCCATATGAAATTGTTCACTATAGGTTAGCAAGTAAGCACATGTGGTTGTCTTGCTTACTGGGTACTCAATCTCTGTCACAAATCACAAAATTTAAAAGAAGTTTTCTTTCTATAGGAAGGTACTTCAATATTGAGAAAGATAGATGCCACGTACGCCCAGAAGAATAATTTTTAGTGTGGAAAAATGTGAAATTACTCATTACAGCCTAGTAAGAACAAGGACCACTACTTGCTCTGGGGAAAAAAAAAGGTTTCTTAAGAGGAGCTGAGGGATTGCACCCTTAAACCTCCAAGCATCACAAGTCTTGGAGTGTATAAAGTACTTACATAACATTTATACTTTCTGGAATTTTTGGGAACAGAGTAATTGAGAATAGGCAAAAGATTTAGCTTAAGAATAGTCACTGATTCACTATTTAAATGTTGCTGTTGTTGTTGTTAGGTGTCATTGAGTTGAGTAAGACTCAAAGTGACCCTATGAACAAAAGATCTGGACCTACTCCTGACCTCTGCCATCCTCACATTTCCTGATACACAAGAGCCCATTGCAGCAGTCACCTGGTCAATCCACCTGGTTGAGGGTCTTCCTCTCCTTCACCAACCATCCACCCTTCCCAGCCTCATGTCCCTCTACAAGGAACAGCACCTCCTAGCAGTATGTCCAAAGTATGTGAGGCGAATCCTCATCATTCTTGCCTCTAAAGAGCACTCTGGCTGCACCCTTTCCAAGACATATCTATTTGTTTTCTTGGCTGTCTGTCCATGGGATGTTCAGTGCTCTTCTCTAAGACCACAGCTCAAAGGCATCAATTCTTTTTCTGTCATCCTTATTCATTGTTCAGGTTTTGGATTCATAGTTAATAATCAGAAAGACTGTGGCCTGAATCAGATACACCTTAGTCCTCAAACAAACATCACTAACTCCTCAATAATTTGGAAAGACACCTAACTGCAGATTTTCCCATTGCAATGCCTCTCCTTATTTCCTGACTGCTTATACCAAATGTTGTTGTTAAGTGCCATCCAATTGACAAAGATTCATGATGATACTATGAACAATAGATGAAAACATTGCCCCATCTTGTGCCATCCTCATAATCTCTGCCATGCTCAAGCTGGTCATTGCAATCACTGTGCCAATTGATCTTGCTGAAGGTTTTCCTCTGTTTCACTGACCCTCTGCCTTTCCCAGCATGATGTTCACAAGAAATGGTCCCTCTTGCCAGCATGCCTAAAGTATGAGTAGAAGTTTCATCTTCTTTTTTACTATACTAATTTATTTACAAAATTACAATACATTTTTTTTTCCAGACCAGATTCTTCCAATTTCCCCTCATTCTTTCACCTATCAAATTGTACAACCCCATGATTAATCCCCTCTGTTGGAAAGGATGTGGTGAGATAAGAACTCTAATGCATTGTTGGTGGGATTGTAAAATGGTACCACCATTTTGGAAGGCAGTTTGGCACTTCCTCAAAAAGCTGAACATAGAAACTCCATATCACACAGCTATTCCATTGTTTGGAAAATACCCTGAGAAAATGAGAACTGAGGCATAAATGGAGACTTGTACACCAATGTCTATAGCAGAGTTATTTACCGTTGCAAGAACATGGAAAAGCCCAGATGTCCAACCACAATCAAATGGATTGAGAAATTAGGGTACATTCACATGATGGAATACTATGCAGCACACAGAAACAATGATTTTGTAAAGTATTACCTAACTTGGGAGGGACTGGGAAGCATTATGCTGAGTGAACTAACTCAGTCCCAAAAGGACAAATAGTGTATAAAATCATTATTGTAGAATGAGTTTGAGGATCCAAGGAGGAAGGTGGAAGCAGAGGAATGAGTATGTGCAGGGGGAGGAGGGGGATTAACCATTTTGCCTTGAAGGAGCATGCTGACTGTACTTTCTCCAAGACAGACTTGTCTGATGTTTTAGTAGTCCACAGGATATTCAGTGCTCTTTGCTAACCCCAAAATCCAAGGACATAATGTTTTACATGTTTCCTTATTTAATTGTCCAACTACTACATGCATATTAAAGAATTGAATATACCATGGCACGGATCAGGTGCACCTTAATCCTTAAACTGGTATCCTTCTTCTTTAATTTTTTTAAGGAGCTTTTTGAAGTTTTCTATTTACCTAAAATAGAAGATTGGACTTGATACAGGTATTTAACAGAGAAGATAGGTTAAGTAAATTGACCATTCATACTCTGCAACCACGAGAAATAGCAGAAACATATTGATTAAAAGGAAAAGATATTCCTAATATATTAAATTAAAAAAATACAAAGCACTATGTATAGTTTGACGCATAAATGGCCTACTTATTATAAAAAATAAAAACCATTACAAAAATATTAAAATAGACAACAGAGATTAAATTAAGGTTGAATTTTAGGTTTTTTATGTGTATTTTAAAATTTATCTTGTAAAAAAATTTATCTTGTGACCACATTTTATTTATATATAAAAAGTCAGAATAAATTAAGGTGCAAAGCTCCAATTTTTTTTAATATGAGCCAAGCAGTGACTGAAGAATCTCTTGAAAAACCTGATTTATCACCAAGAAAATAAATCAATAACTAATTCCCATTTAAATATTTTATCTTCTCCACTCCCATCTTCTCTGATTCCCTCTCCTTCCCTCTCCTCTCTTCTCATTTTCTACTCCCAAACTCCATGTTTTATGACCATAAATCTGTAGGCTGCTATATATATATTAGTGGGCTCATTAGGGCATGTTTTAGTCTTGTTTGCTAGCTTAAGAGAAGCATTTCCCTTTACTGAAATGTGTCTTGAAAGAAAGTATGAAGTATGAAGGTTCAATTAATCCACACAAGGAAGTTTCAAGCTGAGCGATTTTCCCAGAAGGCAGGACAACTCAGTGTTTTGAACATTTCCTTCTGTCTTTACCTCCACACCCCTAAGGTGGTTTGGGTAAAAATTAACACGGCAAATTAGTTTTCCATGCAACGATCCATACAAATCTTGTTTCATGACACTGGCTCCTGTCCTATCAAAGCAGCTGCGCTCTTCTTTCCTGGGTTTCCCACGTCCATTTGCTCATCTTTCCCTTCTTACCCTCTGAGCTTTGCTTTTGGGCAAAGGCTGTCCTTTTGGTCTCTTATGGTTGATAGTGCTGAGGATTACATTCCTGCCTGGAGACGGTTTTCACTTTACAGGCCTGTCTATTGTTCGGCTCCTTGGCTTTGGTGGTGTAGTTCATAGTATGTTGTGCTGTTCACTGAAAGGCTACACATTTCTGGCAGTTCTAATTCACTAGTGGCTCATCAGCAATTTAATATCATTAATATTTACAGCCTTGAAAACCCAAGGAAGCAGTTATATGAGTCAGAATTGACAAAGATAGTGGGTGTAGTGATAGTCTTAGGGGTTCCACTAGTCTTGGGCAAGTAAGTCTGTTCTTATTTTTTTGAATTTTAGTTCACAAATTTTCCTTTCCCTCTGTGCAAGACTTTCTATGATGATCCTCATCAGAGCAGTTGGTAGTGGTAGTCAGGCAATATCTAGTTCTCCAAAATAAGACACAGAACACTGTCTCTGTGAATTATATTATGCGATTTGACCTAGTGTACCTCTGAGATTGTGATCCTAAATTCTTAGTTATGGCTAATAAGTTTTCAGAATTATGTTTTTAATATACAATATCCTTGTTGTTAGATAGCGTTGAGTATGACTCATAGTGAACCTATAAACAACAGATTTGATCCCTGTCCTAACCCGTGCCATCGTCACAATCTCTGACACACTGCAGCCCATTACAGTCATGATGGCAATTCACTTGGGTTAGAGCCTTCTTCTCTTTCTCTGTCCCTTTGCCTTTTTGTGCATGATGTCCTTCTCCAAGGAATATCCTTTCCTAGCAACTTGCCCAAAATATGAAATGAAGTTTTATCATCTTTGCCTTCAAGCAGAACTCTGGCTGCACCTGCTCCAAGATGTATTTGTTTGTTCTTTTGGTAGTCAATGGGATATTCAGTACTCTTCTCCAGCACCATCCAGTTCAAAAACATCAATTCTTCTGTCATCTTTATTCATTGTCCAGCTTTCAGATGCATAGCATGTGACTGAAAATACCATGGCCTGAACCAGGTGCACCTTAATTCTCAAACTTACCATGACTCCTTAATAATTTAGAGAGGTCCCTGATTATAGTCTTTCCCAATGCAATATGTCTCTTGATCTCCTGACTGTTGGGACCAAGTGTATTGATTGTGGATCCAATAAGATGAAGTTGTTGACAGTTTCAATCTTTCCTCCATCTGTCATGACATTGCCTATTGATCCAGTGGTGGGGATACATTAAAACCACTCAAGAAAGTAAACAAAACCCAAGAAAATGCCACGCTCTGTTCTTGAGTCAACTTCAACTTCTATCAAGTTTCCAACGTTACAAATATTTATGAAAGAAGACTGCCTGTCATTTTTCCTGAGGAACACTTAGAATCAACCCAATTGTAAAATGGTGCAACCATTCTGGAAAGCAGTTTGGCACTTCCTCAAAAAGCTGAACATAGAAATTCCATATGAACCAGCTATTCCACTACTTATACTCTGAGAATATGAGAACTGAGGCACAACCTGAGATTTGTACACCAATGTTCATAGCATGGAAACATCCCAAATGTCCAACCACAAACAAATGGATTGAGAAATTATGGTACATTCACACAATGGAATACTATGCAGCATGCAGGAGCAATAACTTTGTAAATTATTATCTAACTTGGGAGGGAATGGAGAGTATTATGTCAAGTGAACTAACTCAGTCCCACAAGGATAAATATTATATAAGACTGTTATTGTAGAATGAGTATAAGGGTCCAGGAGGGGAAGGAGAGGCTGGAAGCAGAGGGATGTGGATGGGCAGGGGGAAGAGAGAATGAATCAATGGGTTTTACAATTTGATGGATGGGGGGGGTGAGGGAAATGGAAATAATTTGTTCTAATTTGTATTAGAATTTTGTAAATAAAGTAATGAAAAGAAAAAAAAATAATCAGCCCATCAACCCCTTGGTCAGCAGCCATTATGTACTATGCTGCCAGGGCTCCTTCAGAATATACTCACAGCACAAACAAATACATATGTAGAAATATCCTCTGTCAAACCTGCCAAACTCATGGGTATATTACTGTCACTTGCCTTACATTCTGTTCAGCGTACATGTCTACATATGCCTCTTCTTATAAATGTTTATAATCACTACTATTGCCGGTTGTATACATAATAATACTTGGGTTGGTTTTCACTCCTCTGCACTTCCCAGGAGTTTTTAGTCATGCTGTATTGCCCTCCTGAATGTTTCACTCATCAAATCAACTCGGATATGCTATTTAATATTACTATCCTCCAGCATCCTCCCCTTTAAAATGGAGATAAAAACACCCTTCTTGCAAAATTGTTGTGAGATCTAGTAATAACATAAATAAAGTTTGCAAAAACAACCCACACTAGGTTGTTATTTGTGACTTAGAAGTCCTTAACATGCACACACGTCAACACCTATGGCAAGGGAGGAACATGTCTGTACCAAATTGCATGGAGTACCTTGTTCGTGGACACACACACACACACACACACACACACACACACACACTCTCCTGGAAGTCAGCTTACTTACCGATGCAGCAACGTCGTCAAGCTGTCTCCCGCCATGGTTAGAAACAATGATCCCTTGGACATTGTGCTTCACGGCTAGCTCTGCATCCTCTTTTGTTAAGATCCCTTTAAGGATGATGGGCAACTGAGTTATGCCCTGAAACCAAGACAGATCCTTCCAGCAGAAAGAGGCATCAAAGGGAGACATCTGGAGGTCAGATGCTATATGTCTCTGTGGAAAAGAGAAAGAGAACCTTAGTCTTGAACTCCTTCAAAACAGCTCAAGGAGGAGACATATATTTGAAACACTATCATTTATAAATTTTAGTGAAGAGACAATAAAATGCAACAATGCTAAGAACTTATTTTCCAAAGTTAACATGAAATGATTTCTACTTTACTGTTTGTTCATAAACTATTAGCTAGATTCTTCCAGTGGCTGAGTGGTATCAATCCAGACACAATGAGTTCAAATCCACCAGCTGCTTCATGGGAGTAAGATGGATATTCTCTTCCCACATGATATATAACCTCTGAAAACCTGCTAGATGGTCTGCTATGAGTCAATTCCCATTTGACAGGAAACAGCAGCAAAAACAACATATTCCTACTCAATAATTTTGGCAGGTCCTAATGACACAAAGATGAGTAAGACAAAGTCCTTACTTTAAAAGATCTTAGAGTTAGTGAAAGGACTAAGTAAATATATTAATAAATTGTGGAAATCTAATTTGCTGTGTAAAGTTTCACCCAATTTACAGTTAAAAAAGCAAAACAAAGAAAGAGAACTTATATTTTTATGCTATAATTCAAATAATCACAGTATATGAAGAGCTAAGAGAAACTGCAATAATCTGAAATCAGTTATTACTCAACATTTACCCATGATTTTTAAAGTGCACAAAATATCCATAAACCCTAATGTGCCTCTAGAATCAGAGAAAAGGTTTCCAGAAATCTCAAGGACAATTTGGGCATTTGAACAGCACTGCTGGGTCACTTGACTGAGTAAGGCAGCTGCCCATTGGCTGGGAACTATTGCGATACTGTTTCTACTGTAGTCAGTGGAATTCCCTATTACTGTAGCTTTCTTTCTCTTTGGATTCTCTGTCCTGTTCATTGTGGACTTAATGAGGGAATTCTCTTTGCTTGCATCTAGTTCAGAGATCTCAGAAAGGTGTGATATGGTATCTGCAAAGATACTAACTCCTCAGTTCTGGAGTGAGAGTGGAGGAAGGGGAAACTGCACTATGTGCATCCTCTCCAGATAGTCAGTTTGTCTAAATACCACACAAAATGACCATTTTCTAAGCGTACCATGAGGTAGGAAATATTGGGAGAATTTGAATTTACTTTAGCATTCTGTGTAAAGGTCCTTCTTACAGATTTCCTATATCATCTCTACTCCACCCCCTCTCCAGTAAAAGCACTGTATAGTTTAATATTTGACATTTCTCCATGCTTTCTATGATGGTTATTGCTTTTTAAAAATAATGTTCTTTTATCACATTTATAACTTCAATTTATCACAACTTATTGAAAGCAATTATATTTCCTATTTCTTCATATCCAGTGTTGAACAGAACGTTTCTGTCAGCAAGTTGAACAGTTTGAGGTGTGAAATATTTATCTTATATGTTCCTTGTCTAGAAGCTCTGGGGAGCAAGGCCACATGTGGTTTTGGAAGCACTGCATCCCCAGCATTTAGTACAAAGCTAACAGTCAATAGATGTCCATGGAAGGAATGAAGGGATGAAAGAAGGGAAAGGGAAGGAAATTTGGCTTCTGCCAAGCCTACCCTTTGAATCTGTTATCTTTCCTACCTCTTCAGGGAATCGTAGATCTTTCCGCAGCAAAATCGTCTTTAAGTCCAATTTGTTTCTAGTGTCCTGTCGCCTGTTGCCACTTGTGGGCACGTCCAAAGTCATCACCAAAGCTTTGAAGCCCAGGGATTCTACCCTCTGGATGAGCTGTTTGTTTAGCTCTCGGTTTGGATATGGGTAGACTTGGAACCATCGGAGGCCCCTGGGAGCAGCAGTAACAATTTCCTCAAAGGTGCAGGAGGCAAAGGTGCTAGTGATGTAGCAGATGTCGGCTGCTTGGGCAGCTGCCAAACAAAAAACGCAACAGGGTTAGAAGGGTCAGTCAGGGGTGCTTTGGACTCAGGTGGGAACCCTGTGAACCTGGGATGCCTCTAGTCAGCTTGCTCTCTGAGTAGAACCAAAGCTTGCTTTCAGTCCGTTTCGCTGTTGTGTTGTAGAGTGATAAAGAAGAGTGCTGTCAGCACTTGGGTTATGTCCTTAGCTGTTAACTGAAAAGTTGGTGGTTCAAGCTCACCAGCTGTTCTACAGGAAAGATGGAGCGGTCTACTTCCATAAAGATTTACAGCCTTGGAAACTCTGGAGGGCAGCTCAACAGCCATGGGTTGGTTGTGGGTTGTTTTGTAGATTAGAGAGGAAATGTAGCTTAGTCAGACTGGAAGCTGTAAAAACTGTCTAAGCTCTTTTGTCTAATCTGACTTATGATACCCATACTCTGGAACAAATATTCCCAGCCACAGAGGTCTTTTCATCCCCAGAAATTGTGGTCCTGTTAGGAACTTGCGACAATAAGTGTGATTCTTGTGGTCTCCATAATTAAGTAGAAGGCAATTAGAGGGTGGAGGATGAGGAAATGCAATTCCATTGGAGAAGGTTGAGCTTTGTGGTGGCAAAAACACATTATCTGAAATTAGATAAACTTGAGGTTTAGCCTTCCTTGTGTGGCCTTGAGTCTTGGGTCCTTATCTGCAAAGTTGGTGAAATAATAAAAACTGATTTATAGCACTATTGAGAGTTTAAAGAGAATAGATATGGGAGTACTCACAGTGATGTACTGTACAAATGTCAGAAGTCCTGAGGTTGATGAGGATAATGTAATGAAAATGCTGAGGTAGTTGCTCCTGAGTTGGGCATCTCTCATTTCCTGCCTCATTGGTTTTCAGTGGATTTTCTCAGTGAGTTACCATTATCACTATTTTTATAACCCATGCATTGAGAATATAACCTAGGCCAAATGCAATGTTTTCAATTCCCAGTGTCAATAGGGAGCTCTGGTGGCCTTCTGATGAGGTGCATTGAACCTAAAGGCATGCAGTTCAAACTCAGCTGCTCTACAGGAGGATGGATCATTTCCTCCCCTGCAACTTACTGCCTCTGAAAGCCTGCAGGAGGGTCGGCTATGAGTCAGTTTTGACTCTACTACAATGAACAACAATGTCAATAAGCTGAACCCCCTTATTTTGTGTTCTTGTCTTTACAGCACTTCCTCCCACAAGAAAACTTCACATAACACTCTCAACCATAGAGATTTCATATTCTAGTCATATTTCAAACTAGCCAGTTTGTTCCTAAGCCAATCAAAACGTCATTCACTTTTAGCTCTAGAAATGTTGAATTTATTTTTCCTGAATCCTGAGAATCTCATTAAGAGTAAGAATGAGGATTATAAAGGATTTACTGGATATTTTCAGCTTTTCCTCCTCTTTTATTTACTTTCTGTGGTGATAGTGGTAGACTGAATTGGGCAAATGTGTTAGAAAAGATCTTTCAAGCATTGAAAAGTCACTTTGAAGACTAAGGAGTACTTGACTCAACCAAATAGTATTTTAAATGAACTTATATGCATGAGAAAGCAGGAAAATGAATAAAAAAGACTAAAGAAGAATTGATGCCTTTAAGTTAGGGTGTTGACCAAGAATATTCTATAGCATAGATTGCCAGAAGAACTAAGACACTTGTTTTGGGAACAATACAACCGGGATCCTCTTTGGAAGACAAGATGTTGAGACTTGGTCTGACATGCTTTAGGCATTTTATCAGCAGTGACCAGTTCCCAAAGAAAGACAACGAGCTTAGTAAAGAACATTGTTCTTCTGTTATCCATAAGGTTTTTTGAAAGTCTGCCATTTCAGAAGTGGATCACCAATCCTACTTCTTAGTCTGTCTTAGTCTGGAAGTTCTGCTGTAACCTGTTCACTATGAGTGACCCTGCTGATGCTTGAGAAACTAGTGAGATAGCTTGCAGCACCACAGTAACTCTCCAGTCACCACAGTTTGGCAAACTGACAGATGAGTGGTAGAGTAAAGTAGGGGGTCAGGGCAAAAAAGAGGAAGAACTTCAACAAGATAGTTTGACACAATGGTTACGACAATAGGCTGAAACATAGCAAGAATAGTGAGCTTGGAGCAGCTCAGGCAGTGTTTCATTCTGCTGTAAGGTCCCTATGGTCAGAACTAACTCGATGGCATCTAATGACAACAGGAGCAAACAAAATGGGAAACTACTGGGGGAAAAGACATATCCCAACAAGAAAAGTTTTGTAAAAGAAGAAAAGATATCAGGTGGCACATCTTGGGAAAGTAGCTGCCAAGGCCTAAAGCCAGGACCTAACTAATGGTAATTTCCTCCACCTAAATTCAGAGAATTGTCATTTTAGGCCAAGCCTGGGCCTATAAGGGATCAAAGAGAGCCTTTGCCTTGTGGCCACAAAGATGGCAAGACCTAGAGGGCTCAGTGCCCCTCTTCAGTAGGACGGGCAGGTAGGATTTTAGGTCCCTCCTATTGATTAGCAAGGGATCTTGATAATATCGTGATTAAGTGCTCAGCTGCTAAGTAAAAAGTCAGCAGTCCAAGCTCACCACATGTTCCATGGGGGAAAGGTGTAGTCATCTGCTCCCCTAAAAACTTACAGCTCAGAAACCCTATTAGATTGCTCTACTCTGTCCCATAGGCTCACTATGAGTTGAAGCTAACTCAATGACAGGAAGTTTAATGTTGGTGTTATTTATCAGTGGTGTTTCTTCCACTTACTCTGACCACTATTTATTACAGAAAATGGGGGTTGGTCTCTCCAAATTATCGAGGGGCAATGATGTCAGTTTGAGGATCAAGGTGTGCCTGATTCAGTCCTGGTATTTTCAATCACTCGCTAGGCATCTGAAAGCTGGACAATGAATAAGGATGGCAGAAGAAGAATTGGTGTCTTTGAGCTGTGGTGTTGAGAAAAGTACTGCACATCCCATGGACATCCAAAAGATTGAATAGATAAGTCTTGGAAAAGGTACAGCCAAAATGCTCCTTGGAGGCAAAGACGATAAAGCTTCATAACAAACTTTGGTCATGTTGCTAGGAGAGATTACTCCTTGGAGGGGGACATCATGCTTGGAAAGGTGGAGAGCTGGAGAAAGAGAAGACCCTAAATGAGATAGATGGACACACTGACTACAACAAAGGGCTCAAGTATGTTAGAGATCATAAAGATGGCACAGGATAGGGTGGGGCAGATCTGTTGTTTATAGTGTCATTTTGAGTCATAGTTGACTCTATTGCACCTAACAACATAAAAAATAACAGAGAAAACTTTATAAAAGAAACAGAGAAAGCAAACATAGCTTTGAGCACTTCCTTTCCCCAACTCATCTCTCTTGTTGGTATCAAATTGGAACTGACTTATAGCTGACTCTCCAGCAAGTTTTCAGAAGCCATAATCACATGAGAGGAGATTGTCCATCTTTCTCCTGCAGAGCTGCTGGTGGATTCAAACCCCCTGCCTTTGTGCTGACAGTACAACTTCTTATAAACCCCCTTTTTTATTGTTGTCCAGCTGGAAGTGACTCATTAGCTGACCCTCCAGTGAGTGAGTTTTCAGGGGTTGTAAATTGAGCCAGAGGAGATTTTCTGTCTTTCTCCTGTGGAGCAGTTGGTAGATAAGTATTGCCTGAGTTGGCAGTTCAAGCCTTGATTCAGTAGACTACCAGAGCTATGGATTATGCTGCCCCAATTTAACCAGATTGCTGTCCCAAGGCCCCATCTGTAGAGAAATCCTGCTGTTGCCACTTCCTCACACAGAAAGAAGTCTAGGTCTCAGGGAAGAGGGCCCTGGCATGGGCGTGGTCCATACCTCTGGCTGTGCTCATTTCTCCATCAGGCCAGGCGAGGGAGTGGAAACCTGTGGGTGCAATGCAAATGGGGGCACTGATTTGCTCCCCTTGGATGGTGGTCTTGATGTCCACTTGTGACACATCTCTCAGGAACCGGGGACGGAGGCGGATTCTATGGAAGGCAAAAAGGATCTTAGTGGGCTTCACTTTCCAGAATGGAAGTAGAGACCCACTGGGAGGGACTGACTGATTCCACACAGTGCGGTCTAGGAAGAGAATAGTCCTGAAAGAGCTCTTTGTTCTTTCCCTTTCAGGATAGAAATAATCCTCCACAAAGAGAGTAAGGCTATTGAACAAGAAACAATTCCACACCATGGTCATGGATTGTGATTGTTTTGGTTTTGGGGGGTTTTAATTAATTTAAAAGTCTATTTTAAAAATTGTCTTAAAAGAAGGGATGGGAGCACAAAAATGGAAAGTACAGGACATAAAACATACATTAAAGACTAATGATTCAGCTTCTGAGCCCAAACATTTTTTGTTTTGCACATAATATTATTTCTGCATTGAAACCTAGATTCTCTGGGAATAGCAACTGTGCAAACTTAGTAAGGGAGCCTCAATTACTTCCTCTGTGAAATGGGAGTATATCACAAATTTCCCAATAGTTTTTATAAAGATAAGAGGATATAAAGCACTTAAAGTTCTTTGTATGGAGTCCTGGTGTTAATATTCTCAGCTGCTGACCCATCAGATGCTCCACGGGAGAATGAGGAGATAGTCTGCGCTATAAATCTTTACAGGGTCACAAACCTTCTACTCTGTAATCTCTTGATGACAGTGTTAAGTTTGAGAGTTGGCTCCAATTAAGTTTGAAAATACAGAATAAAATGTTTACCTTGTTTCCCATTTCTGTTTTCTGTTTCTCACTTCCTCTCTCCCACTGCTCATTTTTTCCTCCAAAGCCAGGAGCTTAGGACCTCAGAAGAGCTAGGCCTGGCTGACTTCTTTTCCCTGCCCATGGGACTGATCTCCAGGACTCTTGCCTTAGCCTGTCAGACTGCCAAGTGTCTGGGATGCTGTGGTAGTTGTGCTCCTTCAATAGAAGCACTAATATAAATTCCCTCTTCAGCCATGGCTCCATCCTTCTCCTCGTTGTGTGCCTCAGATTAATTCTAACCCACAGCAAACCCCCAAAGCAATATAGATTCCTACTGAAATCATTACAGGAGCAAATCACTAGTCCTTTTCCCAGAGTGCTGGTGGTGAGTTCAAACCAACGACTCACTTTTTCAGTTAGCAGCCAATTGTTTTTCCCCTTTTTGCCTTTGGGGTTCTTTTTTTTTTTTTTTCTTTTTTTTGGTATTATTTTTTAATAGATATTTTAATGAAAGTTTACAGAATACTTAGATTTCTATTCATGCATTGTTGCACATTTTCTTTGGGCTTCTCTCCTCTCCTCTTACTTCTCCTACTCCTAGCCCCCAAATGCAATCCCCATTATTCCATCTTGAGTACTCTGTGTCCTTTAAGGGAAGAAACTGGATCTACTACCTTTCTAGGAGTTTTTTTACCAGTGCATCTAGCTTAACAAGACAGTGGACACCCAGGACCAAACCTTTTAAATGCTGCGATGTTGTCATCCCGAGTGAAGCAGTCATCAGCTCCCCCGTCTATAAAATCCCAAGTTGACTTGGACAGATGCTCCCGAGCATGTGCCTGAAAGTCTGCTAAACACACAAACGACATTTCTGTACCTGGAAAGGAAAAACAAAGACAAAGAGTTCAGAAAGAACACGTCAGCTGAGGATTAAGGGAAGCAGCTGTTTGGATCCAACATTTGTCTCCATGTGTTCTTTATATTAACGCAGTTCTCCCCAAACTGTGATCCCCAAACCAGAAAGCAAGGAAATCTTCCTCCACTTCTTTATGTTCTCACTCTCCAATCTCAAACTCTGATTATTTGGTTTTCTCTATCTGTGCTTCATTGACCATGCAAAGGCTTTTGACTGTGGATCACAACAAGCTGTGGCTGACTCTGAAAAGAATGGGAATCCCAGAACATTTGATTCTGCTAACTCGAAACCTATACTTGGACAAGAGGCAGTGATCAGAACAGAGCAAGGAGACACTACATGGTTCAAAATCAAGAAGGGGGTCTGTCAGGGATGTACTCTGTCTCCATACCTTTTCAATCTGTATGCAGAACAGATCAGATCATCCAAGATGCAAAGAGTTGTAAACAACCCAAGTGCCCACCAACGGATGGATTGAAAAACTGTGGTATATTCACACAATGGAATGCTATGCTGCATTAAAAAACAAGAAACTCATGAATTATTATACAAAATGGGGGACGTTATGCTGAGTGAAATATCTCAGTCATAAAAGGACAAATACTGCATAATGCCATTGTTGTAAAGTGGGACTGACATCGGGCTTGGGGGAAAACTAAGAAAAGAAGGGATAAATATGATATATTGCAGTGAAACAGATTAGGAAGAGAACTATTTAAAAGGGATCTATGGTTAGGTATTATTGGCATGACAAGAATCCAGAACAAAAGCTGCACAGTGGAGTGGACTTGGAGGTGGGGGCGAATGTACAACAATTAAAAAATTTTTTATTTTTTTTACTTTTTAAAGAGAAAAGAACTGCGGAGGAGGGGTGGTCAGGGAGGAAAATGTGCAACAGTGAATTAATGAAAATCCAAAGTCTCTGTAAACTTTTATTAAAATGAATAATAAATACAAAGCTGTAAAAACAATATACCTACTCCACTCCTTGACTATCTCTATGATTTGCATTTATGACACTGATAAAATCTATCTGATGCTTCTGTATATTAAAAATGTAGGCCTAGCAGTAACAAAGAGCAAGGCATGAGATAAGAGTAACAGTGGCTATGGAAGTTCAGCTTATGTGTCAACTTGGCTGGCCATGATTCTCAGTAGTTTGGCAGTTACCTCACAGTGTAGTCTGGCAGTTATGTAAGGAGTTATGTAAGGGTGTATTCATGCTCTAATCTGTGGTCCGATGTATTGATCTTCCAAAGTCATATTACACTGATTTTTACACAACACTGATTTTTACACAATGTTCTGGTCTTTGGAAGCTAACCATGTTGATAAGAAAATAGTGCATGTACATTTATGGTGCATGTTCAAACTACATATGTGTCGCTTAGTAACATGCTTAGTTCAATATCTTTATAAGAGTTACAAAACAATTAGAGCTTTTTGTTGAAACATAGGCTATCTTCTCAGTTCAAAACTTTGGGAAGGAAGATTTCATACCATGTGATTTTTTACATTTTGTTGTTGTGGACTCCAAAGGATATTTTAGAGGCAGTAAATTGCACAGGAGAAGATTGACCATTCTTCCCTTTGAGAGCAGTTAGCAGCTTTGAGCTGTGAATAATTGTGTTGTCAGCATAATTCCTTGCCACTAGCCATTTTAGTTTAAGCCATATTGTAATCACAAGACATTAAAGAAGGAGTCTTAGTGGATGAGAGTTGTACTACCGACCCAAAGGTGGGTAGTTCAAATCCACCAGCTGCTCAGAGGGAACAAGAAGGTAATTTCTTCCCATGCTATTTACTGCCTCTGAAAACTCAAGGGAAGGGGGTTCAGCTGTGAGTCGTCCTGACTCAGCAACAGTGAGTTGAATTTAAAATGAAAGAAAGGTTTCAAGTTTTCTTGTATTTCTCTTTTATCTAATTCCATTTCAATGTTTTTCTTCTTTTCTCCTCTATTCCAACTATCCAAGAGGAAAGAAGAAAAGTGTGTGTGTGTGTGAACATGCATGTACACACGTGCATGTGTGCAAGCACTGACCAAGCGGAAGATGTTGTTCTAGGGACTTAAGCTCCTTTGACCTCTTTAGACTCTTTGTATTAAGGTGGAGTTCTAAAGTTCTAAAAAGTGAAATTCTAAAGGGTAAGGACTTCCAGTTGTGCATATTTCTAACAGTTGGAAATTCAAAGTCTGATCTACAGAGCTGATCTACAGAGGGGGAGGGACACAAGCTCAAGAGGGAAGATATTTTAAGGCAGACCTTGCTATTTTCCATGCTGAAATGTGATTTCATCCAGTTTGGCTAAGTAACAAGTTGCCTTCCTTTGAAGATTTCAGTTGATTCATCTGAATAATGTTGATGTCACTTTAGGAACCTTGACATATACAAGGTTATATTTGCACTAGAAATCACAGGAAAGGACACTGAAATTCAGCAACGGAAACAACGGTTTTCCCTAATGGCTCATTTCAAGGTGCAACAAAGGGGGGTGCTGCCCAAGCTTTGAATGGGCAGTGTCCTTCAGGACCTTCAGACCTGATCCCTTGGGAATTGATATCAAAGTTCCCAAAGGAATTGTAGAGAATGTATCAAGATTACATTTGGGAGACCTAGTTTGAGAGATTAAACTGTTCAGTGTTAACTGAAATGTTTCAATCACTTTATATGGGAATCACCCCACAAACCCCAAGTTCACTAGATTTAAAGGGTAGAGCCATTGCCGAGGAGAGACTGGCAGAAGAGTGGTAGCAGAGGGAGAGGGGCTCAATGCTGGGATGGCTGCAGTGAACAGACAGCAAATTTATTATCAGGGAAGGCAAGATAGGAAGACTACAATAGAAAATGCCCCAGAGACCAAGACAGGTGAGCACACAGGAAGTTCCCAAGACAGGAAGAAAGCAGGGACAGGATGAAGGACTTGAATTCATCAAGTCAGGTCTTTGAGTCAAAATGGAACCAGATTGTTCTTAATTTAAAGAGCTATTAATGGAATAAAAACAAACCCCAAACCCCAAACTCATTGCATGCAGTCACCTCTGATTCATGGTGTCTCTCTCTGTGAGGAGAGTGCCCATCTTTCTCCCCGGGAGCCGTTGGTGGAGTTGATATAATAACCTTTTGGTTAACAATGTGTTATATTGCACACTACACCACTAGACTCCTTACTGATTGAAGATCAGCACTTGAGTTGGAACCAACTCAGAGCTGCCTCTGAAGCAGAGTTTTGAAGGCTATAAATGGCATGGAAGGAGACTGTCCTTTCTCCCTTGCATTTGCCAGTGGTGCAGTCCATAGCAAGTTGTGTTGTTAACCCAAAGATGATTTATTAAATAGTGTTTTGAAAGTATGATCCATGTACCTGTGAATGTAATCTTCTTTAGAAAGTGGATTCTTTGTTATGTTAATGAAGGCAGTTTAATATAGCTGTTGTGGCTAGCTGTGGTGGAGTCCACTACAATTCATAACAACTCTATGAACAAAGGACGTGAACCTTGCTGAGAAATCTCCCATAGTCATCTTCTCTCATATATTTGAGCAGTTACACTCCCTCCATGAATCCATTACCTTGACGTGGTCTTCTCTTTCTCTAACTTTCCACCTTTCCCAAGATAAAATCTTTTTTCCAAGGACTGGACTCTCTTAACAACATGCCCAAAATATATGAGATGAAACTTTACCATCTTTGTCTTCAAGGAGCACTTGATTGCACTTTCTCCAAGACATATTTGTTTTATCTTTTGACAATTCATGTGATATTCAGTACTCTTCTCCAAAACCACAACTCAAAGGCATTGCTTTGTCTTCTGTCATCCTTAGTCATTGTCCAAGTCCAACTTTCAGATGCATAATAAATAATTAAAAAGATTATGGCTTGAATCAGGTGCATATTAGTCTTTAAACTGACATGATTGATCCTTAACACCTCAGAGAAGTCTTTGACAGATTTACTCAATGCAATATGTTTTTTTGCTTTCTTGACTACTTGTGCCAAGGGTGTTAACTGTGGATCTAAGGAAGATTAAATCATTGATAACATCCACTTTTTCTTCATCTATCATGAGGTTTCCTATAGGCCTATTGTTATTGTTAGGTGCCATCAAGTTGAGTACTACGTATAGTGATTCCATGAACAACAGATCTGGAACTTGTCCTATCCTGTGCTATCCTCACAATTCTGACACAGTCATGAAGCTGATTGCTACAGTCACTGTGTCAATCCATCTGTTCGAGGGCCTTCCTCTTTTTTGCCATCTCTCCACCCTTCCAAGCGTGATGACTATCTTCAGGAATAATCTCCCTAGCAACATGCCTAAAATATGTGAGCAGAAGCTTCATTCATCATCTTTGCTTCCAAGGAGCATTCTGCATTTTCTCCAAGACATATCTGTTTGTTCTTTGCCAGTCCATGGGATATGTAGTGTTCTCCAATACCACAATTCAATGCCATCAGTTCTTTGTCATCCGTAGCCATTGTCCAGCTCTTAGATACATAGCAAGTGATTAGAATGACCATGGCCAGAATGAGGCATTAATTAAAGACATCAATTCTTTTTCTGTCATCCTTACTCATTGTCCAGATCTCAGATGCATAGCAAGTGAGTGAAGTGACTAAATACACTTTAGTTCTCAAACTGACATCATTTCTCCTCAATAATTTAGAGTGATCCCTTACTACAGACTTCCGCAGTGCAATATGTCTCTTGATCTCCTGACTGCTAGTACCCAGTATACTGATGGTAGATGCAAGTAAGATGGAGTTGTTGACAAACTCAATTTTTTATCCATCCATCATGATGTTGCCTATTGTCTAGTGGCAAGGATTTTTGTTTTCTTGATGTTGAGACACAACTCATATTAAAAACTGCATGTTTAACCTTCTGCAGCAAGTATTTCAACTCCTCATCACTTTTAGCAAGCAAGGTTGTGTCATCTGTATAAACGTTATTGATGAATCTTCCCCCAATCCTGATACCACATTTTTCTTCATAAACTCTAGCTTCTAACATAATTTGCAAAGCATATAGATTAAATAGGTATGGAGAAAGGATACCTCCTGATGTACACTTTTCTTGATTCTCAATCACATAGTGTTCCCTTGTTCTGATCACACAACAGATCCTTGGTCTAGGTATAGATTTGTTACAAGTACAATCAAGTATTCTGGAATTCCCATTCTTCTTAATGTTAGCCATAATTTGTTAAGATCCACACAGTTGAATGACTTTGCATAGCCAATAAAGCACAAACAGATTTTCTTCTGGTATTCTTTGTTTTCAGCCAGGATCTATCTATTTGACATTGCCAATGATATCCCTGGTGACACTGCCTCTTCTAAATCTAGCATGACCTTCTGACAGTTCCCTGTCAATTTACTACTGTAGCTAATGTGAATGTTCTTCAGCAGTATTTTGCTTGCATGTGATGTCAATGATATTATTCAGTAATTTCCACATTCTGTTGGATTACCTTGCTTGGGAAAAAACATGAATCTTTTCCATTCAGTCTCTTAAGTGGTGAAGATTTTTGTCTTCTTGATGTTGTGATATAGTTCATATTGAAGGCTGTAGTCTTTGAGTTTCTTCAGGAAGCATTTAAAAATCCTATTTCTTTTTGGAAAGCAAGATTGTGTCAACTGCATAATGCAGATTGTTGATAAGTCTTCCTCCAATCCTGGTACCACATTTTTCCTTAAAGTCCAGGCTTTAAAATATTTTGCTATGCATATGGATTGAAAATGTCTGAAGAAAGTATACATCCCTGACACACACCTATTTTTTTCTTAAAAAAAATAAGGACATTTTATTTTAAACATTTAGAACATAACTGCTGAACATTTAAAAATAATATTTAGTCTACAGTTATTATTTATTATAAAACACTTTCCACTGCAAAAGTTAAAGCTGACAAAGAAAAGAATCTAAATTGCTTCATGTAGAAAACCAAAAAACCTAAAATCGTCTCACTAAAGTAAAACCAATCAAGAAATCGAATCTGCAAATTCTATTAACACTTCAATTTAGGGTCCTCAGTGTCACTTTTAAGCTAAGCTGATGCCTTTTAAAAAAAATTTTATTCTGATTCCTTTACAAAATTTTAATACATTGTTTCTCCCAAAAGATCCTTCCTATTTCCTTCACCCCACCCACCCACTGAATTGTGCAACCCTATGATTAACATCCCACTTCCCCACCCATCCTCACCCCTCTGGTTCCACCCTCCCTTCTCCTTGGATCCTTATACTCATTCTACAATAATGGTTTTATACAGTATTTGTCTTTGTGGGACCAAGTTAGTTCACTCAACATAATGTTCTTCACTCCCTCCCAAGTTAGGTAGTAATTTACAAAATCATTGCTCCTGCGTGCTGCATAGTATTTCACTGTATGAATGCACCACAACTTCTTATCTATTCATTTGTGATTGGACATCTGGCTGTTTCCATGTTCTTGCAATGGTGAATAATGCTGCTATAAACATTGGTGTACAAGTTTCCATTTGAACGGCAGTTTTCTTGGAGTATATGTCAGACGCTGATGTCTTGAGGGTAAAATCCATGTTCATATTAAATTTGTCATTAAGGTACCTCCAAAAACAATTTCATGGGAAAATGACTCTATGATCATAGCAATCTAATGAATAAAATCCAGAGTCATCTCGAGTAAGAAAAATGACATACAAAAAAAATTTTAGAAAGTAAGAAAGAGTAATCTCTGTATTGGAGAAGAAACATACAGAAAGATTATCTGTTCACCTGGCCTTTGTTAGATGTTAAATGACCTGTTCATATAAGAAAAATAATATGAACACAGAACTCATGAACCTAAACAAACCACTCAACTTTATTTTTTCCCTCCAATCCAGTCTCCGAAGAAACAACTAAATGGCTTTAAAAATCCAAGGATAGATTGATCCCACAGCATCCCTTCATCTGTCCTTTCTTGGCCGTCATTCTTTTTCTTTCTCAGCCTTGCTTTCCTCCTTCTTCGAGGAGACTTTTTGGCATTTTTTATCTCCTTTTGATTCTTCAGTTTTTCTGTGCCGACATTGACTGTTTCCACATCTGTTTACTTTCTTTGAATGCTCTGGTGGTTGTCTGAATCTGTTCCCTCCAACTCTTCTTATGCTTATGCGTGGGGCTGCACTGCTCTGGTTTTTCTCTCTCCTTCACATGGTGCCTCTCTCTCTCTGGTGTATCTGCCTATGAAAGGCTTCGTGTGGAACTGTTTTCTGAGAGATACTTTTGAACTCCAGTTTCTCCACTATATGAACCACAATGATAGGCTTGCTGACTAAGCATAAAGGTATTGGCTTTCCTGAGAAATAGCCCCTTGTGAGATGATATTAGCTTAGAGGGTCTAGCCTCATCCTGCTGTCATAACCTGGAAATCCCTGATGTAACTGGTTCTCCATTGTTTGTGGAATATTGTACGGCCTTGATTAGTTAGCCTGGAGAGTTTCATATTGGAATCCCTGATCAGACATTTTATATCTGAGTCTGGAATCAACTTCTTTGTTCCTAAAGGTTTCCAAATAGTCTTCTCTCATTTTCTGAAATAAGTCTTTGGCTCCAAATCCTTGGCCTTTGGACTTTTATATAATCTTCAAGTTCATCTTGGAAAGAGTCATAAATCTTCTTTGAAAGTTACCTTAGATTAATAACAAGGGATTCTCCTAAACAGAATGAGAACTTAGTTGTGAAACATGATCATAGTTGCTCATTAACAACTTCCATCTCTCAGCATGAATTTCCCACAGAGACGCAGTGGAATAACTGTGAAGCTTGTGTGAGGCGGGGGTGGGAAGCTACAACTGCTGTTTCCCCTCCCCACCAGCACTATCAGCCAGGAGCAAGGACAGGGCCAGGGTGGAGGAGGCAGAGAGGCAGGAACACCCACAGCTGACTCCACTGAGCAAGTGGGGCAGAAAGAAGGGACACATATCTTTCATGATTTTAAATCTTGCAGTGTTTTTCTGCTCTGTTCCCACAATAGCCTCTTGGTTTAAGTTGTGTATGTGCTGATTTAAGTGTTCTGGGATACTCATCCTTCTCAGTGTTAGCCATAATTTGTCATGATCCACTCAGTACCATCCTAATCTAATTAATCACTCTTACGTTGTTAAGGAGCAGCACACATAGATGAGAGAGCACAGACGGGGAGAGATAGATACCACATTAAGCTCACCAAGGAATTGAGAAATGCTGGGGTCACAGACACAGAGACAACAACTTTTCCCCCAGAGCAAATGAGAGCCTTCTTCTAGCACCCACTGAGTTTGAACTTCTAGCCTCCTTATCTGTGAGAAAGTAATTTTTTTTTTCTCTCTTAAAGTCATCCACACATGGAACCAATACAGTTGTAGCCTGAACTAAACTCAGACTATTGTCGATGAGTTGAACCAACTCATAATTGATCTTCTGGCAGGCCAGAGGGTGTACATCATACGAGAAGAGATTGCCCATCTTTTTCCTATGGAGCAGCTGGTGGATTCACCTTGCCTGCCTTTGGGTGGCTGTACAACTTCTTAACCATGAGGTGAGGAACTAAGGATTCCATTGCACGGGAGTAAAAGGACAAAGGAGCCTAACTAGTGACATGCCACAGGAATTCATTCTTGCTTGCTATGATTCAGGATCGCTTTTGACCTAATCACTGAGCTCCTTATCTTGTCCATTGAAGACTCAGGACTCCTTGCAGACCATAAATTACTAGCTTTTGTTAGTTCAATTTTTAGAGAATGATAATGTTTCCTCTTCAGCCTGAACTCTTCGGTGACTATCATAGGCTTGTTTTCTTTCTCTGTAAATAGACTTGCCCTTGTCACTCGTGAGCAGGCCGTGTTGTAATGACAACAATAGCAGTGATGTGAGGACTATGTGGTGCTTGTGTAATTCAAAACCTACTGGAAGCAATTAGAGGTTTTCATATCTTATCTCTGTTTTACTAAAAATGTTTTATGTTTGTGAGTCATGGTTTGAAGGATTTCTTGGGGTTCTGGGATGGCTTTTCATATGATTCAAATTAGAGATATGCTCATCCTGGAGAAACTATGACAGAATTTGGCCATGTCTTCAAGCCATGATTTCCACAAATACTGCCTCATAATAATCAGAAGACAGAATTGTACCATTTTACAATCCCACCAACCATGTATTAGAGTTCCTATTTCTCCACATCCTCTCGAACATTTATTACTTGGGGTTTTGTTAAACTTTGCCCCTGTTACTGGAGTAAGATGGTATCTCATTGTGGTTTTGATTTGCATCTCTCTTATTGCCAGTGATCTGGAGCATTTCTTCATGTGTCTGTTTGCCATTTGAACATCTTCCTGTGTGAAGATTCTTTCCATGTCGTTTGCCCATTTTGTAATTGGGTTATCAGTCTTTTTCTTGTGGAGGCCCAGGAGTATTCAATAAACATTGTTATAAGATACTTGTCAGAGATGCTATTACCAAATGTTTGTTCCCAGTTTGTAGGGTTTTTTTTTCACCCTGTAGGAAAAAGTTTTTGATGTGCACAGGGACTTAATCTTTAGAAGGTCCTATGCATCAATTTTATCCTCTTTAGATTGTTCATTTCTGGTTGTATTTGGCAGTCTCTTTATACCTCAGACCAGCACTTCTAAGCTTGATCCCAGTTTGTCTCAAATGGAACCATTATTGTAGAATGAGTATAAGAATCCAGGAGGTGTGAGAGAGGCTGGAAGCAGAGGAATGTGGATATGCCGGGGGTGGGGAGGATTAATGATCGGGTTGTACAATTTGATGGAGGGGGTGAGGGAAATGGAAAGAATTTGTTAGAATTTATATTTGAATTTTGTAAATAAACTAGTAGAAAATAATAAATAAAGATATAAAAAAAGCAAAAGACAATGAGATGGTTGCATTTGGTAGAGGCAAAATAAAAGCATGTACACAAATACATATGGTAGCAGAATTTAAAAATGAACTCAAGTTTTCTACAAGCTTTGTCTGTGGTTGTCTGTGACTTTTGAAATTACCTCTGGATCCTGGCAGTTTAACCTGGAATCACCTTTATCTTGCTCATTGTCAGCATAAACCCAAGATTTCTCAAAATCAACTTATCTACAGTTGATTTCATCATTCTAACACCTCCAGATGCTGGTTAAGAAATGCCAGCAAATATTGGCTGCACTTGAGGTTGAAAATTAACATGAACTACTTAATCAGCTTCATCTAATCTGCTTCAGAGGAAAATGTTGCTACCATCAACAACTTGTGTTATGCAGATGACACATCCCTGCTTGCTGAAGCTGGGGAGGACCTGAAGTGCTTGCTGTAGAAGGTCAAGGACTGCAGCATTAAATATAGATTGAAGCTCAACATCAAGAAAACAAAGGTTCTTACCACTGGGCCGAATGGCAGCAACATGATAGATGATGAAGAGATTGAGATTGTTAGCTTCAATTTTCTTGGCTCCACAATCAACAATCTTGGTACCGGCGGTGAGAAAATCAGAAGACTAATTGCATTGGGAAAGTTTGCTGTTAGGGACCTTTCCAGAGTACTGAAGAGCAACAATGTCAGTCTGGAGACTAAGGTGCACCTGATCCAGGTCATAGTCTTCACAATTACTTGCTATGCATCAGAAATCTAGAAAATAACTAAGGATGTTAGGAGAATTGATGCCTTTAGCTGTGGGGCTGGAGCAAAGTATTGAATATACCATGGACTGCTAGGACAACAAACAGGTTAATCCTAGAGAGGGTGAAACCAGGCTGCTTCATAGAGGCAAGGATTCTGAAGCTTCATCTCACATACTTTAGGCATGTTGGAGAGGGACATCATGCTGGTGAGGGTGGAGGGACAGTGCAAGAGAGGAAAACCCTTGATGAGAAGGATTGATTCAGTGACTGGGGTAATGCAGATAGGTATGTCAGAGACAAGAAGGTTGGGACAGGCTAGAGCAGGGTTCAGAGGTGTACATAGGATCGCTATAAGTTGTAAGCAACTTGACAGCACATAACAACAACAATATAGAAAAGTAATTTTTTCTTTCTGAGTATATTTCCCCATTTGATAAATAAGGTAGTTGGGCTGAGGGTCATTTAAGTCTTCATATTTTGTGCCTTTATTAATACAAACCTCAATAAAAAATTCATTGCTGTCCAGCTGGTGCAGCTAGTGGATTAGAATCCTTTACCACTGTGTTTGTATCTCACTACCCTGCTGACTAGGTCACCAGAGCTCCCTCTTTCTGTTTTTTATTCATTGTTGCATATTTTCTTCCCTTACTCTTCTCAGCCTCCCTTAGTCCACCCACAATGCACTCCTTGTTCCAGATTGTTGTCATGCTTATAATGTCTAACCATATATTTATTTTGGACAGTTCTTCATCTGTTCTATTGTAGTGTTCATTATCCAGCTACTCTTTTCCCATTCTATCTGCATAGAGCTCCCTCTTAAATATAATGATCTTTTTTTAAGATCTAAGGAGCTCTGATGGCACAATAGATGAGCACTCAAGTACTAACGGAAAGGTAGACAGTTCAAACCCCCTGGAGCTCTGCTCCTGGAAAGAGTCCAGTCAAGAAAAGTCCATGGGGGCAGTTCTGCTCAGTCACAGGAGTCACTATGATTCTGAATAAACTCAATCACAGTCGGCAACGTCACTGCTCATTTGTTGTTGTTGGGTGTCACTGAGTCAGCTACAACTCATGGAGACCCTGGATCAACATGTCTGAACCTTGCCTTATCTTCACTATCCTCCCCATCTCGGAAGCTCAAGCCCATTTTTATAGTCACTGTGCCACAACATCTTATTGAGGGTCTTCCTCTCTTTTTTCTGACCCTTCATCTTTCCCAGCATGTTGTCTTTTTCCAAGGACTGGCCTCTCCTGACAAAATGCCCAATGTGTATGGGATTTAATCACACCATCCTCACCACTAAGGGGCACCGTGGTTGTACATCCTCCAAGATAGACTTGGTTTTCCTCTGTTATTCTAGGGAACATTCAGTTCTCTTTAGAATATCCACGACTGAAAGGCATCAGTTCTTATTCTGCCATCCTCATTTATTGTCCAACTTCTAGTTCCATAAGAAGTCATTAAAAATACTATGGTTTGTTTGGACCAGATGTACTTTAGTCTTTAAACTGATATCATTGGTCTTAAGCTCTTGGAAAGGTCCTTGACAGCAGGTTTTCCTCATGAAACATTTCTTTTGGTCTGTTGACTTAAACTGCCAAGAGTGTTGATTATGATGCCAAGTACAATTCAATCCTTGGCAACTTCAATCTTTCATCCCTTTGTTATGATGTTTCCTATTGGTTCAGTGTTGAGGATTTTTGTTTTCGTAAGGTTGAGACGTAACTCATTTTGAAGACTCTAGTCTTTGATCTTCCTCAGCAAATGTTGCAAGTCCTCTTCATCTTGAGCAAGCAAGATCATCTCAATAGCATAATACAAATTGTTGGTGAGTCTTCCTCCAATCCTGATGCCACATTCTCCTTCAGATGGACCAGCTTCTTGGATAGTAATACTACAGACTGAATAGGTATGGAGAAAAGATACAAACTCTTCATGATTTTAAATCACATGGTGTTTGTTTCCTTGTTCTATTCAAACAACAGCTTCTTGATCTAGGTATTGATTTTGGCTGACTTCAACGTGAGCCTAAAGTGAGTTGAAGAATACTCATCTCTATCTGTCATCCTTGCTTTCTGATATCTTCTGTGGAGAGATTATAAACTGTTGCCTGCCTAGTTTTCCATCTTAAGACCAAGGCTTAGTTTTGTTGCTGTTACATACTTTTGCGTCAGAACCAACTCATAGCTGAAACTCCAGGGAGTTTTCAGAGTTGGTAAATTGCATGAGAGGAGACTGTTCATCTTTCTCCTATAAAACAGCTGTTGGATTTCAACCCTGTGCCTTTGGGTTAGCAGTGCGACTCCTTACCACTACATCACCAGAACTCTAACTAGAACCTAACAATACTGAAATGCCACACTGCACCTCTCAGGCCAGGCCCTCTGAGAAGGTGTTCATCTTTAGCCAGGCCGGCTAACACAAAGCTCTTCTAAGGCCAGCAGAAACTCTGCACAAGGCTTGGCATCCCACTTCTTGACACACCTTCTATACACATTTGTATAGCACGCACATTTGTTTTATTTTGTTTGCTTGCTTTATGGGTTGCTTTTTGGGCGTACACACTTCTCTGTCGGTTGACTGTTTTCACTGTATGTGACTTCAGTGTTGTGGCTCATTTTATAGTTTATATATGGACATGCTCTCTTGTTTATGTTGTTGTTACTGTGTGCCATCGAGTCACAGCTGACCTGTACTGACCCTCTAGCACATTTTCAGAGGCAGTAATCGCATGAAGAGATGACTCGTCCATCTGCGGAACCACTGGATTAAATTTGTGAGTTTTTGAAATTGCAGTGCAGCTTCTTACCACTAGGCCACCAGAGCCACCATACTAATTCATAGTTTGTGTTTCTGAATAGATCAATTTTGTGAGTTTGCTCTACTAGGGTTGCTTGCAGGTTGTGGTGATGCTGGAAGATATACCATAGGTATTTCAGATACCAGCAGGGTGGTCCACAGTGGACATGCTTCAGCCGAGCTTCCAGACTAAAACAGACTATGAAGCAGGATTGACCATTCACCTCTGAAAGACAAGGCTTTGAAAACCCCTAAATACTTATGTGTGGTCATATTGTTTTGTTGTTAGGTGTCATCAAGATGACTACAGCTCACGCTACCCTGTGAACAACAGATCTGACACTTGCCCTATCTTACATCATCTTCATGAGCTCTGTCATGCTCAAGACTGGTTACTCCTGAAAATATGCCCCAAAGAAGTGAGATGAAGCTTCACCATCCTTAGTTCTGAAAAGTGCTCTGGCTGCTCTTCTTCAAAACAGATTTGTTTAATCTTTTGGCAGTCTATGAGATATTGAATACTCTTCACCAACATGACAGTTCAAAGGCATTGAGTCTTCTTTTGTCATCCTTATTCATCGACCAACTTTCAGATGCTTAGGGAGTAGTTGAAAAGACCACGGCTTGAATCAGGTACACCTTGTTGTTGTTATGTGTCATAGGGTCACGTGCAACCCTATGTAGATTAACTTTGAAACCTTCCCTGTCCTGAGCCAATCTCACCATCTCCAACAGATCAAATCCCATTTCTCCAGTCACTGTCTCAGTCCACCTCATCCAGTGTATTCCTCTCCCTCACTGTCCCCAACCCTTCAAAGCATGATTTACTTCTCCAAGGATTGGTCCCTCCTGGCCATGTGCCCAAAATATTTGAGATGGAGCTTCAAAACTCAAAAGACAAGCCTTCAGCTGATTCTTGGTTTAACACAGGATTTGAGATCTTTTCCATACAGCCTGCTTTCACTCCTTCCAGGACAGACCTGTAGTATTTCTGGAAGTCCAAAGTATGTTCCACACTCTTCTCCAGTACCACAAACTCAAAGGCATCAATCTTTTTTCTATAACCCTAGTCATTTTCCAGCCCTCTGAGGCATAGCAAGTCACTGAAAAGTCCATGGCCTGGATCAGGCACACATTATTCTCCAGATTGACTTCATGGCTCTTCAGTACTCTAGAGAAGTCCCTGACAGCAGATTTCCCCCATGCAATTCACTTCTGGTTTCCTAACTGCTAGTGCCAAGAGTGTTGATTGTGGAGCAAAGCAAACGGTAATCTTAATCTCTTCTCAGTCTATCACTTTGGTGAGAATTTCTGTTTTCTTGTTTTTTTTCCTTAGTCCATACTGAAAACTACAGAGCTTGACCTTCTACAGCAAATACTTCAGGTTCTTCTCAGTTTCAGCAAGTTGTCAGCAAGGTTGTGTCATCTGCATAACACAGGTTGTTACACCTTAGTCTTTAAATTTATATCACTGCTCTTTAGGACTTTGGAGAGGTCCCTAACAGTAGATTTCCCCAATGCAACAAGTCTTTGGTTTGATTCTTGACTGCCGCTACCATCACAGATGTTATGGATCCAAGTAAAGTGAAATATGATATGTGATATTAAAATAATAAAATTCTCATTACTGTCGAGTTGAGACCAACTCATTTTAAAGGTTGCAAATACACAGGAAGGGATTGCCCATGTTTCTTTCACGGAGCCACTGGTGAGTTTGGATTTCCAGAAATACGTGGCCTTTAGGTTAGCAGTATGACCCCTGAAAACTACGTCACCAGAGCCCATTTACATAATAGCAATTTATTGGTGACAAAAAGTATAGAACATAAAATTATCAGTTTATTTTAGCTACTTTCTTTTCACCAAATGTCTGAGTACCTGCTTACAACTGCCATCGCCCTTTTTTTGGACAGTCATGAGGTCATCCTTTTCAGCAAGCTATTCTGGCCCTGTAGCAGCACTTTATGGTCTAACTTGGGGACATGTGACCAATCACATCATTATTCACTTATTACAGGTGTATAGTTTCTCACACATCTACTTTTCTCACTTGCATACCAATTCATCCACTTTACTACATATATATGCTTCTTCAGTCCTCTCCCTATCTCTTCAGTTTCTTCAAACTCAAAGGATTTTTCTCAAAGGCAATTTTCTCATCCTTTCCCCCTTAACCCTAATTCTCTCCTATCCTTTTTCTTTTCCTGACTGCAAACAAAAATTAACCTCATTGTAGTATAAGAATGTTATATAGTCCCTTGACTCAAGAACAGAATGTTTTAAAAAGGGTGGAAGTCACATAAGACCTAATAAAGTCTTTGAAAAACCATCAGGGGCATGTTAAGACTCCTTACTTACATTTCCATTGTACCCTCTGGACTCTTATTAAGCCTACTTGCTTTTCTTCACCTCCCATTAAAAGAAACAAAGATGTTATTGATTACATAGCATTTCCTTCATTTTTTATTTTACTTAATAACTAGCGGTACAATATCACTTCACATACTTTTATATATTCTGCTGTTTGTGGATCAAATTGGCAATCTCAACCATCCTAGGATCTGCCATTTTAGTAGCATTCTTTTCTGTGGGAAAATATGTTCTGAGTTTTCAAATGCTCTTCAGGAAAGTTTGATATCCAGAAATACTGTAAACTGGATGGTTCTACGGGGTGTTAGAGACTGTATAGGGAATTCTGGGAGATATTGATCCAAGCGCTCAGAAAGGTTAGGGATTTTCTTGTAATTCTCAGAAGCGGTTTAGTTTGAGTGTTTAAGGAGCCTTGGAGAAAGTATGATTGCTCCTTAATCGAATAACAATGCCAATGACAATAAAAAGATAAGCATTTATTGAGTGCTTCATAATGTGTTATGTTCTCTATAAAAATCCTTTCCACTTGTTCATGTTTTCATCCTTGTAACAATCTCATATCACATATATTATTACCACCATTTTCCAGATAAGACACCCTAAGTTCAGGGGGGTAAATCAAACACTATGCCAAAAACATACGTCTAGTAATATACTTGACTTTTCAGGCAGCATTCTGAAAAGAAAAAATGTGAATTTCCAAGTGGAATTTATAGGATGGCAGAGGACCACGAGTTTTAAAATAGCATGTGCTATGCAGCCCCTCTCCTTCACTAAACAAAAGAATAGAAATAACTTTACACTGGGCAAGGCTAAGTCTCTGTTCTGTAGGGTCAGTTGCAGAAAGTGAGTTAGAACAAATAGAAAAATGCAGACAGCTGGGGAAAGTGGCCTATACTCTACTGCCACGCTCTACTTAAAAGGTAAGAAAAGTTGTGAAGCAGAAGTCAAGAGCTACACAGAGTTTCCAAGCAGACACAGAACTCTAATCTTTTTACTCTTGGCTTTATTAAAGGTCTTGCCAAATAGAATCCCAAACTTGTTGCCATAGAATCTGTACTGACTGATAGGGACTGTACTGGGGAGTGTAGAACTCCATAGGGCTTCTAAGGCTCTAATCTTTATCAAGGAAGCCAGTGTGGTAATGATTAAGTGGTTGGTTGCTAACAGAAAGGTCATTGATTTGAACCCATCAGCTAGTCCACAAGAGAAAGATGTTGCAGTCTGCTTCTGTAAAGATTACAGACTTGTCTCCTCTGTCCTATGTGGTCGCTATGAGTTGGATTCAATTTGATGACAGTGGGTTTTGTTTTATTCGATTCAGTCTTTATGAAGCAGACTAATGAATTCTTCTCCCTGGAGCAGAGGGTGGGTTTGAAATCACTGACCTACTGATGAACAGCTGAGTGCTTATACTGTGCGTGACCAGGGGTCCTTTTAAGGAGTGTTGTTGTTGTAATGTGCCACTGAGTTGCCACTCACAGTTGTGACTTGACAGCAACCCTTGTACAATAGTTCTGAACTCTGCCCTGTTCTGAGCCTGACTCAATGTCTTCAACACACCTATCCCTTTACCCGAGTTACTATCTCAATCCACCTCATCTGTGTTTCTTCTTCTGAGCTGTCCCTCCACCCTTCCAAGCATGATGTCCTTCTCCAAGGCCAGGTCCCTCCTGGCCACGTCCCCAAAGTATGTGAGAGCTTTAAGGTCCTTGACTCAAAGGAGAAACTTGGTTTTACCCTCTCCAAGACAGACTTGTTTGTTTTCTTGGCGGTCCATAGTATGTTCAATATTCTTCTATAGCATCACAATTCAAACACATTGATTCTTCTATTATGTTTAGTCATTTGTTTAGGTGGTGTAGGTAGAATTATGTCTACTTTTTAGGTCTAATGGGCAGAAAGAGAGAAAAGGCAGAGCAGTTAGGTTGCAAAGAGGCAGTTATTGAATGAAACTGTCTATCTTTGCTTTTTTTCTAGTACCTCTCATAATGGCAGCTACCTCAGATGGCTAGTCTAAAGACTCTGGCTTTCAAATAATAAATATTGTCCATAAGGTATTAAGAGCCAAGAGAGTCAGTGAAGAATAAAAGATGTGAAATTTGACAAACTTGGGCTCAAATCACAGCTTGCTACTGTGATTTCATGAAAAAGTCATTTGTGAAAGGAGAATGTTAACGCTCTTCCATAGGGTACTCATGAACTAACTCATGGTAGCACTTATAAAACATTTTTAGAATAATACTTTACATAAAGTGGATGGATAATCAATACTATATCCATTTTTATTATTCTTCCTGTCTACAACATTGGCATTTTAATCTGAGTTTCTGGAAATTAAGAGCTGCTGCCACATTTGAGGGCTTCTGTGATGATAGAAAAAAGCCCTGGTGGCATGTTGGGTCAGTGGTTTGAATCCACTAAGTACTTGATGGGACGAAGTTGGACACAGTCCTTATAAAGATTTTCAGTCACAGAAACCTGATGAAGGGGTTGATATAAGTTGGAATGGACTCCATGGCAGTGGATTTGAGCTTTTTGGTTTGTGATGACAGAACTTAAATTTCATATCAGATTGACTCCTTAGATTATCCAAACAAATTTATTGAGTACCTATTATCAACAAAAATGGTAAAGGCACTTACCAGTTCCTTAAAAATGAATTGGGCTATCCTTGGAGATAAATATTTTCAAGCTTCGTCTGACATACTTTGGACATACTGCAAGGAGGGACCTGTCCTTGAAGAGAGACACCATGCTTGGGAAGGTGGAGAGACAGCGCAAGAGAGGAAGAGCCTGGATGAGATGGATTGACTCAGTGAATCAATCAGTGTCAGAGACAATGAGGTTGGCTCAGGATAGAGTTGGCCTCAGAGCTGTTGTATGTAGGGTCACTATGAGTCACAAGTGATTTGAAGGCACATAACAACAACCACGTATTTTGAGCATGTTGTCAGAAAGGACTAGTCCTTGGAAAACGATATTGTGCTGGGAAAAGTGAGATAAAAAGGAAGACCTTCAACAAGATGGATTTGAGCTTATTAGAGATTGTGAGGATAGTGCAGAAGAGGGCAAGGTTCAAATCTGTTGTTTATAGGGTCTCTGTGAGGCCTAGCCAACTTCATAGCACCTAACAACTTGATCTATGAACTAGGAGTGGAAGTGATCTGCATTATTCTAGGCCAAGAACTTCAGTGCTGGCATGTAATCTCCCACCTTTCATTTCTCTAGGCATGTACTCTAGTTGGCAGAGCTTGGTAAAAAGGCCGTTTGCAGCCCAGAGTGACAAATTGGGAAGAAGTGACCCTGGAAAATACCCATTTTTGAGAAAGAAAGAAACAAGCATTCGTCTGTTAAACCACTAAGATTTCATGATTATTTCCCTCTTATTATAAGATAGCCTACACTAACTTAATATAAATGGGCATAATGCTAAACACTAGAAAGAAAAGGCCTATACTATGTAGCAATTGTTTTCAAAAGGCTTGAAGTAGAAGGAGAAGTTGAAGTTGATGCGATTTAGAGTGCAACAGAAATCTTTTCAGCAGTTACCTACAAATTTTTCAATATTTTCATTGCATATCAAATACTACTACAGAGCTGACAATCTAGTCTACCTATCCTAGATAAGATCCAATTTTAACCTAAAAGACTGTGATATTACCATGTATCTCGTGGTATTTTGCCAGGAACAAGGAAATCTTGCTAAATGCAAAACAGCATAGTAATTAAGATACAGAGCACATACACCTCTCAAACATTTCAACAGATATAACAAGAAAGCAGCAGATGTATTTGAAATCATACATATATTTAAGTCAGCTGTAATTGTCAAAAGTCTAAATGATGTCAATTCCAGAGAGGAACAATCCTTTCCTACTTAAATAGAAATGGTCATTTTTATCTGTGCGATCATTGGTGAGTCTGAGGACAAGTGATGGGAGAAGAGCTCACTTTCTAAAGCTAGAGGGACTTTTCTAGAGAAGCCAGACAAACCTTTAGTGACTGTGGACTAATGTGACAGACTGGAATTGGAGGATGCCTAGATGCAGGGACAGCCCTCCCTGTCCATCATTTCTCACCCAGGAGACTTTTCCTGAGGACCTGGTGGTGCAGACATCTGGAGCCTGAACTGGAATGCAGAGAGATTACCATCTCTGCTAGAGGGGGTGACCTTCTTTGACCCTCAATTAATAGGAACAGGAGGTGAACAGAAACTAATGTAGCCCATCTTTGGTTAAAGAAAATAGCTGTTTACCCTAGCTGCTGTAGAGACTAAAGGGTGAACCTTTTCTGGGTAAAAACTATTGTCTATTTTAGCTTGTAGGAAGCTCTGGTGGTGTATGTGGTCCTCAGAGAGTTGCACTTCTAACCCTAATGCTGAACCGTTCTGATGGTTTGAATGCACCAGTGGCTCTAAGAGAGAAAGGTGGGAAATTTCCTTGTTGTTGTGTACCGCAGAGTCAAAACTGATCCATAACTAACCTTCCAGCAGTTTTCAGAGGCAGTTAATCACTTGGATGAGATTGTCCATCCTTCTGCAGCAGAGCAGCTGGTGGCCTCAGTGTGCCTTTGGGATTGCAGTGCACCTTCTTGCCATTAGGCTGCGTGATTTATTCATAGTCTTGAGAACCCAATATAAAGTCAACTATGAATCAATTCTGGCCCGACAACAATGAGTTGAGCTAGGGTGATTTCAACTCTGACTATAGTTTAGTATTTAGGCATTTCACTGCATAAATCATAACAAATTATGGCTCACAGAGAGTTGAATGGAATCCCAGAACTCTGAATTGTACTCAAACAGAATCTATAACTAGACCAAGCAGCTGTTATGCAAACAGAAACACAACGTGGTTTAAGATCAGGAAGCATGTGCATAAGGATTGAATTCTGTCCCCATACCAATTCAATCATTATGAAGAGCAAATAATTCATGAAGTTCAACTCTATGAAGAGAGGCATCTGGGTTGGAGGGAAATTTATCAAGAACCTGTATTACACTGATGACACAACTTTGTTTGCTGAAAATAAAGAGGATATGGAATTCCCGCTGCAGAAGATGGAGGACTACAGTCTTCGTATGGATTACATCTCAACATCAAGAAGACAAAGATCCTCACCACAGGCCCAACTGCCAATATTATGATGAATGGAGAAAAGATTGAAGCTGTCAATTATTTAATCTTGCTTTGATCAGCAATAAACACCCTTTGTACCAGCAGTCAGGAAATTAGGCTTATTTCACTGGACAAGTGTGCTCTCAGAGACTTCTAAAATACTGAGGAGCAATAATGTCAGTTTGAAGACTAAAGTGTGCCTGATCCAGGCCATGGTCTTCTCAATCATCTGCTTTGCATCAAAGAGTTGGACAATGAATAAAGATGACAAAAGAAGAATTGATGCCTTTGGATTTTGTTTCTAGAGAAGAGTACTGAATATTCCATATATTGCCAAAAAGAACAAACAGATTTTGGGAAGGTTGTGGCCAGAGTGCTCCTTGGAGGCAAGGGTCACACAGCTAAGTTTTTCATATTTTGGACATGTAACTAGCTGAGACTATTCCTGTGAAAGGGACATCATACTTGGAAAGATATAGGATCTCTGGAGGACATTATACTGAGTGAAATATCTCAGTCATAAAAGGACAAATAGTGCAGAGTGCCACTGTTGTAAAACAGGACTGACATAGGGGTTGGGGGGAGACTGACAAAGATGGGATAAATTATGTATACTGCATTGAAACAGGTAAGAGAGAACCATTTAAAAGGTATATATGATTAGGTATTACTGTCATGACGTAAGTCCAGAATGAAGGCTGCATAGTAGAGTGGACTTGGGCGGGGGGAGGGATTATATAATAATGAAAGAATTTTTCTTTTGCTTTTCGAAGAGAAGAATGAACTGGAGGGAAGGGGTGGACAGGAAGAAAAGTACAATCATAAAATGCCTACTTTATACTCCCCCAACCCTGGTAGCAATCAATAATCTTCAGTTTCTATGTATTTGTTTATTTCATATCAGTGAGCTCAAATAATATTTGTTCTTTTGTGACTAATTTATTTATTCAGCATGAAGGTTACAAGGTTCCTCACCATTGTAGCATACAGGAAAACTTCATTTCTCCTTATGACTGTATAATATTCCATTGTACATATAATGCTGTATGCAACATACTGTATTTTGTTTATCCATTCGTGAATGGATGTTTCAATTGTTTCTATAGTTTGGTTGTTGTGAGAAGTGTTGTAAGGAGGATTTGTAGAGTGAACATTTGAATGGGACTCTGTAGTTTGTCTTTAAGGAATTTATTGTTTCATCTAAGTTATTGAGTTTATAGGCTGGTACTTTAATAATAACTTATCTTTAATATCAACAGAATCTTGGAGATGTCCTCTATTTCGTTCCTGATGCTGTTTCTTTGGGTCTTTTTCCTGATTTTTCTGGATGGAATTAACCTATTTTCTTTATGCATCTTCCCAAGGAGCTTTTTATTGAACTGATTTTCCCTGACGTTTTCAGTTCCATCCTGATCTGTATTACTTTTCTCTTCCTTACTTTAGATTTTATTTGCTTTTATTTTATAGTGTCTTCAGGTGGGAATTGAAGAAATTGAGATCTTTCTTTATTTCCTTCAATGTATGTTGGTATAGCTATAAATTCCATACACACATCTTTAATATATTTAGAAGTGCATCAGTAACATTTTGGGTAAATTTTCTAGAGCGTTTTCTGTTTATAATTTTAATTTAATTCCTTTGTAGTCATATAATTTATTATATAAAACTTAAATTTTTAAAACTTAGTGAGTCTTGCTTTTTGGGATTAAATATAATTCACCTTGGTAAGTGTTTTATGTACATTTGCAAAGAATGTGTACTATTCTAATGGGTAGAATGTTCTAAATTAGTTGGGATTGTTGATTTGAAGCGCTTGCTGCAGAGGGTCAAGGACTGAAGACTCCAATATGGAGTGAGGCTCAATGTCAAGAAGACAAAGAGTCTCACCACTGGGCCAATTGGCAGCATCAGGATGGATGTTGAAGAGATTGAGATTGTTCACAGCTTTAGTTTGCTTGGCTCCACAGTCAACACTCTTGGCACCAGTATCCAGAAATTAAAAGACGTATTGTGATGGGAAAGTCTGCTGTTAGGGACCTCTCCAAAGTACTGAAGAGCAATGGTGTCTCTCTGGAGACTAAAGTGCGTCTGATACAGGCCATGGTCTTCGCAATCACTTGTTATGCATCAGAGAGTTGGACAATGACTAGGGAGGATAGAAGGAGAATTGATGCCTTTGAGCTGTGGTGCTGGAGAAGAGTATTGAGAGTACCATGGACTGCTAGGAAAACAAACAGATTCATCCTGGAAAGGGTTAAACCGGGTGGCTCTTTGGAGGCAAGGATTCTGAGGCTCTGTCTAACATTCTTTGGACATGTTGTAAGGAGGGACTGGTCCTTGGAGAGGAACATTTTGCTTGGTAGGGTGGAGGGATTGCGCAGGAGGGGAAGGCCCTCTATGAGGTGGATTGATTCAGTGACTGGGGTAATTGAGATGGGTGTATTAGAGTCGGTGCTGTTGGCACAGGACAGAGCAGAGGTTAGGGCTGTTGTACCACGGGTCGCTATGAGTCTCAAGCAACTCAACAGCACATAACAACAACAACAACAACAACAACAACAACAACAACAACATTTCTGGTATAGCAGGCCCAAGGCTTGAGGAAATGTTGCACAATCACAGTCAATATTTATTTACTGCAAATACATAAATGTTGACTTTACACATGGACCTCACCTGATGGACTACATAGGAATCAGATTGAATATATCTGTGCAAAGAATTGTTGGAGAACCTCAATATCCGCAGTCAAAACCAGGCCAAGTGATGACTGTGGGGCAGACCATCAAATACTCATGTGCAAGTTCAAAGTTAAGTTCAAAAATAACAAGGATCCAAGAACCAAAATACAGCTTTCTGTAGCATCTATCTATTCTGAATTTTGAAACTATCTCAAGAATATTGTTGTTGTTAGGTGCTGTCAAATTGAGTATGACCTATAATGATCACATGAATAACAGATCTGAACCTTGTCCTAACTTGTGCCACCCTCAGCACCTCTGACACACTTTAGCCCACTGCGGCAGTCACTTTGTTAATCCACCTGGTTGAGGGTCCTTCACCGTCCCTCCACCTTTCTCTGTCTCAACAATAGATTTGAATGATTGAACAGTAATGATGGAAGATCATATGAGTTGTAGTATACCATCAAGGATATCATCCAGGAAGGAAGCAAAAGGTTAAAATGTTACTACAAAGACAGAGGAGAAAGAAAAGATTGAAATGAATGTTAAAAGAGACACTGAGAATTGCACTTGAATTATGAGAAGCAAAAAAAAGGAAAGAAATGCTAAACTAAGAGTTGAACATAAGATTTCAAAGGGCAGTTTGGGAAGACAAATAAAAATATTATAACAAAATAAGCAAAGAGCAAGAATCAGAAAATAAAAAGGGAAATACTCTCCCAGCATTTCCTAAGTTGAGAGAATTAAAAAAGAAATCCAAGCATCAAGTTGTAATACTGAGGATGCAACTGACAAATTTTTGAATTATGCTGGAAGCATCAAAAGAAAATAGAAAGAGTATATAGTCACTGCATTGAAAAGAATTGGCTGACACAGAAGCACTTCAGGGAATGACCAAGAACCAATGATGATGAAGGAAGAAGTTCAAGTCGTACTGAAGGTATTGGTATAAAAATAAGGCCTGGTGTATTCCAACAAAAAAGATGCAGCCCTGAACATGCTCAACAGAGATCCATATTTGTTCTCATTCCCAAGAAAGGTGATCCAATAAAATGTGTAAATTTTCAAATAGGGTGAAACCAGGCTGCCTCTTGGAGGCAAGAACTCTGAAGGTCAATCTTATGTACTCTGGGCATGTCACCAAGAGGGATCTGTCCTATGGGAGGGACATCGTACTTGGAAGGGTGAAGTGACAGTGCAAGAGAGGAAGACCCTGAAGACCCTGGATAAGATGGATTGACTCAGTGACTTGACTGGGATAATGGGGTATGCATGTCAGAGAAAATGAAACTGGCTCAAGATAGAGTGGGCTTCAGAGCTATTGTCCATAAGGTTGCCATGAGTCATAGGTGACTCAACAGAACCTAACAACAACAACAACAACATCATGTGCAAGCAAAATCTTATTGGTGATTATTTTAAAAACAGAAAATCAAGCTGGATTTAGAAAAGCCAGGGATGGCATTGCTGATGTCAGATGGATCTTGGTTGAAAGCAGAGAATACCAGGAGGACACCTGTGTGTTCTGTATTGATTATTCAAGGACGTTTAACCACGTGGACTACAACAAATTATGGCTAACATTGAGAAGAATGGGAATCTCAGAACATTTAATTGTGCTTATGTGAAACTAAACCTAGAACAAGAAATGATCATCTGAGCAGAGCAAAGGAATACTTCATGGACTAAAATCAAGAAAGATGTGCATCAGAACTATATCCTTTCTCCATTCCTTACCATCTTTATGCAGCGCAAATAATTTAGAAGGATGAATTTTATCACAAGGAATATGGCATCAGGATCCGAGAAAGGCTCATTAACAACCTATGTTATACAGATGACACAGCCTCACTTGTTTAAAGTGAGACTCTTCAATATAGATTACATCTAAACATAAAAAAAAAAAGAAAAGAGAAAATCCTGACCACTGCATCAATGGACAACATTATGTCAAATGGAGAAAAGATTGAAGTTGTCAATGATTTAATATTTCTTGGATCCATAATAAACAGCCTAAAGTACTGGGAACTAAGAATTCAAAAGACATATCACATTGGGAAAATCTACTGTCAGGAACCTCTACAAAGTACTGAAGAGCAAGGATATGTGTTTAAAGACTAAGGTGCACCTGACCTATGCCATAGTCTTTTTTATTACTTTATTAATCTGGAAGTTGGATAATGACTAAAGATGATAGAAAAAGAACTTATGGCTTTGAATTGTGGTGTTGAAGAAAAGTAGTGAATGTCCCATGAACTTCCAAAAGAACAAACACATCTCTCTTGGAGATAGTGTGACTAGGGTGTTCCTTAGGAGCAAGGGTGGTGAAGCTTTGTCTCAACTACTTTGGATGTGTTGTTAGGAGGGTTAGTCATTGGAGAAGGACATCATGCTTGGAAAGGTGGAAGGTCAGCATAGACGGGAAGGCTCTCAACAAGATGGATTGATAGAGTGACATAACAAGGGGCTCAAGTATATCAGATATAGTGAGGAGGGCACACGATAGGGCCAGGTTCTGTTGTTCTGTTGTTCATAGGATCACTATGAGTCACAGCTGACTAACTGGCTCATAGCAAAAAGTATAATCTTGCTGATTTTCTGTATCTGTTACATAACTATAACTAATTGATGGGGGTTTATTTACACATCTAATGATATTCTATATTTGTCTTTTGGTGCTTTTATTTTGGTTTCATGCATTTTGCTATTAAGTTGTTAAAGGGTTATACACTTAGAATTATAAAGGGAAAAGCAAGATTATCTTTACTTATAATTGATAAATATGTGTATATAGAGCATTCTAAAGGAGTTATAAAAATCTAGTAAAAAAAGTGAATTCAGAAAATGTTAAAGGATACAAGATCTATATTAAAAATAATTTATCTGTGTGTTTATAAGAAACAAAACTTTAAAAATACCTTTTACAATACCATAAAGACATTAAATATCTTGACAAGTTTAAGAAACAGCACATTACTTATCTAAGAGTAACTTTATAAAAAAAAAATTGCTGAAACTTCTAAAAAACCAGAAAGATGCACTGAGTTTATGGATTGGAGATCTCCATATAATTAAGATGTTTATTCTCTCTAAATTGATCCATACAGCCGGGTAGATCTCAACTACAAGCTTAGGACACTCTTCACTGGAGGGAATTTATACATATTTCTAGACAATCTTATTTTTCAAGAAACTATCCCAGTCTAATATTTATTTGGAAATATTTATTTCTTTGCTGTTTCAGAAAAAGTAGTCAAATCACTGTTTCTGCCTGTGGCTAGGAAGCAGTGGCCAAAAATATACCTTTTAGATTTTTCAAAAACCTTTAAGTGACCATATCTCTTTTCCCTATAAAGGCATCTGTATACCCCTCCTTGTGGGTCTGAGACTTGACTTCACAAGACTAGCTTCCTCTGTCTGTAGTTATTCTAAAACCAATCTGCTAGTTGCCTCAATGTTTCTAGAGACCCCTTTTTGCCAGGGCTCTTACCTGGTGAAGTCACAGCTCCTAACATGCTTCAAGGCTTCCGTTCCTGCCCTACCTGCTGCTTGATCTCCTCCCCCAATTCCAAGCACACAAAATACTCCCAACAACCAACCTGAATCACACCCGGGAGAAACTTCTCAGGCACCTTGGCTCCCTACTGGATGTGGTAGAAAGCAGGAAGTCTCTGCTCCACAGCTCCACTTGCAAAGAAGAGGTTTAAGGGTAAAGGTTTATCTTTTTTTTTTTTTTTTTAATTTAGGTTGTTTATTTTTTAACAGGAAGTGATAATTTTCTTGGAAATGAGCAGCCAGGCTAGAACAAGTTTTAAATTTTGTTTGCTTTGCAAATTTACCTGAGAGATAAATTCAATTCACTGCAAAAACAAGCTAGCATGTTATTTATTTACTTGAAAACTATTTCTTTTACTTTCTTCATCGGTGATGGTGAGAGGGAGGCTGTGGGTAAATTTGAGTGAGAGAATTACAAAAGCCTCAGTGTCCGGAAAGGAAGGATTTGTTTGGGCAGGTGGTGTGGGGTTGGGAGAGGAGCAACCAAAGCCTGGATGCTGCTGGTACACAGGAGAGAGTAATAAGGACCCTGGCCAGAAAAGTTTAGATTAATATGAGAGGTAGAGAGAAGCATTAATATTTTCTTATGAAGAAATGTTTCAGCAATATTTTCCAGTAGTCTGGAAAAGAAAAAGAAAACTTATAAGACTATTAAGTGAAAAGAGAATTCAGAATTACTCTTGTGGGACCGGCTAACGAGTTCTAATTTCCCCAGTCTTTTTCTCACTCATCCTGTCCCCCTGTTTGTCATGCCTTCTCTGCGTCACTGGAGCAACTAACATTTCCTAACGGTTCCCCATGTGCCAGGAGTCCCTGAGTGGTCAAACCGTTCATGTGCTGAGCTGCTAACAGAAAAGTTGGAGATTCAAATCCACCCCACAGGCAACTCAGAAGCAAGGCCTTGAAATCTGCTTCTAAAACATCAGTCACTGAAAATTCCACAGAGTACAGCTCTACCCTGACACGCATGAGTCACTGGCAACTGGGGTCAGGTGCCTCCAATATTTCACATGCACCGTTTCTTTGAATCCACAGAGCCAAGTTATGGGTAGGTATTACTGTTCCTATTTTTTCAAACGAAATGAAGTAACATACCTTGCCCAGAGCAATAAAAAACTGACTATAACCACCACACGGTGGTGTGTAGGAATTGTGTTCTGTCTTGATCATCATAGGAGTTGCCTATCTTTTAGAATTTATGGCTGAAGTAATATTTTGGCTAATTTGATGTATTTTACTATCTCAAGAAAAGTCACTGGAAAAAAAGAAATGCCATTGCTTGAAAGGTTAGGATTACTGTAATCCTCCCACTAGATGGCACCACTACCTCAGAAATGCTTTCACTTGTCCACTTACTGCCTTCAAGCTAATTTCTACTCAGTGACCCCTCCCTCCGTCAGGTTTCTGAGGCTGTATTTTTTTAATTAATTTTTTATATTAAATTTTATTAATTTTAATGAACATTTACAGAGATTTTGGGTTTTCATTCATTCATTGTTGCACTATTTTCTCTACCCTCCTCGCCAGTTTGTTCTTTATTTTTCCCCCCTTGAAAGTCTGTTTTAATGGACCCATTGCCACAGTGCTTGTAAAAGCCAGTTCTGATTAATCTCGTTTGTCAGTGTGTCCTTTGCCATTCCCTATCACTCCTCCCTGAGAGAGACTTCACCCTGATTCATAAGGAAAAGGGGATGGCGTATTCTCTTAGCTACTTCCTGCTGAAAATGGATGCTGTAGATTTCAGGGTGAAGATCTTCTCTCACTACTCTAAAGGAACCCTTTGGCAGTAGGAAACACATAGACTATTATAGAGATTGATTTTGGAATTTAGATGCACTGTTATCAATTGTGCTTAGCCGTACATGTTCATATCCTTGAAGATGTATCATGGAAGTGTTGTAGCCTAGAAGACACAAATTTAACTAACAAGTTAAAAGTACATGAGTCAAAAATTAAAAAGCAATAGTATTCCAAGTAGAGGATCTAATAGTGGCACAAATCAAGTTACAGAGGGAAGGTAGTTCTTACAATAAAAATTTGACCCAGCAATTCCACTACTGGGAATATATCCCGAAGAGACCATAACTGACATCCAAGCAGATATATGCACACCCATGTTTATTTTAATTAATTTTAATGAAAGTTTACAGAGATTAAGGTTTCCATTCATTCATTGTTGCACTTTTCTCCCTGCCCACCAGCTATACCCCAATTCACTCTTTTAAAAGTAAAAGAAAAATTCTGTCATTATTATGCAATCCCTGCCCCCATGTTCACTCCACTATGCAGCCTTCCTTCTGGACTCCTGTCATGACAATAACACCCAATGATATATCCCTTTTAAACAGTCCTCTCCCTCATTCGTTGCAATGCAGTATATTTTATTTATCCCCTCTTTCTTAGTCTTCCTTCAACCCCAATGTCAGTCCTGTTTTAAAACAGTGGCCCTATGCAATTTTGTCCTTTTGTGATTGAGATATTTCACTCAGCATAATGTTCTCCAGGGTCACCATTTTTGTATTACATTTGTAAACATCCTTGTTTTACAATGCAGCGTAGCATTCCATTGTGTGAATATACCAGAGCTTCTCTATCCATTCATTTGTTGATGGACACTTGGGTTGTTTCCAACTCTTTGCTATTGTGAACAAAGCCACAATAAACATAGATGTGCATGAGGCTGTAATTTTTAAGAAAGGAGACTGCCCAGTTTTCTCCTGTGGAGCAGCTGTAGGATTCAAACCATTAATCTTTCAGTTGGTGGACAAATGTGTTAACAAATTATCATATTGTTTTGATTCATGGTGACCTTATCAATAATAACACGTAAATTATTGTCCACCACGCTCCACCTTCATGACTGTTGATATTTTTTAGTTAATTCTTGTGGCCAATGTGTCATTCCATCTTATTAAATGATTATCTACTTTGCAAAACATTATTGATGTTGAGATGATGTGTCCAAAGTTTCTGCATCATTTCTAAAGAACATTCTGGTTGTATTTCTTCTAAGGTTGATTCCACTCCTTTATCACAATAGTTTCACTACTCAGTTGTCACTTTCTGGACCATGCCCTTACTCATTCTCAGCTCTCATGCTCCTTGGCCTTTTCACTGTCCCCAAATCTAGACTTTCCAAGGCCATTTCTCCAACCTGGACCACGTTCCTTTCTTCCAGGAAGTGATGCAAAGTGGTGGGTGAGAATGTGCAAAGTTCAAAATCACAGCCAATAACTAATTTATATATGACTTAATTTCTGTGTATCTCAATTTTCTCATAAATTTACCATATAAGACTATAATGAGAACTTGTAGTGTACCATCGAGTCAGAATCATTCCATATCTGAACCATCTGCTGGGTTTTCAGAGGAAGTTAATTGCATAGGAGTAGATTGTAAATCTTTCTCTCATGTTACTTTGGGATTGCAGTTCGGCTTCTTGCCACTGGGCCACCAGAGCAAGAGGAGTTAATAATTATAAAGTGTTGTTATGAAACAAAGTGACTAATACATGGTGAATTCTCAACTATGAATTATTATCATCTTATTAAATCAGATAAATGCATTGAACTAAGGAGTATCCCCACTTCCAAGGTGACATTTTAACATGAGCCTTTAGTTGCTGAATTTAAACAGATTACTATCAAATGGAGTTTTAGAGTGTTAAGGAAAGAGCTATTTGAAGTAGGGTTTTGGGGGTTTTGTTTCTTTCCACCCCATCTATCTATTGATTTCCAGAGGATGGGTTTATGGATATCAGTCTTGGATACTTCATTCTTTAATCATGCAATCTCATAGGATAAGGAGAATGTTTTAGGGTAAGATGCTGAAAAGAAGTTGGTTTCATTCAAATGAATTGAGCAATGTGTCAGCTTAATTTGGGTGAAGGCTAGTTCTGAGCAGTCATGGGTCAATCTTTTAGGGAACAAATGGCATGGAACAGGCAGAATGGAGGGACTGGATCCCCACGCTGGTGGAGATGGGGCACACTGGCCCTTCTCTTCCTTATTGCCTCACCCAGGCCCCATATTGGCTGTGCTGACTCCAGGAGTCAGAATGAACCCTGGACTTTAAGCTCAGCAGGGTCTAGGGTCCACCTTATTTTTGGACAGTGGTCTGGTTAATATTAATTTTGGCTTGTTGAAACCAACCCACGCCTGGGCTGGATAAAGTCAAACTGAGGGGCAGTTTGAATCTTTCTGTAGCCCCTGAGCCTCTTACAGGCCCCAAGCTCCTCACCTGTGGAGTGAACATGGTAGAGGCAGGGGAGACAGCCCAAAGGAAAGCCTGCTGGGAGTGGGCGTTCAGGCCAGTGACTGCTGTCCTGGGACTGCAGCTGCTGCTCCTTTAAAGGTTTCTGAAACATAAAGAAAAAGTACCCGAGAGCTGCTGAGTTCATTGAGTAGCTCAGATATGATAGGAAAGAGGTGGAATTTCTGGACCTGGATGCAACCTAGGTAGCAAAAGATGGACATATGGACCTTCCCAAGATCATGGAGAAAGTCAGGTGTCTGCTGGGTGCCTGGTGTCCTGGCTGTGTCTCTATGAGGAATCCATGAGCAATAAATAAATAGCCTGGTGGTGTGAGAGCCCTGGGCATCCTTGAGTTGTTTTCTTTAGACAGTTTGTGTTGCTCTAGGATCAAATATATCTTATGTGTCATTTGATAGCAGGAGACAGATGGAGGAGGCAATTGTAAAGGTTTTTTTTTTTTTTTAATTCTATTAAGAATGTCGCAATATCCTCTGTAAAAGTTACCTTTGTGGAATGTGGCATTTTCTGGGTTTAGAAGGTAGGATGTCTGACAGCTAACCTGGGAGAAAGTTTGCAAAGAGCCTAGCACTGTGTGCCTAGTACTGGAAAATGTCCAATAAATGTTGGTTAGAAGCATCCTCAACATTAAAAATAATTAGTAACATTTAAAGACATTTACTTTGTTCCAAAAAGTGTCCTAAGTATTTTCTGTGGATTAACACATGATGTAGGAGTTACTTTTAGGCCCATTTGACAGACTAGGTAACTGAAGCTCAGAAAAAGAAGTTGTACAACATCACACAGCAAGCAAGCAGCAGAGCCAGGATTCAAAGCCCCACAGTCTGTCCCAGAGCCCACACATCTTTGGTTATGACTTTCAAGAAGCTTCTTCTTTTTATTTGAGTGAAAGTTCCAGAGAAAATTTGTTTTCTATTCAATAATTCATACATATTTCACCACATTAATTATAACCTCTACAAAGTAACAACACTCTTCCCAATGTCTACACTTAATTATTATATTGTTGGTCAATAATACAAGGAGTAATTTTTTACTTCTTGTATTTTATAGAAGAGAGAGAAATCACTTCTGGTGGGTTGAAAAAGAAAGGCTGTTTGGATAAGCAACTGTTTCAGCTGACTTTTTACCACAAATTACTCTCTATTTTCTGTTCCTAGTCTCAGTTCTTGAATGGAGCTCACAAGCCCTACATAAACTTATTATTCAAATACTCACCTGCTGAACCTAAGCCTGTGAGGCCTTAGGAGACAAGTGATAAGATTGGCGAGGAACTCTTAGATGTTGTCTGTGTCACTGGACAAAGTCTAACAGCTCACAGATGTTGTCATCTGTCTCTGCTTGCACTAAAGCACATGGCTTTAATGCCTCTATTCTTTCTTCCTCTTGTTAAGTGCTGTTGATTCAACTGCAACTCAGGGAACCTATCCTGAGTTGGTCTTACTGACTCCAATACACCTATCTCCATTACGTAAGTAATTGTCAATTCATCTCACCTGGGTCTTCCTCTTCTGCCCTGTTCCTCCACCCTTCCAAGCATGATGTCTTTTTCCAAGGACCAATCCCTCCTGGCCACATGACTAAAATACATGACATAGAGCTTAAAAATTCTCTGCCTACAAGGAGAAACTTGATTTCACCCTCTCCAAGACAGACCCGTTTGTTCTCCTGGTGGCCCATGATATGTCCAATATTTTCCTCCAGCACCACGACTCAAAGGCATCGATTCTTCTTCTGTCATACTTAGTCACTGTCCAGCTTTCTGATGTATGGCAAGTAATGGCAAAGACCATGGCCTGGATTAAGTGCACCTTAGTCCCTAGACTGATATCATTACTCTTTGACACTTTGAAGAAGTCCCTGGCAGCAGACTCCCCCAATGCAATTCATCTTTTTATTTCCTGACTACTGGTGCCAAGAGTGTTGATTATGGAACCAAATAAGCTGAAGTTGTTAACAACTTAAATCTCTTCTCCATCTATCCTGGTGCTGCTAGTTGGCTCAATGGTGAGGATCTTTGTCTTCTTGTTGTTGAGCTTCAAACTATATTGAAGACTTCAGGTTCTCCTCAGTTTCGACAAGCAAGGTCGTGTCATCCTTATATCATAGGTTGTTGATGAGTCTTCCCCAAATCATGATGCCATATTTTTCCTCAGAAAGCCCAGCTTCCTGAATAATCTTTTCTGTATATAGATTAAAAAGGTGTGGAGACCTGACGTATCCCTGACACACTCCTTTTCTGATTTTGAACTTTCAGTGTTTCCTAGCTCTGTTCTGATGATTGTCCCCTGTTCCAAGTATAGGTTTCAGATGAGCACAGTTAAGTGTTCTGGGATTACCATTCTTCTCACGATTAGCCACAATCCGTTGTGATCCACACAATCAAATGCCTTTGCATAGTCAATGAAACACAGAAATTTGTCTGGTACTCTGTTTTCAGCCTAGATCCTCCTGACATTGGCGATAAAGTCTTTAGTCCCATGTTTGCTTATATTTCTGGCAGTTATCTGTCAAGGTACGACTCCAGTCATTTTTTAATAATCTCCAGCAGGATTTTGTTTACATGTGATATTAGTGATATTGTTAAATAATCTGCAAACTCTCTTGAGTCCCACCCCCCTTTTATAGATGGTAATAAATATAGATATTTCCAGTCAGTTGGCCAGGTAGTTGTCCTCCAGATTTCTTGGCACAATCTGGTAAGTGCATCCAGGGCCACATCTGTTTGTCGAAATGTCAGTTGGTTTGACACCAATTCCTGGGGCTTTGGTTTTTCTTAAGTCTTTCAGAGTAGTTTGAACTTCCTCCTTCACCACCATTGCCACTTGATCATATGTTGTTGCATGAATTCTTCTGTCAGCCAATTCTTTTTGGTATGGAGACAGTGTACTCCTTCCATCTTCTTTTAATGCTTCCTGCATTATTTTATATTCTGCCCATAGCATTCTGAAGTATTTAAACTTCAGGTTTGATTTTGTTTAGTTCCTTCAGCTTAAGACATGTGGTGCAAATCTGGCCCATTTAATTTTCTGAATTCAGCTCTTTGCACAATTTATTATAATACTTTGCTTGATTTTCCAAAACCACCCTTTCAGCTCCTTAATTTCTTGATTTCTTCCATTTTCTCTGGTTTCTCAGCACTCTAGTGCTCTACTGACATCCTTCTTGGTCTTTTCTTCCTCCTGTCTTTGTAATTACCTTTTGTATTCTTCATGGATGATATTCTTGATATCCTCCCATAGCTCATCTGGTCCTTGACCATTAGTGTTTAAGGCTTCAAATCTGTTCTTGAAATAGTTTTTAAATCCTAGAATATACTTATTCTTTCTTATACTTAAGATTCAATCAGTGAGTCTACCTAATTTTGTAGTCTTATGTGACATGGCTTTTTTCTACCCAAATAATGCTTATGTGTTTCTGTGTTATTGTTTGTATGAGCTTTTATTTTTTTTTTTCGAAATATTATTCTATTGTATGACTACATACTATTCATTTATATTTTTTGGTGGAATTTTTAACTCCAATTTTGGTTGCCATCATGAATAAAATTACTATAAATGTTCTTATACAAGGTTTTGTGTGCGCCCACATGTTTTTATTTCTCTTGGATAAATACCTACAAGTAAAATTATTGAGTAACATGGTAGGTGTATGTTTAACTTTGTAGGAATTCCAAATGCGCCTTTTTATACAGCTACCAGTAGAATATGGGAGCTCTGGCAATTTTCATTTATTTAGAATTCAGTCTAAGGATTCCTGGTGGTGGAACAGTTAAGGACTTGGCTGCTATCCAAAATGCAGGCTCCTCAAACTCGCCAGTCGTTCTGCAGGTGAAAACCCTAGTGCTAGCCTCCATCAAAATTGAAGCTTAGAAAACTCTACTGGACAGTTGTACTCTATCATATAGGATTGCTCTGAGTTGAAATGGAATCTAACACGTTTCACTCTAATCGTCATAGTCGCTAATTAGAGGTGACCACCATTTGAAGGACTACAAAATTGGTTCTTCCAAACAGATTACAAGAAAATATTTGTCCCCAAGACAGAGGTTTTTGGTTGAATACCCTTAATTGATAGAAGAAGAATTGTCCACTTATTGGGACATTAGATTCAGCATGCAAATTTACAGGATGCTCAAGAAGCAATGACAAGAGTCAGAAGCTGAGTCCACCATGCAGGATCAAATTTAACCACCAATTTGGTGACAGATATTCAAGCCAGATTACTCTCATAACCAAGAATGACCTTGTAAGAAGTAACTACCCTATCCTTAAAAGTAAACAGAATTTATTTGCAATCTGTAAGTTAATTGTTCACATACTGAGCACAGAGTTTAAGTAAATGCCTTAAGTGACATCTAAATTTCTGTTCTTTATTAGGAAATAGTTGATAAATTACTGTGCTCATATCCTACCTGTAAAGTTTAATTTACTTAAGATTGCAGCTGATTTCAGAAATCCCTGATCTCTATTTAAGAGACACAATGTGGACCAGACAAGATACAGCTTTTGAAGGCAGAAGAGGGAAGTTGCACACCATTTACAGGGCATCCAGCAAATCACATCGCTTCTCTTGGCTTCAGGTTACACAGAACCCAAGTGAGAACAATAATTCCTGTTTCTGCCCACCTACCTACCAGGGTGAATGTGCATTTCAAATGAAATACAGCTGTGTTTGAATCCCGATTCTGCTGCATACTGCCAAGAGCTCCATTCTGTTACCTATTTAACTCTCTGATTTAGATTGTCATCCTTGTGAATTGAACACATAAATTACAGGGATGGTATAAGAATGCGGTAAAGTGAATAAAGCACCTATCTGTACATGAGAGCTTTGACAAAAAGTAGACTACAGCTCAGTATATAAGATCATTAACTGGTATTTGCTTGACCAAGCACCAGACCCATTAGTAGACATCCAGCCTTCTTTGAGCACCTCCTATGCACCAGGCCCAGTAGCTTTCTTGCTGCTGAAACTCACATAGTGACTGTAGTACTTCCTAGGCTGTGAGTTGAAGTCCAAGGTTCAGTCTTCTGGGTGTCTCTGGTTCATTGGTCTTATTGGGCCATTCTCTTCAATATTAAATGACAAATGATGTCTTTAGTTCCCCTCCCACACAGTGGAGGCAATTCCCATCCTCATCTCTATCTCTCTATGGATTCTCAGAAGAACGATTTTTTTTAAGATGCCTCTTGAGTGTCTGCCACCACTGAATTCTCCATTTCTTCTTATGTCTTACCTTCTTTAACGTTTTTCTTTCCCCCTTTGTCCGTTGACTCAAATGTCAAATACATTTTTTCTCTCTAAACAAGATTATTTCCTTTAATCTCTTACCTTTCAAATCTTGCAAATAATACATATAGTTCTATTCTAGAGTCCATTTGTGTTTCTCCTCTCTCTTTTGCTCCTTTCCCTACATTTCTAGGACAGAGTGGGTCCGGAGAGTCTAACTTCTTAATTCAAAATTACTCATTTATGTAGATGTGAGCTTGTATTTCAATTATGATACATGGCACATTAATGCCTGGATATACCCATATTGGAATATATGTTTTAAAACATGTTACTAGGTTTTCACCTTTATATTAGAATTAGGAAATGGTTAGTTTTGTAATAATGTACATAGGTTGGTTATATTGTTGTTGTATGACATCAAGTTGACTTTGGCTTATAGCAACCTGATGAGATGAAGTACAACTTCCCCATAACATTTCCTAGACTGAATTTTTAAGTGAGAGATCACCAAGTCTTTTCCTCAGCAGAGTGGCTGGTGGGTTTGAACTGCTCACCTTTTGGTTAACAGTGGAACACTGAACGATTATGTCACCAGAGCTCTTTGTCATTGTTGCCAGGTCAAGTTGATTATGATTCATAGCAACGCTAAGAACAATAGATCTGAACCGTGCCCTGTGCAGCACCATTCACATGACCTCTGACACTGCTACAGCCACTGTGTCAATTAATTTAACTGAAGGTTTTTCTCTCTTTCTCTGATGTTCCATCATTGTTACTGTTGTTAGGTGCCATCTAACCACACATAACTCATAGTTGTCCAGTGACCAACAGATCTGAACCCTGTCCTATCCTGTGCCATCCGCATCATCTCAGACACACTTGAGTCCATTGCTGTAGTCACTGTGTCAATCCATTTTTCTGAAGGTATTTATCTCTTTTGATGACAGTTCACCTTTCCACACATGATGTTTCATTTCAAAGAATAACTTCTTCTAGCAGTATACCAAAGACATGTGAGACGAAGCTTCACTGTGGTGTACTTCTCCAAAATATCTGTTTGTTCTTTTGGCAATACATGCAATATTTAACACACTTCTCCAACACCACAACTAAAGGTATCAATTCTTCTGTCATCCTTATTCATTGTACAACTCTCATGTGCATAGCAAATGATTGAAAAGACCATGGCCTGAATCAGGCATGCTTTATTTTTCAAACTGATATGATTGCTTCATGTATTTGGAGAGGTCCCTGACAACCAACTTTCCTAATACAGTATGTCTCCAGATGATGAAATTGTTGACAATTTCAATCTTTTCTTTAAAATGGACCAAACTTGCAATCAAGTTGACTCCGTTGTTAGGCAAGATATATTATCTATAAATTTAATTTTAGCATGATAAAATGGATCAAAGGAGCCCTAGTGGTACAGAAAGATGTGGCTGTCTGATTCCATAAAGGTTGTAGCCTTGAAGCCCTATGGGGGTAGTTCTATCCTATGTTGTTAGGACACTATGAGACTGAACAGCAATGGATTGGGGACGAGCATTAGGGGGCTTGTTTTTGTGCTAGGGTTCAAAGAGACAATGACAAAAAAAATGTAAGAAGTGGGTCTTGGGTATAGGAGTGTTAAAACCCAGTGTTAGGGGTGATAAATAGATGGACTAAAAGAAACAGCTTTTCATCCTTATGGTTTCTCATTTTTCTTGCAGACACTGTTAGAGCAGGGGATTTTTTAATCAGAACCCTACAGCACACAGTGAGGTCTGTTTCAGACCTTTCTTTTGTCTGCATGTTGTCTGTCAAGTATTTAATATGCAAGCTGTTCCTCATTTCCACACTAGATGCCAGCATTGTCCCAGGAGATGGTCTAGATGACTCTGGGAGTTTTGAAAATTTCCACAAGGAAAATTATTCCAACTCTGCCTACATGGTAGCCCTGGATGGAGATGCTGCTGATAGTAAAATCTTGACTCCTAGTTTCCCATCTGCTGTGATTTCAGAACAATAGGGTCTAATTTAGACACAAAACAACTTTTCAGGTAAGATTCTGGGCAAAGACACATACTTTCCGCTTCCATGTGGCTTACTCACACACCCCTAAAGTACTTCTGCTGGAGACTGACCATAAATATGTACCATTCATTAAACATGTCATCCCTGTCATTCACTCAGAGTCTCAGGAGTACTTATAAAAATGCCAGAGGCTGGAGAAGGAGCAACTAGGAAACCATTGACCTGGGATTCCTCCTGATACTTTTTCCTTCTGCCCCTTCCAGAGGCCAGGCTCTGTCTGTGTCTCTCAATCCAGGGTCAAGCCCAGCAAGCAGGTACTTGGGTTTATGAATCAGAAAGCGATGTTTCTTTCAGGTTCCTGAAGCTCTGAAAATGATATGGAGAGATGCAGAAAGACAAAGACAAATGATGCAGCACAACATGCTGATAGCATTTAAAGTGGTCATGAAAATGTTCAGATGGACTGTAGTAGCAGCCCTAGCCACACACAGCTACTGAACACTTAAAATGTTGCTAGCAAGACAGGTATAGCATTTTATATTAATTTGAATTTAAATAGACACATATGGCTAGGGGCTGATGCATTTATCAGGAGAGGTTGAGTATGAAACAAAAGTATTAAACAAGGTCCTCCAAAATAATCATCTTCCCCCCCACCTCATTTAAAAAAATTATTCTTATGTTGTGAGTATGCACTGAACATTGTACCAATAGTTTCCCAATGTAAAATTCTGTGATATTAATTTGATTACATCCTTTGAATTGTGCAGGCTATTCTAAGCTTTTTTTCTCCATAACATACACATACTATCCCTTAAAACATTAGCATTTTTTTTATACTGAAGAATTCTATGGAAAAATTACTGAATTATGCAAGAAGCAACAAAAGAAGATGGAAAGAATTCACAAAGTCACTGTACCAAACAGGATTGGCTGACATTGAACCATTTCTCATCAACAACCTGCATTATGCAGATAACACACCTTGCTTGTTGAAACTGAGAAGGACTTGAAGCACTTGCTGCAGAAGGTCAAGGATAGCAGCCTTAAATATGAATTGAAGCTCAACATCAAGAAAACAAAAATTCTCACCACTGGGCTGATTGACATCATCGTGATAGACAGTAAAGAGATTGAGATCGTTAACAGCTTAAGTTTCCTTGGCTACACAATCAAACACACTTTGTACCAGCAGCCAGGAAATAAAAAGACGAATTCCATTGGGAAAGTCTGCTGTCAGGGACTTCTCCAGAATGCTGAAGAACAACAATGTCAGTCTGGAGACTAAAGTGCACCTGATCAAGGCTGTGGTCTTCACAGTTACTTGCTTTGCATCAGAAAGTTGGACAATGACTAAAGATGATAGAAGGAGAATTGATGACTTTAGTTGTGGTGCTGGTGGACTGCTAGAGGAACAAACAGGTTCATTTTGGTGAGGGTGAAACCAAGCTTGGAGGCAAGGATTCTGAAGCTCCGTCTGACATACTTTAGGCATGTCGCCAGAAGGGAGCAGTCCTTAGAGAGGGGCATCATGCTTGGAAGGGTGGAGGGGCAGCACAAGAGAGGAAGACCCTCAATGATATGGATTCATATCATCATATCAGTGACTGAAGTAATGGGGTTAGGTGTGTCAGAGACAATAATGATTCGTATCATCATATCAGTGACTGGAGTAATGGGGGTAGGTGTGTCAGAGACAATAATTTGGCACAGGATAGAGCAGAGTTCAGAGCTGTTGTACAGATGATCACTATGAGTCACAAGCAACTAGACAGCATATAACAACAACAACAACAGCGTATAAATAAGAATCAATGGTAGTTAAAGAAGTTCAAACTGCACTGAAGACATTGAAAAAAAAATCACTACCAACACCCACCCTTCCCCAAGATCCTAGGAATTGATGGAATGCCATTTGACATGTTTTTAACAAACAGATGCTGTCCCAGATGTACCAACTAACCTATGTGTGAAGTTTATCTTTCAAATGACTTTTGTAGACATCTGAATATGACTTGACCATGTGTATGAGCGGTAACATACAAATAGGCCATGTTAGCCTACATACAAGGGGATTGGCTATCTCACCATCCCACAAGGGGATTGGCCAGTATTGCCAAAATGTTGAACTACAAAATTAGATCTTCCCCCACTAGTGAAGAAGAAGAAGAAGAAGAAACAGCAGAAGCAGCAGCAGCCGCCGCCGCCTAAAAAACAAAAGCAACAACTTTCCTTGCCCCAGCATAAAAAAGGAAACAAGAGAAAGTAGGACTCCCTTTATGACCAGACATTTTTTTTATCTAGCTCCACCTATGGCAGCAAAAGCCATGGCCAAACTAGAGACCTGATGTGAGACGGGACATTGGAATTATTACACCATTGCAACTGGAGCTAAAAGTCTTTGCCCAAGTTTTTGGACAACTAGGGGTTAGGAAGGCAATATTGCCAGGATTTAAAACTTTGGAACATTGGCCTAAAGCTAAAAGGCTCAAGATTGAGTTGCCTGAGAGCACATTTTGGAAGCTGTCCTGACTCTATTATTCTTCTAATCTAGATTATAGCCTTTTAACTATCTTAATATGGTTCTGAGTTGTCTGAAAGCTACCTCATTGGATTTTGAAACCAGCAAAGTAGTAAGATTTGTGTTGAGATGAGTTGAAAGAGGTGCAGAAGCGTGAGGTACATGTCTGACCTCATGGGAATTGGTTTTGAACTACTGATGCTACTGTAGTACTGATTGACAGGGACAGTTCACCTTTGTGAAGCTGGTAAAGGTCAGATTCGCCACGTAGCCCTTGCTCTTTTTATACTATATAAAGAAATTGGGAAGACTTGACCAATTGACTGGAAGAGATTCATGTTTGTTCCTGTTCCTAAGAAAGATGAAAATTATTAAATTATATCACATGCAAATAAAATCTTGTTGACAATTTTTAAAAAATAACTAGAACAGTACATTGACAGAGAATTGCTAGAAATTCAAGCTGGATTCAGAAGAGGCTGCAGCACAAGGTATAGCATGGCTGATGTCAGATGGATCTTGGATAAAAGAATATCAGAAAGATATTTACTTGCATTTTATTGATTATGCAAATAAACTTGATTGTGTGTATCATAACAAATTATGACTAATGTTAAGAAGAATCCAGGAACATGTATTTGCATACGTAAAAAACCTATCTAGCTTTAGCAGCAGCCACCACACATGTCGTCAGCAGCCATGGATTTCTTCCAGTCAATTAACTAAGTACTTGGGGTTAAAAAACAAAACAAAACAAAACTGCTCTCTAGGTTGACCATGCAGGATACCTTTAGCTCAAACAATAGGGAGGACCTGGGCACCTTGAGGAAGGTGAGAAGTGACTTCCAGAAGGGAACAACAGGCTTCCTCCTCTGTCATTAAGTTACTTTGGGGAAAAAACTGCTGTCAGGCCCTCGGACTTGCAGACCTTGGGTTAAGAAGGGAGTGCAAATACACAGGTGCTTCACAAAATATTGCCATACCTTGGGTAATTTTATAGTTACAACAGCCTACTATCTATTAAGAAAAGACTCCCATAAGGTCAAGAAAGCAGCAATCCACCTCAGCCAAAATGATAAAAGCAAAATAGCCCATCTCCTAAAAATGTGAACCCAATGAATAATTCAGACTGAGAGAACCAGAAGAAATATGTTGATGTAGAATTATTTGATCAGTTACAGCGAAAGATACAAATGTAAGAAGAAACAATGGAAGTCAATAAGAGATAAAATACCTTAGAGATAATAGTGCAAAAGAAATATATTGATGAGGAGCAACCTGAACAGCTGTGGAAGAAAATGTGAAACATGGGAGAAAGAACGGATAGTATAGATAAAGAGGTACAAGAACTTAAAAATCATCACAAGATAGAGAGGGTACAACCAATACAGTACTAGAAATAACAGAAAAGCATGAAAATGCAATCCAGAATATTAAGACAGTAATGGTAGAAGAGTCCAACATCCTAGTAGGACAAAAAAGTAGAACTGAAGTGATGGAACAGAGAGTCAGTGAGTCAGAAGACAAGAGCCTCACTGAAAACATACTAGAAGTAGATGAAGAAAACATTAGAATCATGTGAGATGACATAAAATAGAATAATATATGTATGATTGGAATTCCAGAACAGGGAAGTGACATGAAAATCTCTGAGAAGATTATGGAAGTACTAGAAGAAAACTTCTCAGATATTTTGACGAATGGGGAAATCACATTTAAGAAGCACAATGACTGCCAAATGTTGTTGTTGTTGTTGTTGTTATGTGCTGTCGAGTTGCTTGCGACTCATAGCGACCCTATGTACAACAGCCCTAAACTCTGCTCTGTCCTGTGCCAACCGCACTGTCTCTGACACTCCCATCCTGATTATTCCAGTCACTGAATCAATCCACCTCATAGAGGGCCTTCCCCTCCTGTGCTGTCCCTCCACCCTCCCAAGCATGATGTCCTTCTCCAAGGACCGGTCTCTCCTCACAACATGTCCAAAGTATGTTAGATGGAGCCTCAGAATCCTTGCCTCCAAGGAACCACCCAGTTTAACCCTTTCTAGGATGAATCTGTTTGTTTTCCTAGTAGTCCATGGTATTCTCAATACTCTTCTCCAGCACCACAGCTCAAAGGCATCAATTCTCCTTCTATCCTCCTTGGTCATTGTCCAACTCTCTGATGTATAACAAATGATTGTGAAGACCATGGCCTGTATCAGATGCACCTTAGTCTCCAGAGAGACATCATTGCTCTTCAGTACTCTGGAGAGGTCCCTAACAGCAGACTTTCCCATGGCAATGCACCTTTTAATTTCCTGGCTACTGGTGCCAAGAGTGTTGACTGTGGATCCAAGCAAACTAAGGCTGTGTACAATCTCAATCTCTTCACTATCCATCCTGATACTGCCAATTGGTCCAGTGGTGAGAATCTTTGTCTTCTTGACACTGAGCCTTAATCCATATTGGAGGCTGCAGTCCTTGACCCTCTGCAGCAGGTGCTTCAGGTCCTCTTCAGTTTCAGCAAGCAGGGTTGTGTCATCTGCATAACGCAGATTGTTGATAGATTAGATAAAAAATGAAAAACATAAAAACATATTACAGTCAAATTCTCCAAATTAAAAGATAAAGATAAAATTCTAAAAGTAGCATGAGAAAAACAGAGTCACCTACAATGCGGAAACAAATTAAATTCTGATTTCTTAGCAGAAACAATGTGAACTAGAATACAATGGGATGGCATATACAGGAAGTTGAAAGGAAAAAAAATTACCAGCCAAAGATCTTATACCCTGTAAAGCTCTCCATCAAGGAGAAGGAGAAATTAGATCCTTTGCAGAAAAGAAGGAACTTAAGGAATTTGTGAAAACAAGACTAAAATAAAAAGAAATAGTAAGGCTTTTACATGGAGTCCTTTACATGGAGATGCCAAATAAAAGTGTATGGACCATAGTAACCAGAAACAACAGAAAAAGAAACACAGCAAATTGGAAGCAATAAAACCTGGCCTGACAATAATCACACTTAATGTGAATGGACTAAATACATCAATTAAGAGAAAAAAGAGTAACAGAATTAATAAAAATTAAAGCCTATCAATATGTTGCCTACAAGATACATACCTAAAAAAAAAGAGAAAGACAGACTCAAAATCAAAGGCTAGGAAAAAAATATACCAAGCAAACTGCAACCTAATAAAAAAAGGCAGGAGTGGCAATATTAATCTCTAATAAAATAGATTTCAGAATGAAAACCACCATCAAAGATAAGGAAGAGCATTACATACTGATTAAAGGCACAAAAGATCAAGAAGCCATAAAGTTGGTCAATGGTTATGCACCAAATAATAGACCTGCAAAATACATAAAACAATGGTTAACAGAATCAGATAAAGAAATAGACAACACCACAATAATGGTAGGTGATTTCAACACAACTATAATTCAAATATATGCACCAACAACTAGAGCCAAAGAAGAGGAAATAGAAGATTTCTACCAACTTTTGCAGTCAGTAGTTGATCAAACATGCAATCAATAAGCATTGATAATAATGGGCGACTAGAACACAAAAGTTGGGAACAGGGAAGAAGGATCAGTAGCTGGAAAATACGGGCTCAGTGAGAGAAATGAGGCTGGAGATAGAATGATAGAGTTCTGCACATCCAGTGATTTATTCATTGCAAATACCTTCTACAAGAAACATAAACGCAGGCTATACACATGGATCTCACCTGATGGCATGCATAGGAATCAAATA
>NW_006400030.1:1491645-1493307 GCF_000299155.1 Elephantulus edwardii | reverse complement strand
AGGAAAATTAAATCAAGTCCATGGGAACCAAAATTTGACCTTAAGTCTATCCCACTCAAATTTCAAAACCATCTCAGGAACAGGTTTGAGGCCTTGAGCACCAATGAGCATAGGTCAAATGAGCTCTGGGAGCATATCAAGAAAATTGTCCATGAAGAATGCAAAAGATCGTTACAAAGGCTGAAAAAGAAGAAAAGACCAAGATGAATGTCAGATGAGACTCTAAATATTGCATTAGAGGGCCGAGAAGCCAAAGCTAAAGGAAGAAACCAAGAAATCAAAGAGCTAAACAGAAAATTTCAAAAGGCAGCTCGAGACGACAAAGCAAGATACTATAATGAAATGTGTAAAGAGCTGGAGTCAGAAAATCAAAAGGGACAAACTCACTCAGCATGTCTTAAGCTGAAGGAGCTGAAAAACAAATTCAAGCCATGGGTGGCAATACTTAGGGATACTTTGGGTACAATGTTAAATGATCCAGGAAGTATCAAGAGAAGATGGAAAGAATACACAGAGTCACATACACAGTATCAGAAGGAATTGGCTGACACAGAAGAATTTCATGAAATGCCATATGAACAAGAGCCTATGGTGATGAAGGAGGAAGTTCAAATTGCTCTGAAGGAATTGGCAAAAAACAAGGCTCTAGGAGTGGACTGCATACAAATTGACAAATTTCAACAGACACTGCCCTGGATGTGCTCAATAAGTTGTGCCAAGAAATCTGGAGAACAGCCGGCTGGCCCACTGACTGGAAAAGATCACTATTTGTTCCCATTCCGAAAAAAGGTGACCCAGCAGAGTGCAGAAATTATCGAACCATATCATTAATATCACATGCAAACAAGATTTTGCTGAAAATTGTCCAAAAATGTTTGGAACAATATGTCAACAGACAACTTTCAGATGTACAGGCTGGATTTAGAAGAGGTCGTGGTACTAGGGATATTACAGCTAATGTAAGATGGATCTTGCAGAAAGCAAAGAATACCAAAAGAATGTCTATCTATGCTTCGTTGACTATGCAAAGGCTTTTTTTTTATTACCTTGTATTTAATTTTCTTTTTTTGCAAAGGCTTTTGACTGTGTGGATCACAAGAAGCTGTAGCTGACTCTGTGAAGAATGGGAATCCCAGAACATTTGATTGTGCCAATGCGAAACCTATACTTGGACCAAGAGGCAGTCATCAGAACAGAGCAAGGAGACAGACACTACATGGTTCAAAATCAAGAAGGGGGTCCATCAGGGATGTATTCTGTCTTCATACCTTTTCAATCTGTATGAAGAACAGATCATCTGAGAAGATGGGCTGTATGAAGAGGAATGTGGCATCAGGATTGGTCGAAGAGTCATCAACAACCTGCGTTATGCAGATGACACAACCCTGCTTGCTGAAACTGAGGAGGACCTAAAGCGCTTGCTGCAAGGACTGCAGCCTCCTATATGGATTGAAGCTCAACATCAAGAAAATAAAGATTCTCACCACTGTACCAATTGGCAGCATCAGTATGGGTGGTGAAGAGATTGAGATTGTTAACAGTTTTAGTTTGCTTGGCTCCACAATCAACACTCTTGGTAACAGCAGTCAGGAAATCAAGAGACGAATTGCATTGGGAAAGTCAGCTGTGAGGGACCTCTCAAGAGTATGGAAGAGCAATGTT
>NW_006400030.1:1488992-1491335 GCF_000299155.1 Elephantulus edwardii | reverse complement strand
TCTGTGACTGGAGCAGTGGGAATAAGTGCATTTGAGACGGCTAGGTTGGCACAGGAAAGAACAGCGTTTAGAGCTCTTGTACATAGGGTCACTATGAGTCGCAAACAACTCGATGGCACAGAACAACAACAACAACAATCATCAAAGGATAGGTCAGCCCAAAAGAAACTCAACAAAGGTACAGAAGATCTGAACTACACAATCAGACAGCTTGACCTTGTGGATGTGTTCTGGGCACTGCACCCAACTAAAGCCCAATTCACTTTCTTCTCAAGTGCACATGGTACATTCTCCAGAATCTATCACATATTAGGACATAAAGCAAATGTCAATAAACTAAAAAACACTGAAATAATACAAAGTATCTTCTCAGATCACAATGCCATAAAACTAGAAATTAACCACAGGAGCATAAAGATTACAAAATCATCCAAGTGGAAGTGAAATAACTCTCTGCTAGAACATGATTTGGTTAAAAAGAAATAAGGAATAAAGTAAAACAGTTCCTTGAAATAAATAAAAATGAAAACACAGCATACCAAAACCTCTGGAATACAGCTAAGGCAGTCCTCAGGGAGCAGTTCATAGCAATAGCTACACACATGAAAAAGAAAGAAAGAAGAAAAATTAATGGTTTAACTCAACACCTCCATCATCTAGAAAAAGAACAACAATCTAATCCTATAGCCTCTAGAAGAAAGGAAATTTTAAGAACAAGAACTGAAATCAATGAGATAAAAAACAAAAACAATTGAAACCATCAATAACATCAGAAGTCAATTTTTCAAGAGTCAATAAAAGTGACAAACCACTGGCAAACTTAACAAAGAATAAAAAGAGAAGTCACAACACAACCAGAGGAAATGAAATCAATAATATCAGAATACTATGAAAAGCTATACTGTGATAAGTTTGAAAACCTAGAGAAAATGGAAAAATTCCTTGAAACTCATGCCTTACTCAGATTGACAAGGACAGACACTTGAATAGGCCCATCACAAAAGGAGACATTGAAAAGGTCATTCAAAGACTTTCCCATAAGAAAAGTCCTGGATCAGATGGCTTAACAGCTGAATCCTACCAAACATTCAGAGATGATATATTACTAATTCTACTTAAACTATTTTTAAAAAATTGAAAAAAGAAGGAAATCTCCCAGAGTCATTCTGCAATACCAGAATAACCCTAATATCAAAACCAGGGGAAGATATTACCAAGAAAGAAAACTTCAGACCAATATTTCTCATGAATATAGAGGCAAAAATCCTTAACAAAATTCTAGCCAATAGAATCCAAAAGCACATAAAAAAATAATTCACCATGACCATGTGGGATTAATAAGCAACAAGCAAGAATGGTTCATAAGAAAAACAATCAACATAATTCACCATATTAATAAAATAAATAAGAACCATATGATCTTAACAATTGTTGCAGAAAACACATTTGACAAAACCCAATACCCCTTCCTGATTAAGACACTCAGCAAAACTGGAATAGAAGGGAATTTCCTAAACATAGTGAAAAGTTGTTGTTGTTATGTGCTGTTGAGTCACCTGTGACTCATAGCAACTCTATGTACAACAGCCCTAAACTCTGCCCTATCCTAAGCTAATCTCACCATCTCTGACACATCTGCCCCCATTACCCCAGTCACTGAATCAATCTATCTCATTGAGGATCTTCCTCTCCTAAGATGTCCCTCCACCCTCCCAAGCATGATGTCCCTTTCCAAGGACTGGTCTCTCCTTGCAACATGTCCAAAGTGTGTCAGACAAAGCTTCAGAATCCTTGCCTCCAAGGAACAGCCTGGCTTCATCCTCTCCAAGACAAACCTTTTTGTTTTCTTAGCAGTCTATGGTATATTCAATAGCCAATATCATTCTCAATGGAGAAAGACAAAAAAACATTTTCCTTGTGAACAGGGACCAGATAAGGATGTCCACTGTCACCATTCTATTTAATATTGTACTGGAAGTGCTTCCTATGACAAAACAACAGGAGAAAAAAAAATAAAAGTCCTCCAGATTGGCAAAGAGATGGCTAAAATATTGCGATATGTGGATGATATGATAGTGTACATAGAAAACTTCAAAGATTCAAGAAAAAGCTATTAGAGCTAGTAGACCAAATTTAGTAGAGTGGTCAGATATAAGATCAATATCCAAAAATAAAAGGGGTTCCCCTACAGCAGCAAAGGGAACTCAGAGAAGGAAACCAAGAAAGCAATACCATTTATAATAGCCAACCACAAGTTGAGATACTTGGGAGGAAACCTAACTAGAGAAACAAAAAGCCTATACAAATAAAACTACAGGGCATTTCTCCAAGACACAATTAAGG
>NW_006400030.1:1454881-1487008 GCF_000299155.1 Elephantulus edwardii | reverse complement strand
AATTAATAAAATATAATTATAGAAAAAAAAAAACAAAAATGAAGTGGGAGGTATAGCACTATCGAGAACCGAGGTCATCTATCTTTGCTCAACTGATTTTTGACAAGGAGATGAAATCAGGTAAGTGGGAAAATAACAGCCTTTTTAACAAATAGTGTTCGTCAAATTGGAAAACCATCTGTAGAATATTCAAGTAAGACCCACACTTCATACTATACACAAAACCCAACTCAAAGTGGATCAAGAACCTAGAAGTAAATCCAAAGGCAACAAACTTCATTGGAAAAAAGTTTGTAAGAACTCTAGAAGCTCATGGTATTAACCATTTTCCAAGCATAGTGCAAAACCTACAATCAGGAGAGAATGAAACAGATGGATAAGACTGTCTAAGAATCAAATCCCTATGCACATAAAGAAACTTCTCCAAGAGGATCAAAAGGAAATCCATAGACTGAGAAAAAAAATACTTGGTAATGACATATCTGATAAGGGACTCATATCTAAGATTTACAGAATATGCAAGCACCTCAACAAGAAAAAGGTAAATAACCTAATGGCAAAATGGGCACAGGATATGAATAGACAATTAAAGAAGACATTCAGATGGCAAACAAACACGTGAAGAAATGTTCAAATTCCCTAGCTGTCAGAGAAATGCAAATCAAAACATTTCTCACCCCAGCAACAATAGTAAAGTTCAATAGAGTAGCAAACAATAAATGCTGGTGAGGTTGTGGAGAGATTGGAACTCTTACTCACCATTGATGGGAGTGGTACATGGTGCAACCACCTATAGAAGAAGGTTTGAGATTTTCTCAATAAGTTAAGAATAAAAATTCTTTTTGACCCAGCAATGCCACTACTAGAAAATATATGCATACTCATGTTTATTGCTGCATTATTTACAATAGCAAAGAAATGAAAGCAACCCAAGTGCCCATCAACAAATGCATGAATCAAAAACCAATGGTTTATTCATACAATGGAATATTACACACTGAAAGACACTGAACTTATAAAACATTACACAATATGGTGACCCTGTAGGACATTATGCTGAATGAAATATCTCAGTCACAGAAGGACAAATACTGCATAGCACACTGTTATAAAGCAGGTCTGACAAGAGGGTTTGGGAGCAGAATAGAATAAGAGTGGAAAAATAATGAATATTTCACTGGACTAGATGAAGGAAAGACCTATTTAAAAGGAATATGATTAGGCATATAAGTATGGCATAGCCCAAAATTAGAGGTACATTGCAAAGAGGGTTGTAGGAGGGGAAGGAGGGAAAAGAGGTAATTGTGCAACAATGAATGAATATTTTTAAAAAACACACAAAAAAGTGAACTAGTGGAAAGGAAAGGGGTAAATATGTGCAACAATGAATGAATGAAAATCTAACTTTTCTGTAAACTTTCATTAAAATCACAATTAAAAGAAAAATTTTGTTTCAAAAAATTGTTAAAAACATCCACAGCCACATCCCCGCCAATATTTATTACTTGCTACCCTGTTGAACTTTGCCACTGTTACTGGAGTGAGATGTCAACTCATTGTGGTTTTGATTTGCATCCCTCTTATTGCCAGTGATTTGGAGCATTTCTTCATGTGTCTGTTGGCCTTTTGAATATCTTCCTCTGTGAAATTTTTTTCTATGTCTTTTGCCCATTTTGAATTGGTATATCAGTCTTTTTCTTGTGGAGCCCGCAAGTATTCTGTGAACTTTCATTACAAGACTCTTTTCTGAGAGGGTACTGTCAAATGTTTGTTCCCAGTTGGTAGGTTTTCTTTTCGCCCTGTTGGGAAAAGTTTTTGATGCACACAGAGATTTAATCTTTAGAAAGTCCAGTTCATCAATTTTATCCTCTTCAGATTGTGCATTTCTGGCTGTATTTGGCAGTCTCCTTTTACCTTGAACTAGCTCTTCTAAGTTTGATCTTAGTTTCTAAACGTTATGGTTTGGGGCTTTACTCCCAGGTCCTTGATCCACCTTGAGTTGATTTTTGTGTATTGTGTGAGATGTGGATCCTGTTTAAGCTTTCTGCAGGTAATGTCCAGTTTTACCAGCACCATTTGTTGAGGAGGTTGCCATTTCCCCATTTGATAGGTTTTATTTTCTTGTTGAATATCAGTTGACCATAGATAGCTGTTTCCAGCTGGGAAGATGAGTGAAAGAGCTGGATTCTGCAAAGATGTGTCTTCTGGTTTGGGGTTGAGACTAGGATGTGGCTTTACTCACAACAGGGTGTGAGCTGATTGGATTTAACCTCATATTTAAAAAAAAACTTTTGGCTGCCAGTCTGGAGCTATTTCCAGGTTGGGAAGATAAGTGGAATGCTGGATTCTGCAAAGGTGTGTCTTCTGGTTTGGGGTTGAGACTAGGATGTGGCTTTGCTCACATCCTAGTGTGTGAGCTGACTGGATTTGGCCTCATATTCAAAAAGGCTTTTGGATCCTCAGACCTTTTTTTTTGGTGAATCACCCAAATAAAATGGGCTTGGAAGCAGGAGTGGCAATTACTTAAAAAAAAAAAAATAAAAAACCAACCAAACAACAACAAAACACAAGCTTGCCTCTGGAAGCTCTATGAACTTGGAGAAAAGATGAAAGTTTTGTGTTCAAGACTTTCATTCATAGGGTTGCTATAGGCCATCTACAACTCTATGGTACTTAACAGCAACAATGTAGATAGCTGGGCTTCTTTCTGGGTTCTCAGTTCTGTTCCATTAGTCTATGGGCCTGTCACTGTACCAGTACCATGCTGTTTTGGATACTATTGCTGTGTAGTAGGTTTTCAGGTCAGACAGTGCTATGCCTCCCACTTGATTTTTGTTTCTCAGAAGTATTTGCTTATCTGGGGTCTCCTGCCTCTCAGATAAACTTGACAATTTCACTTTCAATCTCCTTGAAAGATGAATTTGATAGCTGTATTAGGACTGCATTGGGCATGTAGATAGCTTTTGGTTTTGTTGTTGTTGTTGTTATGTGTCGCTGAGTCACCTGCAACTCATAGTGACCCTCTGTACAACAGCCCTAAACTTTGCTCTATTCTGTGCCAATCTTACTCTCTCTGATACACCTACACCCATTACCCCAGTCACTGAATCAATCCATCTCATAGAGGGTCTTCCTCTCCTGCACTGTCCTTCCACCCTCCCAAGCATGACGTCCCTCTCCAAGGACTGATCCTGCCTTGCAATATGTCCAAAGTATGTCAGAAGAAGCTTTAGAATCCTTGCCTCCAAGGAGCAGCCTGGCTTCACCCTCTCCAGGACAAACCTGTTCATTTTCCTAGCAGTCCATGTATATTCAATACTCTTCTCCAGCACCACAGCTCAAAGGCATCAATTCTCCTTCTATCATCCCTAGTCATTGTCCAGTTCTCTGATGCATAGCAAGTGATTTCAAAGACCATGGCATGTATCAGGCACACCTTAGTCTCCAAACTGACATCGTTGCATTTCAGCACTTTAGAGAGGTCCCTAACCACAGACTTTTCCATCACAATACGTCTTATAATTTCCTGGCTGCTAGTGCCAAGAGTGTTGACTGTGGAGCCAAGAAAACCAAGCTTTTGGTAGGATTGCCATTTTCAATATTGAGTCTTCCTAAATATTGTGAAGGATGTGGTGAGACAGGAACTCTTACGCATTGTTGGTGGGATTGTAAAATGGTACTACCACTCTGGGAGGCATTTCCTCAAAAAACTGAATGTAGAAATTCCAAAGGACCTAGCTATTTCACTGCTTGGAATACACCTTGAGAAAAGGAGAACTGAGGCACAAACGGAGGCTTGTACACCAATGTTAATAGCACATTATTCACCATCAAAAAAACGTGGAAACAGCCAAGATGTTCTACCACGATCGAATGGATTGAGAAATTATGGGACAGTCACACAATGGAATACTACCCAGCATGCAAGAGCAATGATTTTTAAAATTACTATCTAACTTGGGAGGGACTGGAGAGCATTATGCTGAGTGAACTACCTCAGTCCTCTAAGGAAAAATACTGTATAAAACTATTATTGTAGAATTAGAATGATGATCCAAGGGGATGGAGTAGGGTGGAAGCAGATGGGTGAGGATGGGTGTGTGTGTCGGAGGCAGGGGTTTAGTCATAGGGTGGTTATACAACTTGATGAGGGTAGTGGTTAAGGAAATGGGAATGATTTGGTGAGAAAAATGATGTATTTAAATGTTGCAAATAAAACAGTATTTTAAAAAGTGGGGAAATGAAAAAGATCATATACAGCAAAACAAACACCAATAGTTCATACATGTATAATTCAGTGACATTGATCACATTCTCTGAGTATAATCCTCCTTATCTGAGTTATTCCTCAATTATTAACATAATGTCATTTCCCCAAAAGATTCCTATGTAATCTTTCAAGTTGCTGTTGTCCATTTGAACCCCTATGTTGTTGCATTTATGCACCATAAAGTTGATTCTAATCCATAGCAACCCTATGATCAATGGGTCTGAACTTTGTCCTATCCTAAGCCAACCTCATCATCTCTGACACACTTGATGCTATTGCCACAGTTACAGTGTCAATCCATCTCATCCAGGATATTCCCCTTCTCAACTGACTCATCCAAGCGAGATATCCTTCTCCAAGGATGGATCTCTCCTGGCAACATGCCCAAAGTATGTGAGGTGGAGCTTCAAAATTCTTGCCTCCAAGAAACAACTTGGTTTCACCCTCTCCAGGACAGATCTATTTGTTCTCTTGGCAGTCCATGGTATTTTTAATATTCTTCTTCAGCACCACAACTCAAAGGCATCAATTCTTCTTCTGTCATCTTTATTCACTGTCTTACTCTTAGATGCATAGCAAGTAATTGTGAAGACCATGGCCATCTTAGTCTCTAAACTAACATCGTTGCTCTTTAGGACTCTGGAGAGATCCTTGACAACAGATTTGCTTAATGCAATTTGACTTTTGATTTACTGACTGCTGGTGCCAAGATTGTTGATTGTGCATCCACACAAGATGAAATCATTAACAATCTCACTCCTTTCTCCATCTATCATGGAGGACTTGTAGATAATTTTTAAAAGAGGCCATTTCTTTTTAATTATATTTATTTCAAAAAGGTAAGAGAAGCAATTAGATCATATGTATTTCAGATATTATCACATGTTTTTCAGATATTAACATGATAAGGTTCCTGATCCAGAGCTGTTATACGCAGGGTTGCTGTAAGTAGCATGGGACTTGATAACACACGCATTATTGTAATTTGATCTTCACAATAACATTTACATTGAGGAAATACAATGAATAACTTGAGGAAACTGAGACTCAGAAAGGTTCAGTAGCTTATCCAAGGTTATACAGAAGAAGGTTGAAATCTTGGTTTTAAAGATTTTGAGTTCTTTACTGCTATTTACACAAATGTTCAATGTTGATCCAAAATAAAGAAAATACTTGATCCCCAAACTTTTCCGCATTTATCATGTTATTTATTGATCTAGTAAAAATTTCATTTTCTTTACGTTGAGTGTAGTCCATACTGAAGGCTATTGTTACGTACAATCAAATCAACAATAACTCATCACAACCCTATGAACAACAGATCAGAATTGTGACTTTTCTTACATTATCCTGGTGATCTCCATTATATTTTAGCACACTGTTAGAATCCTTCTTACTGAAGCTCTTCATATCTTTTGCTGATCTGCTTTTCTCAGCGTATCTCTTTCCAAGGACTGGCCCCTCCAATAACATGCCCAGAGCATATTAGATGAAGTTTCTGCATCCCTACATGTAAGAAGCACCCTGGCTACACGTCCTCTGTGGCAGATATGATTGCTATTTGAAAGTCCTGAGGATATTCGGTACTCTTCTCCAGCACTACAATTCAAAGAAATAGATTTTCCTTTGGCCTTCTTTATTCATTGTCCAACTTTCAGATCTAGAATAGAATAGAATAGAAAATACTATGATTTGGATCAGGTACACTTTAGTCTATAAACTGAATATCTTACTATTTAGCTCTTTGGAGAGGTGCTTGACAGCAGATTTTCCCAATGTAATATGACCTTTAATTTCTTGACTCCTGTTACCATGGATGTTGTCTATGGATCCAACTAAACTGCTTTCCTGCTGGGCAGATACTGTTATTGAGCATGACTCAGGGATCCTGTGAGCAAGAGATCTGAACCTTGTCCTTTCTTGGGCCATCCTGATCATTTATGACATACTTGCACCAATTGCTGCAATCACTATGTCAATACACTTGAAGATTTTCCTTCCTTTTGCTGACCGTCCACCTTCCCAAGCATAATATCCCTCACCAAAGATTTGCCTGTCCTAACAACATGTCCAATATATGTGAGACAAAGCTCCGTCATCTTTGATTCCAAAGAGCACTCTGGCTGCATCTATTTGTTCTTTTGGCAGTTCATGGGATATTTAGTATGCTTCTCTAACACCAAACACAGCTCAAATAATTAAATTCTTCTTCTGTTATCCTATTCATTATTTAGTGTTCAGATGCATAGCAAGTGAATGAAAAGACTCTGACCTAAATCAGAGTAGCAGCTTGAGCTTTTTCCTTCATTACCATTGGCTCTTGATCCTATGGTACTTCCAGAAATATTTCCAAGTCAGCCAATTCTTTTAGGTACAGTGACTCTGTGTATGTTCTCAATATTCTTTTAACGCTGTCTGGATCATTCAAGATTTCTATAGCTTCTCGTAGTATTGCGATTTGAGGATTGGATTTGTTTTTAATTTCTTTCAGCTTGAGAAAGGCTGAGCAAGCTCTTCCTTTCTTATTCTCACTCCAGCTTTTAGCACATTCCATTATAATACTTTGCTTTTTCTTCTTAAGCTGCCTTTGAAATCTGTTCAATTTCTTTACTTCAGTACCTCTTCCTTTTGTTTGACACTATCCCCTCTTTGGTCCCTAGGGCTGTAGGCCCTTTGGTCAGATTTGGAGTCCTAGTACCAAAGATTCTGTGGTGTCATTGCTAAGACTTTAATAAACACATCTGGTATGTTACCACACCTTGCCAGCCATGGGCCTCAGCTGGAAATCTCCAGCACCCACATAGAGCACCATCCTGCCACACTGCCATGGGCCTCAGTTGGACCCTGAACTGTGTTATTCCTATGCTTGATTTGCTGTTAGAGGTACAATATTAATCTGTCAGTTTTTTGTATGTGTGGAAATGATTTGCACATTGCTAATTTTTTTATAAAGGTACACAGTTTGAATCTTCCAGCTGCACTATAGAAGGAGGACACTCAGTCTTCTCCTGGGACAATTACTACCTCAAAAAAATCCAATAGTGGGTCAGGGGTGGTTTGTCTCTGACTTGGCAGTATAAAACAATTACTTTATAGCTTATGTGTGTCTATGCTTTCTTATCATTTGCTCTTATTAGTACAGTGCTTATCTGTCAGCTCACTGTACTGGGGTAATTTGTGTTCTGTTGTGATGGGGAAAGCTATGCCACAAATACATCAAATGTTAGAAGAGTAAACCATGGTGGATAAGTTTCAACAGAGCTCCCAGATTAAGACAGACTACAAAGCAGAATAGGCCACTCACTTCTGAAATAGCAGGTGTCTGAAAACTTTATGAACAATAGAGGAACATAGATAGATGTAGTAGAGGCAGAGCACAGATCAGAAGTAAATGAAGAGGACCAGCTGCAAACATTATTTAGTAGTTGGAATAAGGACTGTATGAAGTATGAATATTAGAAGGAAATTAGTATGGAAATTAGAAGTTTAAATGGAAGGCATGAATATCGGCATTATAGGCAGTAGCAAGATGAGATGGATGTCGTTGACCACTTTGAATCAATTACATGACATACTTCGCTAGGAAAAAAACAGGATAATGTTGTGTTAATAGTTAAAAAGACAATTTCAAGTCTATTCTGAGGTACAATGTTGTGAGTGATAAGATACTATCCATACATATACAAGGAAGACTTGTTAATATGACTATTATTCAAATATATGCAGCAGCAACTAAAGGCAAAAAAGGAAAAAAATTGAAGACTGTTTTACCAAATTTTGCAGTCCAAAATCGACCAAATGTGAAATCAAGATGCATTAATGATAATTGGTGACTAGAATACAAAAATTTTGGAAACAATAAAGAAGGAATGGTACTTAGAAAGCACAGACTTGGTAACAGAAATGAGGCCGGAAATTAAATGATCAAATATTGTGTGCTCAGTGATTTATTCATTGCAAATACATTTTTTAATAAACACAAATGGTAAGTTTACACATGGACCTCACCTAATAGACTGCATAGAAATCAGATTGATTACATCTGTGGAAGGAATTGTTGGAGAAATTCAATATCAGCAGTTAAAACCAGGCCAGGTGCAGACCATCAATTACTCACGTGCAAGTTCAGATTGAATCCGAAGAAAATTAAAACAAGTCCATGAGAACCAAAATATGATCTTGGATATATTCCATCTGAATTTAAAAATCATCTTAAGAGTAGATTTGATGCATTGAACACAAATGATCAGAGACCAGATGAGTTATAAGGTGACATCAACTATGAAGAAAGAAAAAGGTCATTACAAAGACAGAGGAAAAGTAAAAAATCAAAATGGGTGTCAGAAAAGACTCTGAAAATTGACAAATATTAGGGACAAATATTATATGAATACATTTGGGGAAAAAATCCATATTTAGTTCTTATAATAACAAAATAATAGAATTCAATTTTATTCGCCTGAAATAAACAACTGCAATACTGGATAAAATAATGATGCAATAGCTTTCAAGCACTGATTAAAAAAAATCAATATGTGATCCTTGAGAAGATAAGTGACATGAATTCCACATTAACTCAGGTGTTTGCATTGGCTACTTTCAAAAGAGAAGAAGATTAAACAAAGATTATACAAGCGTTTGCTTGTTAATTTTTTATCTGAATGGAGGAACGAATTTTAAGATGAGGCTCTGCTGGTTGGAATTTATGAAGGTGCTTCCACACAAGTAAGAGTTATACTGCGATGGAAACTCCAGTATCTAAATAAGAGTATGCTTGAATCTTTGGCTGAATACTAAATTTTTCATGCATAAGGTAAAATTACACAAAGCTAAGCAAAGAACAGTTCCGAACAGAAATAAACGGAATGAAAATTTCCCAAGTTATATAATGTTAAAAGGTGCTGGTGTTTCAACTACCAAAGTGAGACAGTCTCACTTTGAATCTTCAGGTGTCAAACTGAAAAGCCAAGAGTAACACCTGTGACATAGTTACTCTGTTCTTATCAGAAGAATCTAAAGTATGCCTAAAAATACTAAAACAAGCATCAATCAGATCAAGCTGATATGCTAATAAATGAACTTCCCACAGAGAACAAACCTCAATCTACTTTTTTTTTTTCATTTTTATTTTAAACTGGATTGCTTTCAAAGTTTGCAAACATTGGTTGCTTTCCCTTTTATTTCTTATATTTTTTTAAATTTTATACAGATTTATTGACAAAGTTTTAATACATTATTTTTCACAAAAGATCCTTCCCATTTCCTTTACCCCCCCTCCAACTCATCAAATTGTGCAACCCTATGATTAACAGCCCACCCCACAGCCCATCCTCACCCCTCTGTTTCCACCTCTCCTTCCCTTGGATCCTCATACTCATTCTACATTATGGTTTTACACAGTATTTGCCCTTGTGGGATGGAGTTAGTTCACTCAGTGTATACATTGTTTTTCACACCAGATCTTTCCCATTTTTTTAACCACTCTTCCCTCTACCCATCAAATGAAACCCTTTAATTACCCCCCTGTCCATTTTCACCCTTCTGCTCCTATCCTTCCCCCTCCCTGTTCCTCATAAATGTTTACTAATTATCTTTTTATTTTTACAATACGGTCTTATACAGTATTTGTCCTTATGTAACCAAGTTTATTCTCTTAGCATAATGCTCTTCAGTCCCTCCCAAGTTAGGTAGTGATTTTCAAAATCATTGCTCTTGCATGCCATAAAATATTCCATTGTGTGAATGTACCACAATTTCTGAATCCATTAAATAACTCAATCTACTTTAACAGATGACAACAAAACATAGACTTTTAGTAACATACCCTGCAAAATGCCAAGCAAAAAAGTAAAACAGTAATTTGGAATATCAGGGGGAAAATAAAGAAATTATCACAAATAATCATGATAACTAATAAAGAGTAGAAAACAGACCTATAAAAGACAATAAGATTTTTTTATTACAGGCAAACTGCAGGCTTCTTCAAGGATATGAACATGTATGGCCAAGCACAATCAATAAGAGTGCATCTAAATTCCAAAATAAATCTCCATAATAGTCTATGTGTTTCCTACTGCCAAAGGGGCCCTTTAGAGTAGTGAGAGAAGATCTTCACCCTGAAACCCACAGAGTCCCTTTTCAGCAGGAAGTAGCTAAGAGAATACGCCATCCCCTTTTCCTTATGACTCAGGGTGAAGTCTCTCTCAGGGAGGAGTGATAGGGAATGGCAAAGGACACACTGACAAAGAAGATTAATCAGAACTGGCTTTGACAAGTACAAACTGGGAGGAGGGTAGAGAGAATGGTGCAGCGGTGAATGAATGGAAACCCAAAATCTCTGTAAATGTTTATGAAAATTAATAAAATATAATTATAGAAAAAAAAGAATTTAAAGAAAAGATGGAAGTGAGAGAAAAATCAAGAATCTCAGGAGATAACTAAGTGATTAAAAAGTCAGAAAAGGGCCACACAGCACAACTTGACATCTGGCATGAGCATGACCAGCCTAGCCCACCTTAGGAAGACCAGACAACCTAACCTGTGTGGAGACCAGATTGACCTGCCATTGGTCTTCTGTCCTGTACCTAGGGCACAAATACCACAGGTACTATGGCCTTGAATACAGCTGTCTAGCTACATAATGTGGGATTTCTTAAGTTCAAGCAGAAGAGGCCAGATTGAACTATGGTTTCTGGAGGACAACAGTTATCCCACTTTGGATAGAGATCCCCAAAAGGGGAGCACAAATATAGAGGGTCTTCACAAAACATTGCCATATGAAGGATAGTATATAATTACAAAAATCCAACACCTGCTAAGAAAAGACTCACATAATGTCAAGGAAGCAACCCTCTGGCTCAGCCATAATGAAAAACCAAAATTACCATCCTCCTAAAAAAGCAGACCTAATGAATACCCCAGATAGAGAGAAGCTGAAGAAATATGTTGATGTGGAGTTATTTGAACAACTACTGAAGATGCAAATGATGGAAGAAACAATGGAAATTATTAAGAGAGCATATACCCCAGAGACAGTGATCCAGAAGAAATATATTGATGAGGAGCAACTTGAACAGCTGTGGAAGAAAATGTGAAAGATGGGAGAAAGAACTGACAGTATAGATAATGAGGTACAAGAACTTTAAAAAATCACCACAAGACAGAGAAGGTACAGCCAACACAGTACTGGAAACAACAGAAATGCATAAAAATGCTATACAGAATATTAACATAGAAATGGCAGAATGTCCAACATGCTGGTAGGACAAAAAAGGAGAACTGAAGATATGGAACAGAGAATCAGTGAGCTGGAAGACTAAAGCCTCACAGGAAACATACTAGCATAAAAATCAGACATGAGGCATAAAGAAAATGAAAAAAAAAAAACATTAGAATCATGTGGGATGACATCAAAAGGAACAGTATACACATATGACTGGAATTTCAGAACATGGGAGAGACATGTAAGTCACTGAGAACATTGTGGAAGAAGTACTAGAAGAAAATTTCCCAGGTATTTTGAAGAACTAGAAAATACACATTCAAGAAACACAGCAAGCACCAATTAGACTAGAACCAAAAAGAAAAGTATCAAGACATATCATAGTCAAATTCTCCAAATTAAAAGATAAAGATGGAATACTAAAAGCAGTGTGAGAAAAACAAAGAGTCACCTACAAAAGGGAAACAAGTAGATTAAATTCTGGTTTCTCAGAAGAAACCAGGCAAGCTAGAAGACAATGGGATGGCATATACAGAAAGTTGAAAGAAGATAATTGCCAGCCAAGGATCCTACATCCAGCAAGCTCTCCATCAAATGTGAAGGAAATATTAGGCCCTTTGAGGGAAAAAAAAGAAATGAAGAAATTTGTGAAAACAAGACCAAAATTACAAGAGATTTTAAGTGAAGTCCTACAAATGGAGAAACCAAAGGAAGTAGATCGACCATAGTAACCAGAAACAACAGAAAAAGAAACACGGCAAAATGGCAATGGTAAAACCTGGCCTAACAATAATCACACTTAATGTAAATGGACTAAATGTGCCAATCAAGAGAAAAAGAGTAGTATAATAGATATAAAACAAAAACAACAATAAAACAAATAAACAACCCATCAATATGTTGCCTACAGGAGACACATCTAAAAAATGGAGAGAAAGACAGACTCAAAATCAAAGGCTGGAAAAAAATACCAAGCAAATAATGACAACCACAAATAAAAGCAGGAGTGGCAATATTAATCTCTGATAAATAGGTTTCAGAATAAAAACTAAAAACTAAAGGCACAATAGATCAAGGCGACATAACCATGATCAACATTCATGCACCAAATGACAGACCTGAAAATATATAACACAACGGTTAACAGAATTGAAGAAAGAAATAGACAGCACCACAATAGTGATAGGAGACTTCAACTCACCACTGTCACTAAAGGATAGGTCAACTCAAAAGGAACTTAGAAGAGATGCAGAAGATCTAACCTATAAAATAAGCCAACTCAACCTTGTCGATGTATTCAGGGTAATGCACCCAAATAAGACTCAATTCACATAGTGACTTCTCCAGAATCTATTACATATTAGGACTCAAAGCAAATCTCAACAAATACCAAAACATTCGAATAATAATACAAAATATCTTCTCAGACCACAATGATATAAACTAGAAATTAATTACAGTAGGGTAAAGCTTACAAAAACACCCATGAGGAAACTAATTCTCTTCCAGAACAAGATTGGCTTATAAAAGAAATAAAGGATGAAATAAAAAAAGTTCTTTGAAACTAATGATAATTGAAATACAACACACCCAAACCTCTGGGATGAAACTAAGGCCATCCTCATGGGGTAGTTCATAGCAATAGGCACATAAAAAGTAAGGAAAAAAACCCCACAAAACAAACCTAGTGATCAAAGTCAACACATTTAACAACTAGAAAAAGAACAATAATCTAATCCTAAAGCCTCTAAAAGATTAAGATTGTTTTAAGGACAAGAGCTGAAATCAACGAGAGAGAAAATAGAAAACCAACTGAAACCATCAATAAGACCAGGAGCTAGTTTTTTGAAAGTGTCAATAAAATTGACAAACCACTGGCAAACTTAACAAAAGAAAAAAAAGAGAAGACACAGATAACTTGATTAAGAAATGATACAAGTAACAATAGAACCAGTTGAAATGAAATCAATAATTTTGGAATACTACGAAAAGCTATGCTCAGATAAACTCGAAAACCTAGAGCAAATGGACAAATTCCTTGAAACTCATTATCCAGACTGACATGGAGAGATGTAGAACACTTGAACAGACCCATCAAAAAAGAAGAAATTGATTAGGTCATAAAAAGACTTTCCCATAATAAAAGTCCAGGACCAGATGACTTCACAGCTGAATTCTACTGAACATTGAGAGAAGATCTATTACTAACTTTTCTTAAAGAATTTTTAAAAAGAAAAAGAAGGCATACTCTCTGAGTCATTCTATTAGGCAAGCATAGCCCTAATACCGAAACCAGGAAAAGTTATTACCATGAAGGAAAAATACAGATCAATATCTCTCATGAATATAGATGTAAAAGTCCTTAACAAAATCTTAGCCAATAGTATCTAAATATATATATATAATTGATCATGACCAACTGGGATTCATAACAGGAATGCAAGGATGATTCCACATAAGAAAAACAATCAAACATATGATCTTAGCAATTGATGCAGAAAAGGTATTTGACAAAATTCAACACTCCTTCCTGATAAAGACACTCAGCAAAATTGAAATAAAAGGGAATTTCCTCAACACAGTGAAAAATATATATGCAAAACCAAGAGCCAATATCATTCTCAATGGAGAAAGTCTAAAAGCATTTTCCTTGCAAACAGGGATCAGACAAAGATGCCCACAGTCACCACTTTTATTCAGTATTGTATTGGAAATGTTTGCTAGGACAATATGACAAGAGAATGAAATAGAAGACCTCCAGTTTGGCAAAGAAATGGTTAAACTGTTGTTATATGCAGGTGATATGATGGTATATACAGAAAACTCCAAGGCCTCTACAACAAAAAACCCAAAACTGATCAAGCTAATAGACCAGTTTAATAGAGTACCACGATAAAAGATCAGTATCTAAAAATCAGCGAGATTCCTCTACAGTAACAAAGAGAACTCAGAGAAGAAAACCAAGCCAACAGTGAACCACAAATTGAGATACTTGGGAGTAAATCTAACTAGAGACAAAAAAGACCTGTACAAAGAAACTACAGAATCTTTCTGAAAGACACAATAAAAGACCTAAATAAATGGAAAAATGTTCCCTGTTCATGGGTATTGTTGTTATTGTCATGTGCCCTGAGTTACCTGCAACTCATAGTGACCCTATGTACAACAACTCTGAAACCTGCCCTCTTCTGAGCCAGTCTCAGTTACTGTATCAATCCATTTCATCTGGGGTCTTCCTCTCCTGTACTGTCCTTCCACCCCTCCAAGAAAAATGTACTTCTTCAAGGACCGGTCCCTTCTGGCCACATGCCCAATATTTATGAAATAGAGCTTCAAAATTCTAGCCTCCAAGTAGAAACTTGGTGTCACCCTCTCCAAGACAGATTTATTTGTTTTCTTGGTGGTCAATAGCATGTATGTTCAACATCCTTCCACAGCCTCCAACTCAAAGGCATCAATTCTTCTTCCATCATTCTTAGTTATTGTCCAGTTCTCTGATGCATAGCAAGTAATTGTTAGGACTATGGCCTGGGTCAGACACACCTTAGTCTCTAGACTAACATTGTTGAACTTCAGTACTCAGGAAAGGTCCCTGACAGTGGATTTTCCCAGTGCTATTCTCCTTTTGATTTCCTCACTGCTGGTGCCAAGAGTGTTGACTGTGGAGTCAAGCATGGATAGGAAGACTCAATGTTGTGAAAATGACTATCTTACCAAAAGCCATCTACATGTTCAGTGCAATCCCAGTACAGATACAAAATTCATTCTTCAAGGAGATTGAGAGAGAAATTGTCAAGTTTATTTGGAAAGGAAAAAGACCCCAAATAAGCAAAACACTTCAGAAAAACAAAAATGAAGTGAGAGGCATAGCACTCCCTGACCTCAAAACACAGTGGCAGTAACCAAAACAGCACGGTATTGGTACAGTGATAGGCACATAGACTAATGGAACAGAATTCAGAACCCAGAAATGGACCAATCTATCTATGGTCAACTGATACTTGACAAAAAAATAAAACCTATCAAATGGGGAAATGACAACCTCTTCAAAAATTGGACTGCTACCTACAGAAAGCTGAAACAGAACCCACACCTCACATCATACAGAAAAATCAACTCAAGTTAGATCAGAGACCTAGGAGTAAAGTTCAAACCATAAAGTTATTAAGAGACAAACTGGGATCAAGCCTAGATGATATAAAGAGACTGCCAAATACAGCCAAAAATGCACAATCTTGAGAATAAAATTGATAAATGGGACCTTTTAATCATTAAATCCTTGTGTGCATTAAAAACATTTTCTAACTGAGTGAAAAGAAAACCTACTAGCTGAGAGAAAACATTTGGCAATGCCACTTCTGACAAAGGTCCGCATCAAAAGTTTGCAGAATCCTCTAGGGCCTCCACAAGAGAAATACTGATAACACGATTACAGAATGGGAAAAAGACATGGAAAGACTTTCCACAGAGGAAGATATTTCAATGGCCACCAGACACATGAAGAAATGCTCAAAATCACTGGCAATAAGAAAGATGCAAATCAAAACTGCGATCAAATACCATCGCACCCCAGTAGCAGTGGCAAAGTTTAATAGGGCAGCAAGTAATAAATATTGGAGAAGATGTGGAGAGTTAAGAACTGTTGTGGGATTTTAAAATGTAAACAACTTTGGAAGGCAGTTTGGCATTTTTTCATAAAGCTGAATGTAGAAATCCATATGACCCAGCTATTCCACTGCTCAGAACATACTCTGGGAAAATTAGAACTGAGGCACAAATGGAGATCTGTACACCAAAGTTCATAGCAGTGTTATTCACCATCACAAGAACCTGGAAATAGCCCAAATGTCCAATCACAATTGCATGGTTTGAGAAATTATGGTATATTCATGTGGTGGAATACAATGTAACATGTAGGAGTAATGATTTTGAAAATCACTGCCTAAGTTGAGAGGGACTAGAGAGCATTTAGCTAAGTGAACTAACTCAGTCTCACAATGACAAATACTATATAAGACCATTACTGTAGAAACAGAAAAAGAACTAGAACTAGTAAGACATGTATGGGGATCCAAGGTGAGGAAGGTAAGAGTTGAGGGGTGAGGACGGGTAGGGTGTAGTCACACAGTGTGATGGGTAGAGGGTAGGGTGGGTAAAGGAAATAAGGAAGATCCTGTGTGAAAAACAATGTACATGAACTTTGTAAGTAAATCACTTGTCGTTATGTGCCCTTGAGTTGCCTGTGACTCATAGTGACCCTATGTACAACAGCCCTAAACCCTGCTCTGTCCTGTGCCAATCTTACAATCTCCGACACACCTAGCACCATTACCCCAATCACAGAATCAATCCACCTCATAGAGGGTCTTCCTCTCCTGTGTTGTCCTTCCAACCTCCCAAGCATGACGTCCTTTTCCAAGGACTGGTCTCTCCTTACAACATGTCCAAAGTATGTCAGATGAAGCTTTAAAATCTTTGCCTCCAAGGAGCAGCCTGGTATTAACCTCTCCAGGATGAACCTGTTCATTTTCTTAGCAATCCATGGTATATTCAATACTCTTCTCCAACACCACAGCTCAAAGGAATTAATTCTCTTTCTATCCTCACTAGTCATTGGCCTGCTCTCTGACACATAGCAAGTGATTGCAAAGACCATGGCCTGTATCAGGTGCACCTCAGTCTCCAGAGTGTGAAAGATGATATAGTAAAGTGAAAATCCTTGCACATTCCCTTTTATTGTATAATTTATTACTAGAATCCAAATATAATCCAAATCCCATCTGCAGCACTTTTGAGATTCAAAAGCTTTTCCTCAAAAAGCCAATTAAGGACAGTCCTATCAAATGGGAGTTCATATGCAATTTCAAATTGAAGCTAAAGAAAATGAAATAAGTCCACAGGAAGCAAGATATGATCTTGAATCAATTCCATCTGAATTTCACGATCATCTTAAGAATAGGTTTGAGGTCGTTGGGAAACCCTGGTGGTCCTGAAAAGTGAAGTGGGAGTGGCACGGAGCTGCGGGAGATCCTCCAACATCTGAACTGCACGGCTCAGCCAGGATTTGGTGTAGATCAGCTACAAGATGACAACCTAGAAACTTACTGGCAATCAGATGGTTCCCAGCCTCATTTAGTGAACATCCAATTCAGAAGGAAAACAACAGTGAAGACATTATGCATTTATGCAGACTACAAATCCGATGAAAGCTATACCCCAAGCAAAATCTCAGTGAGAGTTGGAAATAATTTTCACAACCTTCAGGAGATTCGGCAACTGGAATTGGTGGAACCAAGTGGCTGGATTCATGTCCCCTTAACTGATAATCATAAGAAGCCAACTCGAACATTCATGATACAAATTGCTGTTCTAGCCAATCATCAAAACGGAAGAGACACCCACATGAGACAAATTAAAATATATACACCAGTGGAAGAGAGCTCCATTGGCAAATTTCCTAGATGTACAACTATAGATTTCATGATGTACCGTTCAATAAGGTGACTTTGAAACAGAAGACATTAAACATATCTTTTACCTTGTCATTAAATGCTCTATCTTGTATCCCATATTGAGAAAAAAGTAGTTATTTTATAATTTTGTATAAATGTAAAAGTAGTTTATTGTGTCTTTAATAAATAAATAAATAAATTTGGGTCATGTTACCTGTTTTTCTTCTTGTTGTTCATGTGCCATTGAGGTGCCAGTTAATCATAGTAACTAAATAAGTTTGGGTAAAAAAAAAAGAATAGGTTTGAGGCATTCAACATCAATGATAGAAGACAAAATGATTTGTGAGATTATATCAGCAATATAATCCCTGAAGAAAACAAAAGGTCATTACAAAAACAGGAGAGTGAAAAAAATAAAGATGGATGTCAGAAGATACTCTAATGATTGCACTGGAGCATTGAGAAGCCAAATCTAAAGGAAAATATGTTGAAATGAAACAGACAAACAGAAGATTTCAAAGAGAACCTGGAAGGACCAAGCAAAGTATTATAATGGAATGTGCAGAGAGCTGAAATTGGAGAATAAATAGGGAAGAACTCTCTCTGCATTTCTCAAGCTGAAAGAACCAAAAAAACAAATTTAAGCCTTCTGTCACAATATTGAAAGATGCTATGAGTAATATATTGAATGACCCAGAAAGCATCAAAAGAAGAGGGAGGAAATACACAGAGTCAATGTACAAGAAAAAAACAATTGATTGACACTAAACAATTTCAGGAAGTACTATATGAACAGGAACTAATGGTAATGAAGGAGGAAGTAGAAGCTGTATTGAAGGGATTGGGAAAAAAAAAGTTCCTGGAATCGGTAGGATACCAATTGACTTGTTTCAATTAACAGATTCCGCCTTGGATGCACTCGCCAGTTTATGCCAGAAAATTTGGAGGATGGTGACTGGCCAACAGATTGGAAGAGGTCCATATTTGTTCCCATTTCCAAGAAAGGTGATCCAACTGAATGTGGAAATTATCAAACAAGGACCTGATGTACTTGCTGCAAAGAGTCAAGGACTGCAGCCTTCAGTATGGATTGAGGCTCAATGTCAAGAAGACAAAGATTCTCACCACTGGACCAATTGGCAGCATCACGATGGATGGTGAAGGGATTGAGATTGTTCACAACTTTAGTTTGCTTGGCTCCACAGTCAACACTTGACACCAGCATCCAGGAAATAAAAAAACGTATTGTGATGGTAAAGTCTGCTGTTAGGGACCTCTCCAGGGTACTGAAGAGCAATGGTGTCACTCTGGAGACTAAGGTTCATCTGATACAGTCTATGGTCTTTGCAATCACTTGTTATGCATCAAAGTGTTAGTTCCAGCCCATTGCAGTAGCCACTGCATCAATCTATCTTGTTGGGGGTCTTCCTTTCTTTTACATTCCCTCTACCTTTCCAAGCGTGTCTCTCTCCAATGACAAGTTCCTCCTGAAAATATAACCAGAATAAGTGAGACAAATACATCTGTTTGTTCTTTTGCTCGTTGACAGGATATTCAATACACTTCTCTATCATCCCAATCCAAAGACATTGATTCACTTGTTAAATTATAATATATTGTAGAGTTTATATGATGAGTTATTGTAGTTGTTGTGTAATGTAAAATTGGAACTGACTCATAGCTGATCCTCCAGTGGGTTTTCAGAGGCCGTAAATAACACAGGAAAGGATTGTTCATCTATCTCCCATGGAACAGCTGGTGGATTAGAACTGCGTGCCTTTGAATTCCCTTATCTTGAATTGCTCTGAACTGGTTTTAGTCATTCTGACCCAGTTTCATTCACATTAATCAATTATAATCAATATTATAAGATAAAGTGTATATTGAATGAATTAGCAATATTATTTGTAAGATTTCAGTTAAATGAAATTCAAGTAAAATTAAATCAGTTCAAACCAGTTAAACCCAGACTAACCCAAACCAAACTGAACAATTAGTCCAGTCTGAACTGGCTCAGACCAGTTTGAACTGGTTTGTTTCAGTTGAGCCTATCTGGTGCAGTTTAGTATGATTGAAACAAGTCTGCACTGGTCAGACTGGCTTGAATCAAGTTAGTCCTGTTTGAAATTGTTTTAGCTTATAATAACCAGTTTGGTTTGGTTTAGTCTGGGTTCAGCTGGTATGAACTGATTTAATTAAGGGGGTGCTGGATGGCAGAAGAGGGAGTGCAAATGATGCTAATATTCAGGCAAAGGGAAGGGACAAGACACATATTTGAGGGACGGCACTGCACATATGGTTATCCATGTAAAGGGAAGTATCTTTCATTTGCTTCTTTAACGAAAATGCTTATCTGTAATATATTTTTCCAAAGTTAAGCATCTAGATTAAGACAGACTAGGAAGAAGGATTAACCATCCACTTCTGAAATATAACAGGCCTCCAAAAATCCTATGTACAGTAAACCTAGTAACATATTATAAAATATGTATTTCAATATGTATATACCCAGGCACGTATGTACTAGAGAATGTAATTGGGTCACAAGCTTGCACTAACATTTGAATTGAGAAATAAAGCTATCAAGTAAAACTATTATATCTAGAACCCTGCTCCAGAAATTTAGAAAAAGAAGAGAGATACCAGAAATACAGGTAGACTCTAGAATAGGATCTTATCTTCGAATAAGTAATAACAGACAAACTTATTATTTGCAAGAGAGGAAAGGTAAGAGATTAAAAGGAAATAACCTTGTTTAAAAAGAAAAGATGTAAAAAAAGAAAAGAAAAGATGCATTTGACAATTTGATTCAAGGAAGAATGGAAAAAAAAAAAGAAAAAGGCAAGACATAAACAGATGGAAAATTCCATGGCAGCAGACACTCAAGAAGCATCTAAAAAAAAAAAGAAAAAAGAAATGTAGATCCTCTGAGAATCCATAGAGAGACAGAGATGAAGATGGGAATTGCCTCCACTGTGTGGGAGGGAAACTAAAGAAATCATTTGTCATATAATCTTGAAGAAAGGGAAGACCCAGTAAAACCAAAGGAACCAGGGACACCCAGAAGACTGAACCTTGGACTTCAACTCACAGCCTAGGAAGTACTGTGGTCACTTATGTGAGTTTCAGCAGCAATAAGACTGCATGTCTACTAGTGGGTCTGGTGCTTAGTCAAGCAAACACCAGTTAATGCTCTTATATACCGCGCTGTAGTCTACTTTTTGTCAAAGTTCTCACCTACAGATAGGAGCTTTATTCACTTTACCTTTTTCCTATACCATCCCTATAATCTCTGTATGATCTTCAATTCACAAGGATGACAATCCAAATCAGAGAGTTAAACAAGTAACATAATGGATTTCTCGGCAGTACATGGCAGAATTGGGATTAAAAACCAGAAGTATCTCATTTGAAATGTACACTCTCTCTAGTAGGTAGGTGGGCAGAAACATGAATAAGTGTTCTCACTTGGGTTCTGTGTAACCTGAATCCAAAAGAAGTGATCTGACGTGCTGGATGCCTTGTAACTGGTGTGCAACTTCCCTCTCTGCTTCTATCTTCCCATATCTTCATCATACGTCTTAATAGGTTTGTAATCATAAGTAAATTAAACTCTACAGGCATGATATGGCCATGGTAACTTATCAGTTGTTTCATAATAAGTACCAGAAATCTAGCTGTCACTTAAGGCATTTAGTTAAGATCAATGCTTATTTTGAAAAAAAAAAAAAAAAAACAAAACAAAACCAAAAAACAAAAAAAAAACAATTTCAGACTGCAAATACACTACTGATTACTCTCAGGAACAGGATAGTGACTTCTTACAAGGGAACTCTTGGATATGAAGGTGATCTGGTTTGAACACCTGTAACTGTAATTGCTAAATTTGACCCTGCATGGTGGGCTCAGGTTCTTTCCTCCTTCATTGCTTCTTCAGCAAATTTTTATGCTGGGTCTAAGGTCCTAACAAGTGGACAATCTTCTCCCATCAATAAAAGGTATTCAACCAGAAAAGTATCTCTTGGAGACAAATCTCTCTGTATAATCTGTTGGTAAAAACTAATTTCTTGGGTTTGCTAAGCTTTAATTTTTATGGGAGCGGAAACCAGGGTTTTCTCCTGCAGAACCACTGGTAGGTTTGAACAGCCTACCTTTTGGCTAGCAGCCAAGTTCTGCCACCAGGAATACTTTGATTGAAGCCTACCTAAACTGAAAAGTGCCATTAGTATGTTAGCTGCCTCATATATATCCGTCACCAAACCCACCTTGTGCCACCCCTGGGGCTGTGCATTGTCAGAAATGCTCTCTGCCTTCAGGAAGCTCACAGTTTAGTGAGAACTCGGTGATTTTTCAGTAGCAAATAAACTAAAAGAGTCAAAGCTCTCATATTCTGTAGCATATGGTAGCTGAATTAAACACCATACTTGGAATTCCTTACAAAGTTAAACAGATACCCACCATGTTACTCAGCAGCTTTACTTGTTGACATTGATCCAAGAGAAATAAAAATATATTGAACAAACACAAAATGCATAAGAATGTTGATAGCAGTTTTATTCATAATTAGCAGCCAAACCTGGAAATAATGAAAAATCACACCAACAAATAAATAAATAGTGTTTAGTCATATAATAGAACAGTTGTTGTTGTTGCTGTTAAGTGCCATTGAATCACAGGCGACTCATAACGACCCTGTGAATGAAAGTCCTCAACACTTGTGTGATTTTCAGCGTTTCCAGAGACAAGCTATTATGGAAGTGGATGCCACTCCTGCTTCCAAGCTTGTTTTAATCGGGGAGCTCCACCAAACACTGTCAGCCATGGGTAACCATGAGCGCATTTGACTCATCAGTGTCACAGTGTTCGGTTTCACAGCAACCAGTGGTTACCTCTGTACAGCAAGTGGACATACCAGGGTTATGTGACCTGGAAGAATGTTTCACCAAAAACAAAGGCAGGCCTGAGGGCCACAGAGTAGAGTCACCCATCTTTGGTTTGGGAGCATGATTTTCTGTCCACTAGGCCAACTTATCTCTCTCTGTGCTGTTGTTGTTAAGTGCTGTCGAGTCATAGGTGACTCATAGCAACACTGTGAATGAAAGACTGGACACCTGTATAACTTTTGTCTTTTCTCCAGGTTCATAGGGTTTCCAGAGGTAATCTTTTACAAAAGTGGATGCCACTCCTGCTTCCAAGCTTGTTTTAATCGGGGAGCTCCACCAAACACTGTCCATCATGGGTAACCACAATAGAATAATACTCAGCAAAAAAGGAAAAGAAAAAAAAAAAGAAAGCTCATATAAACAATAACATAGAAGCACACAAGCATCTATTTGCATGGGAAATAGGCACATCAAATAAGGCTTCAAGGTTGGGTAGACTCATTGACTCAATCTTAAGGATAAGAAAGAATAAGCATATTCTAGGAAGAAAGAATATCCAGAGGCACAGAGGCACACTAGCATTGTGCTTTAGTGCAAGCAGTGGCAGATGTCAGCCAGTGAGATGTTAGACTTCTAGTAACACAGAGGACACAGAGATGGTATTGAAAACAATGAAGACCACTTGAAATATGACACAATATAGATGAGTCTAGATGATGTTATGCCGAGTGAAATAAGCTAGTCACTAAAGGACAAATACCGTATAAGATCATTGATACTGTTTTTGTTGTCAATTACCTTCAAGTAGAGCACGACTCATAGTGCCCCTATGAACAAAAGGCCTGAAGCCCCTCTACAATTATCGACACTTAAAATAAAAGTTCATAGAGTTTCCAGAGGCATGTTATTTAGGAAGTGGACGCCACTACTGCTTCCAAACATGTCATAGTATGTTATGTTATTGTTATTATGTGCCATTGAGTCACCTGTGTTGTATAGCGACCCTGAGTACAGCAACCCTGAAAAAGGAGCCAGTCTCACTAATTCAGATACACCAACCCCCATTACTCTAGTCACTGTATCAATCCATCTCATCCAAGGTCTTCCTCTCCTGCGCTGTCCATCCACCCTTCTGAGCATGGTGTCCTTCTCCAAGGATTGAACTCTTCTGGCCACGTTCCCAAAGTAAGTGAGATGAAACTTCAAAATCCTAACCTCCAAGGAGAGACTTGGTTTCACCCTCTCCAAGACAGACTGATTTGTTTTCTTGGAAGTCCATGGTATGTTCAAGAACTCTTCTCCAGCACCACAACTCAAAGTCATCTATTTTTCTTCTTCATCCTTAGTCATTGTCCAATTCTCTGAAGCGTAACAAGTAATTGAGAAGACCATGGCCTTGATTATGTGCAACTTTGTATCTAGACTGACATCATTGCTCTTCAGCACTCTGGGGAGGTCCATGACAGCAGATTTTTCCCAATGCAATTAGTCTCTTGATTTTCTGACTGTAGTGTTAAGAGTGTTGGTTGTGGCCCTGAGCAAGCTATAATTACTAACAACTTTAATGTCTTCTCTTTCTAATATGGTGCTGCCAATTGGCCCAGTGGTGAGAATCTTTGTCTTCTTGATGTTGAGCTTCAATCCATATTGAAGATAGCCCTTGACCTTTCGCAGCGAGTGTTTCAGGTCTTCTTCAGTTTCAGGAAGCAAGGTGGTGTCATCTGCATCTTGTAGGTCGTTAATGAGTCTTCCTCCAGTCTTAATGCCATACTCCTATTCATAAATCCCTGTTTCCCAAATTATCTGTTCTGCATACAGATTGAAAAGGTATGGGGACAGGATGCATCCCTGACACACTCCTTTCCTGATTTTGAACTATGCAGTGTTTCCTTGCTCTGTTCTGAGGACTGTATCTTGGCCCAAGTACAGGTTTTGTATAAGCATGATCAAGTATTCTGAGATTCTCATTTTACTCAAGGTTAACCACAATATATTGTGATACACACAGTCAAATGCCTTTGCATTCTTCTGGTACTCTCTGCTTTTTTCCAAGATCCATCTGACATTGGCAATAATGTCCTTAGTGCCATCACCTCTTCTAAACCCAGTCTGTCTTTCTGGTAGTTCTCTGTCAATGTTCTGTTCAAGTCTTTTCTGGATAATCCTCAGTAGGATTTAACTAGTGTGTGATATTAGTGATATTGTTCTATGATTTCAATCTGTCAGGCCACTTTTTGTTTTTTGGAAAGGGAATAAATATGGATCTCTTTCAGTCATTTGGCCAAGTAGTTGTCCTCCAGATTTCTTGGCACAACTTGGTGAGCACATACAGGGCAGCATCTGTTTGCTGAAATATGTCAATTAATATCCCATCAGTTACTGGGGCTTTATTTTTTGCCAAGTCCTTCAGAGCAGCCTGCACTTCCTCCTTCATCACCATTGCCTCTTGATCATATGTGGTTTCCTGAAATTCTTCTGTATCAGCTAATTCTTTTGGTACAATGACTCTGTATATTCCATCCGTTTTTTTTTTGTTTTTGTTTTTTTTTTAAAAGAACAACTCTTTCTTTCTTTTTTATTTATTTTGTGTGCGTGTACCATCATATCGGATCTGACTGGTACAGGAGGAGATTGTCCCTCCTTTTCCAGCAGAACATCTGATGGATTGTGCCTCTGGGATTGCAGTGCAGCTTCTTGCCACTAGGCCACCAGAGCTCCCTCATCCATCTGCTTTTGATGCTTCTTGAGTCATTTACTTAAGGATGCCCATTGCATCCTTAAGCATTTCAACTTGTGGCTTGAATTTAATCTTTAGTATTTTTAGCTTAAGAAATGCTGAGTGAGTCCAGCTCTTTTGATTTTCTGACTCCAGCTCCTTGTACGTTTCATTATAATATTTTGCCTTGTCTTCCCGATCAGCTCTTTGAAATCTTCTCTTCAGCTCTTTAATGTCTTGAATTCTTCCGACAGCTTTGCCTTCTCGGTGCTCTAGTGCAATATTCAGAGTCTCTTCTGACATCTATTTTGGTCTTTTCTTCTTCTTCCTTCTTAGAATGAACTTTTGCATTCTTCATGAAAGATGTTCTTGATAACTTCCCACAGCTTATCTGGTCTTTGTTCATTAGTGTTCAAGGCCTCACACCTATTCTTGAGTTGGTTTTTAAATTCATGGGAGATAGACTCAAAGTCAAATTTTTATTTCTGTGAATATGATTTAACCTTCTTTAGTTTTATTTTGAACTTACATATGAACAGTTGATGGTCTGTTCCACAATCAGCAACTGGCCTTGTTTTTACTCCTGATGTTGAACTTCTCCGATATTTCCTTCCACAGATGTAACCAGTCTTATTTCTGTGCATCCCATTAGGTTAAATCTATGTGTATAGCCTGTGTTTATGTTTCTTATAAAAGGTATTTGCTATAAATAAATCACTGATTGTACAGAATTCTATCATTCTTTCTGTAGCCTCATTTCTGTCACCAAGTCCATATTTTCTGGCTACTCATCCTTCTTCCTGATTCGCAATTTTTGCATTCCAATCACTCATTATTATTAAAGCATCTTGGTTGTATGTTTGATCGATTTGGGACTGTAACAGTTGATAGAAATAATCTATTTGCTCCTCTTTGGCTCTGGTTGTAGGTACATAAGTTTGAATGATAGCAGATTAGTAGGTCTTCCTTGTAGCATATGGATATTATTCTGTCACTTACAGTATTGTATTTTAAGATAGACCTGTTGTTGTTGTTGTTGTTGTTATGTGCCATCGAGTCACATGCGACTCATAGCAACCCTATGTACACCATACAACAGCCCTAAACTCTCTGCCCTGTCCTGTGCCAATCACACTGTCTCTGATACACCCATAACGATTTGAGGGTCTTCCCCTCCTGCACTGTCCCTCCACCCTCCCAAGCATGATGTCCCTCTCCAAGGACCTGTCCCTCCTTACAACATGTCCAAAGTATGTCAGACGAAGCCTCAGGATCCTTGCCTCTAAGGAGCCGCACTGGTTAACCTTCTCCAGGCTGAATCTGGTTGTTTTCCTAGCAGTCCATGGGACCCTCAATACTCTTCTCCAGCACCACAGCTCAAAGACATCATTTCTCCTTCTATCCTCCCTAGTCATTGTCCAACTCTCTGATGCATAACAGTGATTGCAAAGACCATGGCCTGTATTCGATGCACCTTAGTCTCCAGAGAGACACCACTGCTCTTCAGTACTTGGAGAGGTCCCTAATAGCAGACTTTCCCATGGCAATGCGCCTTTTAATTTCCTGGCTACTGGTGCCAAGAGTGTTGACTGTGGAGCCAAGCGAACTAAAGTTGTGAGCAATCTTAATCCCTTCACCATCCATCCTGATACTGCCAATTGGTCCAGTGGTGAGAATCTTTGTCTTCTTGACACTGAGCCTTGGTCCATACTGAAGGCTGCAGTCCCTGGCCCTCTGCAGCAAGCATTTCAGGTCCTCCTCAGTTTCAGCAAGCAGGGTTGTGTCATCTGCATAATGCAGATTGTTGATAGATCTTCCACCAATCCTGACCCCACATTTCTTCTTATAGAGCCCAGCCTGCAGGATAATCTGTTCTGCATACAGATTGAAAAGGTATGGAGACCGGACACATCCCTGACGTATGTCCTTCCCAATTTTGAACCATGCAGTGTTTCCTTGTTCTGTTCTGACGACTGCCTCTTGGTCCAAGAATAGGCTTTGGCATTAGCACAATCAAGTGTTCTGGGATTCCCATTCTTCTCATAGTAAGCCACAGTTTGTTATGATCCACACAGTCAAATGCCTTTACATAGTCTATGAAACACAGATATAATTCCTCTGGTATTCCCTGCTTTCAGCAAAGATCCATCTAATATTATCCCTAGTACCATGATTTCTTCTACACCCAGCCTGGACTTCTGGAAGTTCTCTGCTGATGTGTTGTTCCAATCATTTTTGGATAATCTTCAATAGAATCTTGCTTGCATGTGAAATCAATGATACTGTTCTATAGTTTCCACACTCGGTTGGGTCACCTTTTTTTGAGATGGGAACAAATATAGATCTCTTCTAGTCAGTCGACCAAGTGGTTGTTCTCCAGATTTCTTGGCACAACTTGGTGAGCATGTCCAGGGCAGCATCTGTTAGCTGAAATATGTCAATTGGTATACCATCTATTCCTGGGGCCTTATTTTTTTATATTTCCTTCAAAGCAGCCAGAATTTCTTCCTTTATCACCATAGGCTCTTGCTCATACATTGTTTCATGAAATTCATCTATGTCTGCCAATTCTTTTTGATACAGTGACCCAGTATATTCTTTCCATCTTCTTTTAATACTTCCTTGATCATTTAATATTTTGCCTTTTTAACTATAAAAGCTACCCTGTTTTTTTTCTCACCTTTTCATCTCCAGAATAGTAGATCATATGATCATGGGATTCAAAATGTCCCATGCTAATCCATCTCATTTCACAACCTAATATGTCAATATTTATGCATTCCATTTCTTTCTCTACAATGTCTAATTTTCCTACATTCATGCTTCTCACTTTCCATGTACCAGTTGTTAACCTCTTCTTACAACTGTTCCTCCTCCTTAGTGTTTCCAAATTTGAGGGTTAAACTTCAGTTGCCATATCTGTTAGTCTACTCTAAATGTGCTCTTCTGTACATATGGTTTTCAAAGGCCAGTTATATTTCAGAAGTGGATGGCCAATCCTTCTTCCTAGTCTGTCTTAATTTAGATGTTCATTGTTAGAAAAATGTCTGACAAACAAGTATTTTTACCTAGCAAGTGAAAGACACTTCCTTTATCGAAATAACCAATGCATTCACTGCCCACCCACCCCAAGCATGTGTGACTTGTCTCTACCCTTTCCCTGCAACCTCCCCCATTCCTTGCACACTTGGCTACCTGGTCAAGTCGTCCTTTCCCCAGCCACCTCTCAATGTTATCACCAGTCACTTCTGTGATTCCCCGTACAACACACTGCTACTGGTTTCTCATGCTGTTTTCCATCTCTTGTTTAGTAAGCTTTAAAAAACAAAAAAAAAACAAACAAAAAGCAAAACCCAACCCAATACATTAGAGAAATGTTTACAGATGGGGAGAATCAATCCAGTATGGTTGTAGGGGGGAGGGGGAAAGAGTAAGAAATTAATGGGCAGATAATTAATACTTTTTTGAATATGTGAAGAGAAGGACAATGTAAAATGAATGGAAGATCAGACATTGTGTGTACTATAATGAAAAATGCATGACTAATCTACTGGAGGAGAAAAGCTAAGGAAAGTTTACACACAGAAACAGTCTTGGTGGTTTGGAAGGGATCAGATGGAAAGAGAGAGGAGCAGGGATTAGCAGACAGATGGTAGAGTGAAAGGAAAACCAAGGTACAGTGAGGATTTGATGAGACATTGCAATAAATGGCACTGAACTATTGTAATAAATACATAAACGTAGCCTGCAGGAGATAAAAAAAAAGAGTGCCTTGCCAACTTGGCCTCCCAGGCCTCACAGGCTTGAGTACTTGAATAATAAGTTCATATAGGACTTGTGAGGTCTGGCAGGCTGGCAGGAGCTCCCTCAGTTAAGTCTGTGCACGGTCCAGGAGAAATCTCCAACCATTTGTGAAAATAACATAGAAAATAAATGTTCTTCATAATTGCTTCATAATATTTCCAAAACTATAAATCTTTTAAAAAGCATATGGCTACCTATTTCTGTCATAAGGCTGCCGAGCTTTATTCACAGAGGTTATATCCTTTCTCAATTAACTATTCAATCTGTGTGCTGAACAGATCATTCGAGAAACTGGACTTTATGAAGAAGAATGTGACATCAGGAGTGGAGGAGGACTCCTTAGTTGCTGAAAGTAAGGAGGACTTGGAGTGCTTGCCCCATGCTCACCATCATGTCCTATGCTACAGTCACTGTGCAAACCATCTTGTTGAGGGTCTTCTATTTCTCTGAACACCTGCCTTTTCCAGAATGATGTCCTTTTCTAAGCACTGGTTCCTCCTGGCAATATTTCCAGAGTCCATTCAAGAACTGAGTCTGGAAACAGAAAGCAGAGCTTAATTTACATTAAAAAGTCAGCTGAAACATTTGCTTATTCAAATAGCCTTCCTCGGTCAACCCACCAGAAGTGATTTGTCCCTCATTCAGACAGAGAGTAAATATTAGGAGGAAAAAACCCTACTCTTTGTATTATTAACAACATAATAATTAAGTATGGATGTTGGGAAGAGGGCTGTTATGTTGTGGGGTTCTAATCAATGTGGTTAAATTGAATCTGTATAAACTGATGAGTAGAAAATAAAATGCTTCTGTAAACTTTACACAAAGATCAAAAAAGTCATACATGCAAAAATGTGTGGGCTCTGGGGCAGCCTGTGGGGCTTTGATGCCTGGCTCTGCTGCTTCTTGCTCCTAGGCAATGTTCAGCAACTACATTTTTTTCCCCTGAGCTTAGTTTCCTAGTCTGTGAAATGGGCATAATGGAAACTCCTACATCATTCATTATCCCACAGAAAAAAGAATACTTTTTGGAACACAGTAAATGTCTTAAAATGTTATTAATTATTGTTAATGTTGAGGATGATTCTAACCAACATTTATTGGACATTTTCCAGTACTAGGCACACAGTGCTAGGCTCCTTGCAAACTTTCTTCTGGGTCAGCTGTCAGACATCCTACTTTCTAAACCCAGAAAATGCCACATTCCACAAAGGTAACTTTGCAGAGGTTATTACTGCACTCTTAATAGAATTTAAAAAAAAAAACCCTTTACAATTGCCTACACCTTCTATCTCCTGCTGTAAAATGACACATAAGATATATTTGATCCTAGAGCAACACAAACTGTCTAAAGAAAACAACTTGAGGATGCACGGGGCTCTCACATCACCAGGCTATTTATTGCTCATGGGTTCCTCACAGAGACACAGCCAGGATACCAGGCACCCAGTAGACACCTGACTTTCTCCATGATCTTGGGAAGGTTCATACGTCCATCTTTTGCTACCTAGGTTGCATCCAGATCCAGAAATTCCATCTCCTTCTCGTCATATCTGAGCTATGCAATGAACTCAGCAGCCCTGGGACACTTTTTCTTTTTTGTTTCAGAAACCTATAAAGAAAAAGCAGCTGCAGTCCCAGGACAGCAGTCACTGGCCTGAACGCCCACTCCCAGCAAGCTTTCCTTTGGGCTGTCTCCCCTGCCTCTACCATGTTCACTCCACAGGTGAGGAGCTTGGGGCCTGTAAGAGGCTCAGGGGCTACAGAAAGATTCAAACTGCCCCTCAGTTTGACTTTATCCAGCCCAGGCGTGGGTTGGTTTCAACAAGCCAAAATTAATATTAACCAGACCACTGTCCAAAAATAAGGTGGACTCTAGACCCTGCTGAGCTTAAAGTCCAGGGTTCATTCTGACTCCTGGAGTCAGCTCAGCCAAGATGGGGCCTAGGTGATGCAACAAGGAAGAGAAGGGCCAGTGTGCCCCCATCTCCACCAGCATGGGCATCCAGTCCAACCATTCTACCTGTTCCATGCCATTTGTTCCCTAAAAGACTGGCTCATGACTGCTCAGAACTAGCCTTCACCCAAATTAAGCTGAGAACATTTCTTGGTTTTTTTTTTGTTCTAGTACTTTTTTTAAAAATTAATTTTAATGATAATTTACAGAGACTTTGGATTTCCATTCATTCATTGTTGCACTTTTCTCCCTGCCCACCCCTCCCCCAAAATTCGCTCTTCTCTTTGAAAAGTAAAAGAAAAACTTTTTCATTGTTATACAATCCCTCATCTCAAGTCACCTCCGATATGCAGCATTTGTTCTGGACTCCTGTCATGAAAATAATACCTAATCCTAGATCCATCTTGAAGTACAACATTGTGAGTGATAGGATTATATCCATACACTTACAAAGAAGTCCAGTGAATACCACTATCATTCAGATATATGCACCAACAACCAGAGCCAAAGAAAAAGAAATAGATGATTTCTACCAACACTTACAGTCGGAGATAGACCAAACATGCAATCAAGATGCATTGATAATAGTGGGTGATTGGAATGCAAAAGTTGGGAACAGAGAAGAAGAATCAGTAGTTGGAAAATATGGTCTTGGTGACAGAAATGAAGCTGGAGATAGGATGATTGAATTTTGTGCAATCAATGACTTATTCATTGCAAATACGTTTTATAAGAAACATAAACGCAGGTTATACACATGGATTTCACCTGATGGTATGCATAGAAATCAGATTGATTACATCTGCGGAAAAAACGGCTGGAGAAG
>NW_006400030.1:1447732-1449753 GCF_000299155.1 Elephantulus edwardii | reverse complement strand
GGTCCTCTTGTGCATGCTGCCACTGTTAAGGTCATCAGACTCACAGTGACTTTCAACAATCCATTGTATAGGTAATCGTCCTCTTTGGCCTGTCCAAGGAAACCCAAACCTGCAGATGGTGGGCATGCATCCCATCCCCCACCTCCTACTCAGGCGGCCAGCGGGGCATGCACCTCCCCCAGCGCGGGCGGCCGGGGGGGGCATGCAGCTCCCCTCAGTGCGGGTGGCCATTGGGGGAGTGCCCCCCCACCCCGCTGCACAGGCGCTCGGCGGCTGCACCGCCCCTCTTGTGCAGGCAGCTGGCGGGCACCTGCTTCCCCCCCTGCCGCCATCCTGGCTCCAAGAATTCTCTCCAGAACAAGTCCGCCTTGTGGCAGTGTGGTGGCTTCACTGTGCCAGTCTTGAGGAGGGCTGGTGCCCAGCATCCATCCTGGGTGAGGGAATCCATTGGTTCTGGCTGTGGAAGCCTCATGGAGCTGCAGCAGCTGTGCAGCGTGGCACGTTGCGGGCTCTGCGGGAGGGGGTTGGGAGCCATGAGACTCACCCATTCCTCCTTGGGAATCCTTGAATTCCTGTTATTGAGCCTCGATCTTCACTGAGAGCCAGTCATCAACTGTTTAACTGTTCAATTATCAATAAGCTGAAGTCTGTAGACGGCCATAATGGCCCTGCTTTAAGTGGTTCGCTGCTCCCTCAGCTCACCACGCTGTCTCTGCCTCCGCCGCCATCTTGGATCTCTGTTTTAACTTTCTTTAGCTTCAGTTTGAACTTGCAGACGAGTAGTTGATGGTCTGCTTCATAATCGGCACCTGGTCTAGTTTTCATAGTAGATATTGAGCTTCTCCAATGATTCTTTCCACAGATGTAATTGCTCTGATTCCTAAGTAAACCTCAGGTGACATCCATGTGTATAGTCACTGTTTGTTTCTTTTTTTCTTTTTTAAAAAATTTTTATTTTATTAATTTCTGTGTGTGTGTGTACCATCAAAATGGATCTGACTGGTACAGGAGGAGATGGCCCCTCCTTCTCCGGCAGAGCATCTGGTGGATTGGAACGGCATATCTCTGGGATTGCAGTGCAGCTTCTTGCCACTAGGCCACCAGAGCTCCCCTAGTCACTGTTTCTTATAAAAGATATTTGCAGTGAATAAATTAGTTTGAAAGACGTCTATCATTCTATTTCTAGCCTTATTTCTGTCACTAAGTCCAGTAGTCCAAGACTTCTGATCCTTCTTTCTTCTCCTCAGCTTTTGCATTCCAGTCACAAACTATTTTTAATGTATCTTGGTTGCATGTTTGATTAATTACCAAATGCAAAAGTTGATAAACTTATATTTCCTCATCTTTGGCTCTGTTATTGGTGCATATATTTGCATGATAGTGGCATTAACAAATTTTCCTTGTATGTATATAGAAATTATTCTATCAATCACAACATTGTATTTCAAGATGGATCCAGAAATGATACTTTTTTAAATATGCATGTGATCCCATTATTCCTCTCATGTGAAATCTATGCTTAGACTAGGAAGCAACAGTCAGAATAGTGCAAGGAAACACAACATGGTTCATAATCAGGAAAGAAATGTATAACGGATGCATCCTGATATCTTTTCAATCTGTATACAAAAACAGATCATTTATGAGGCTGGATATATGAGGTGGAATCATCGACAACCAGTACTGAACAGATAGTGCAATTTTGATCTCAGAAATGAAAGAACATATGCAACATTGCTGCTGAAGGTTGAGGACTGCCGTCTTCAGTATGAATTGAAACTCAATATGAAGAAAAGGAAGATTTTTTTTTTTTTTTGCCACTGGGCCTATTGTCATCACCATGATAGATGGAGAAGAGATTGAGATTGTTGACAATTTCAGCTTGCTTGGTTCCATAATCAACACTCTTAGCACAGGTAGTCAAGAAATCAAAATGACAAATTACACTGGGAAAATCTGTCAGAGACCTCTCCAGAGTGCTAAAGAAAAAGCATCGATGCCAGTCTACAGACTAACGTGCT
>NW_006400030.1:1426897-1446752 GCF_000299155.1 Elephantulus edwardii | reverse complement strand
CTGAGACACTTCTTCCAGGTGTGATTCAAGTTGCTATTGGGAGTATTTTGTGTGCTTGGAATTGGGGGAGGAGACCAAGCAGCAGGTAGGGCAAGAACAGAGGCCTTAAGGCATCTTAAGAGCTGTAACTTTACAAGATGAGAGAGAGTTGGCAAAATTGGGTCTTGTAGAAACATTGAGGGAACTAGCAGGTAGGTTTCTGAATACCTACAGGCAGAGAATGCTAGTCTTATGAAATTAAGTCTTAGTCCCACATGGTGGTGTGTATAGATAGGGTGTCCGTGTTAGGGAAGATTGATCAAGATATGTTCACTTAAAGGTTTTTGAAAAATCTAAAAGATATGTTTTGACCATTGCTTCCTAGCCACAAGAAGCGTACAGTGATTTGATTACTATTCCTGAAAGCAAAGTAATAAATATTTCCAAATAAATATTAGACTTGGGTAGTTTCTTGAAAAATAAGATTGTCTGGAAATCTGTACAATTTTCCTCCAATGAAGAGCATCCTAAGTCTGTGGTTGAGATCTACCTGACTATATAGATAAATTCAGAGAGAACAACCGTTTTAATTACATGGAGATTTCCAGTCCGTGAACTTGGGGCATCTTTCTGTTTATTTAGATGTTTCTTAATTTGTTTCAGGAAATTTTTTGTTAAATTTAGTCAGTAATGTATTTTTTTATTAAATTTATCAAGATACTTTATGTTTTAATGTTATTTTGTAAGGTATTTTAAAATTTTCACTTCTCAATTTTTGTTTCCTATTAAATGGACACTTGTGGTTGCTGTGAGGCTGAACACTGTGACACGGATGTGTCAAATGTGTTAATGGTTGGCTACCCAATGCGGAGTGAGAGTAGGGGGTGGAGCTCCCCGATTAAACAAGCGTGGAAGGAGGAGTGGCATCCACTTCCATAATAGCTTCCCTCGGGAAACCCTATGAACCTGGAGAGAGGATGAAAGGCGCCCAAGCATCGAGGACTCTCCTTCATTGGGTCGCTATGGGTCGCCTGTGACTCGACGGCGCTTAACAACAACAACAACAACAACAACAACATAAATGGACAAACACAGAGAGAATTTCTTTTTGTGTACAGACCTTACATATCCTTTAACATTTTCTGAATCACCTATTCTAAGAATAGGTTTTTATAACTCCTTTTAATATTTATTAATGATGAGTACAAATAATCTTGCTTTTTCCTTTATAATCTTAAGTGTATAAACTTTTATAACTTGGTTGCAAAAGACATGAAGCCAAAATAACTCTGAAAGAAAAGACAAATATAAAGTATCATTAGATGTGTAAGTAATCTCCGATCAATAAGCTATGTAACACACATAGAATATCAGAAGAGTAGACTTTACGCTATGAGCTATCGAGTCAACTGTAACTCATAGTGACCCTGTAAACAACAGATCTGCACCTGGCTCTGTCTTGTGCCATCCTCATCAAATCTGATATACTTGAGTCCATTGTTACAGTTAATCACGTCTATCCATCTTGTTGAGTCTTCCCCTCTCTGCTGACCTTCCACCTTTCCAAGCATGACGTCCTTCTCCAACGACTGACCCTCCTAACAAAAGGTCCAAAGTAGTTGAGATGAAGCTTGTTGGTCCGAAGAAGCTCCTTAGTCACACTTTCTCGAAGACAGATTTGTTTGTTCTTTTGGCAGTCCATGGGATATTCACTACTCTTCTTCAACATCACAACTGTAAGGCATAGATTCTTATTCTGTCATCTTTCTGATTCCTAGTAAGTACTTGCTATGCATCAGAGAGCTACGCATTGACCAAGGATGACAGATGAAAAACTTATGCCTTTGAGTTGTGGTGCTGGAGAAGAGTATTAAACATATCATGGACTGCCAAGAGAACAAATAGGTCTGTCCTGGAGTGGGTGAAACCAAACTGCTCCTTGGAAGCAAGGATTTTGAGACTCTGTCTCACATAATTTGGGCATGTAGCCAAGAGGGATAAGTCTTTGGAGAAGGATATCATCCTTGGAAGAGTAGAGGGACAGTACAGGAGAGGAAGAACCTGGATGAGGTCAACTAACACAATGCCTGGAGCAATGAGGGTAGATGTATCAGAGACAGTGAGATTGGCTCAGGATAGAGCAGGATTCAAAACTATTGTGCAAAGAGGCACTATGAGTCATAGTCAACCCAACAGCACATAATTGCAACAAGAACAATCAAAAATCCCATGTCTTAGATCAGGAATGCGTTAGTCTCTAAACTGATATACTTGTTCTTCAGAACTTTGAGAAGGTCCCTTAAAGCAGATTTTCCCAGTATGATGAGTTTTTTAATTCTTTTTGACTGCCAAGTACTTAAAACTGCTAATTGTGGATCTAAGTAAGGCAAAATTGTTGACAATTTCAATCTTTTATCCATCTGTCATAGTGTGGCTTTCTGGCCCAGTGGTGAGGATTTTAATTTCCTTGATGTTGAAGGTTGTTCTCACTTTCAGCAAACAAGGCTATGTCATCTACTTAACACAGATTATTGATGAGCCTTGCTCACATCCTTATGCTACATTTCTCCTCATAATTTCAGCCTTTCAAATTATTTTCACAGCATATACATTGAAAGAAATGGAGAAAGGATACACTTTGGATACACACTTTCTTGATTTTAAATCATGCAATATCCCCTTACTCTGTTCAGATGATTGCTTCTTGGTCTTGGTATAGGTTTCACATGAGCATGATTAAATGTTATGAGATTCCCACTCTTTTCAATATTAGTCATAATTTGTTGTGGTCTGCATGGTCAAATGTCTTTGTATGATCAATAAAACACACACAGACATCCTTCTGATATTCTCTGCTTTCAGTCAATTTCCATCTGACATTAGCAATGATATCCCTGGCTCTTCTAAATTCAGCTTGAATTTATGTTAGTTCTTTGTCAATGTACTGTTCTAGCTGGGTTTTGTTTGTTTGTTTTCTCTGCCTCAGATGGAAAGGCATTCAAAGCAGCTATCATCAAAGCAGGGCAGTGATTCTGTAGAGTGTCATCAGGTGACTCTTGATGTGTGCTAGGTTTTGTTTGAATATGATATTAATGATGCTGTTTGGTAATTTCCACATTCTGCTAGATACCTTTCTTGGGGATAAGAAAATATATGAGTCTGTGTTGAGCACATCCAGGGCTGCATCTTTCTGTTGGAATATATCATTAGACCTGTGGTCTTGCTTTTTGCCAATGCAAAAATGCCAGTGCAACTTGACCTTCTTTCTTCATCATCATTATTCCTTGAGCTTATGCTATTTCCTTAAGAAATTCTGTGTCAGTCAATTCTTTTCAATATAGTTACACAGAGTAACTCTGTGTATTCCTTTCATCTTCTTTTGATGCATCCTGGATCACTCAATATTTTGCCCATAGCATCCTCATTATTGCAACTTGAGGTTTCAATTTCTATTTCAGTTCTTTCAGCTAAGGAATGCCAGGTAAGTATTTACCTTTTTCTTTTCTGACTCCTATTCTTTGTACATTTTGTTATAGTATTTTATTTTGTCTTCTTGATATGCCCTTTGAAATCTTATGTTCAACTCTTTATTTCTCACCACTGGACCAATTGGCAGCATCAGGATGGATAGTGAAGAGATTGAGACTGTCCATAGCTTTAGTTTGCTTGGCTCCACAGTCAACACTCTTGTCACCAGTAGCCAGGAAATTAAAAGGTTCATTGCCATGGGAAAGTCTGCTGTTAGGGACCTCTCCAAAGTACTGAAGAGCAACGGTGTCTCTCTGGAGACTAAGGTGCATCTGATACAGGCCATGGTCTTCTCAATCACTTGTTATACATCAGAGAGTTGGACAATGACCAAGGAGGATAGAAGGAGAATTGATGCCTTTGAGCTGTGGTGCTGGAGAAGAGTATTGAGAGTACCATGGACTGCTAGGAAAACAAACAGATTCATCCTGGAAAGGGTTAAACCAGGTGGCTCCTTGGAGGCAAGGATTCTTAGGCTCCGTCTAACATACTTTGGACATGTTGTGAGGCGAGACTGGTCCTTGGAGAAGAACTTCATGTTTAGGAAGGTGCAGGAGGGGAAGGCCCTCTATGAGGTGGATTGATTCAGTGACTGGGGTAATCGGGATGGGAGTGTCAGAGACAGGACACAGGGCAGAGCAGAGTTTAGGGCTGTTGTACATAGGGTCACTATGAGTTGCAAGCGACTCGACGGCATATAACAACAACATCATTCATTTTCAATGTCTCTTTTGGCATCCATTTTTATCTTTTTTTTCTCCCCTGACTTTTTAATAACCTTTTGCTTCCTTCCTGGATGATATCATTGATATCATACCACAACTCATGTGGTCTTCCCTTATTACTGTTTAACACCTCAAACCTATCCTTGAGATAGAGAAAGGTGAAAGGATGGTGAAGGAGAGAAAGATACTCAAACAGGTGAATTGACATAATCATTTCAGCAATGGACTTGAGTGTGTCAGAGATCTTGCGGATGGCACAGGATAGACAGGGTTAAAATCTACTTCTTATAGGATCACTATGCATTATAATTAATTTGATGGCATCTAACGATAACAATTATTGAGATTATTTTAAAACTGAGGTCAGATAGTCTCAAGGCTGTACTCTGGTTCTTTAGTACTTGTTTTAATTTTATTAAGCTTCAGTTTGAACTTGTACATGAGTATTTGATGGTCTGCTGCACAGCCATCACCTGGCCTGGTTTTCCCCGCTGATATTGAGGTTCTCCAGCAATTCTTTCCACAGATGTAGTCAGTCTGATTTCTGTATAGTCCATCAGGTGAGGTATAGGCATATCTATTTGCTGTTTGTGTTTTGGGATTTTTTAAAAGTTATTTGTAGTGAATAAGTCATTGGTTGTAAAAAAAAATTGCCTCAGGCCTTGGATGTGCTATACAGACACCTGAAAAACACAGTAGACTTAAAAAAAACCAAACCCAACTAATTCACTGTTTAGAACATTCCACCTAATAGAAGAATATACATTCTTTGCAAAGTCACATAAAACATCTATTCTAAATTCTATTCAATCCCACAAAGCAAGTCAATAAGTTTAAAAAAAAATCCACGTTTTAGGCAATAAGTTATCTGACCACATTGTGTAAGAAAATTTTTCCAAATTTTGATATTTATGATGTACTCCTAAATGTATTATAGAAATATTTAGGAAATTTATAGCTATACCAACATACTTTAGAGTGAAAAAACAAAAACCTTAAATCAATTACTTCAACTCCCACCTGAACAAACTAGAAAATTAAAGCAAATAAAATCTAAAGTAAGACAGAGAAAAGTAATAAATATAAAAATGAAATTGAAAAACTAACTGAAAACCAATTCAATAAAAAGTTAGTTCCTTGTGAAGATGAATAAGGAAAACTGATACTATTCTACCCAGACAAATCAGGGGGAAAGTAAGAAAAGATCCAAATAATAGCATCAGGAATGAAATAGATGCTATCCCCAAGATTTTACATGTTAAAGATAAATTTATATTAAGATATCTTACTAAAAACTGTTACTGTGTACCGTAAAGTCGGAACTGACCCATAGCTGATCCTCCGCTGCGTTACTAGGAGCAGTTAATCACACAGGAGTAGATTGCCCATCATAGTTGGAGCTAAAATCAACCAAACTCAATCAATATATTAAGGTTGAACCCGGACAACTTAGAGCTGACTTTATATTGAGTCCTCAAGACTATAAATAAGTCACACATAAAAAGATTGCCCAATTTTCTCTCTCAGAGCCACTGGTGCATTCAAACCATCAGAGAAGTTCAGCATTAGGGTTAGCAGTGCAACTCTCTGAGGACCACATACACCACCAGAGCGTCCTAGAAGCTAAAATAGACAATAGAGGTTTTTTTTATTTTCCCCAGAGAAGGTTTGCCCTTTAGTCTCTACAGCAGCTAGGGTAAACAGCTCTTTTCTTTGACTAAAGATGGGCTAGATTGGTTTCTGTTCACCTCCTGTTCCTATTAATTGAGAGCCAACGAAGGTCACCCCCTCTAGCAGAGATGGTGATCTCTCTGCATTCCAGTTCAGGCTCCAGATGTCTGCACCACCAGGTCCTCAGGAAAAGTTTCCTGGGTGAGAAATGATGGACAGGGAGGGCTGTCCCTGCATCTAGGCATCTTCCAATTCCAGTCTGTCACATTCGTCCACAGTCACTAAAGGTTTGTCTGGCTTCTCTAGAAAAGTCCCTCTAGCTTTAGAAAGTGAGCTATTCTCCCATCATTTGTCCTCAGACTCATCAGTGATCACACAGATAAAAATGACCATTTCCATTTATGCAGGAAAGAATGGTTCCTCTCTGGAATTGATGTCATTTAGACTTTTGGCAATTACAGCTGACTTAAATATATGTATGATTTCAAATACATCTGCTGCTTTCTTGTTATGTCTGTATAAATGTTTAAGATTCAGGTGTGCCAGTCTGTGCATACACATTAGGTCTTAGTCACTATGTTGTTCTGCATTTAGCAAGATTTCCTTATTTCTGACAAAATACTCATGAGATAAATGGTAATCCCACAATTTTTTTAGCTTAAGAATTGGGTCTTATATACATGGAATAGAACATCAACTCTGTAATAGTATTTGAGATCCAATAAAAATATTGTAAAATTTTTAGGTAACATCGCAGAAAAGATTTCTGTTGCACTCTAAACCTCATCAACTAATGGGTCACAAGTTAGTGTCTTCTCCTTTTACTTTGTTGTTTGTTGTTGTTATGTGCTGTTGAGTCACCTGTGACTCACACCAACTCTGTACAACACCCTTGAACTCTGCTCTATCTTCAGCCAATTTCATTGTCTCTGACACACTTACTCCTATGACCCCAGTCACTGAGTCAATCCATCTCATCCAGGGTCTTCCTCTCTTGTGCTTTCCCTCCACCTTCACAAGCATGATTTTTCTCTACAAGGACTGGTCCCTCTTTGCAACATGCCCAAAGTATATCAGACGGAGCTTCAAAATCCTTGTCTCCAAGAAGCAACTTGACTTTACCCTTCCCTGGACAAAAATATTTATTCTCTTAGGAGTCCATGCTATATTCAGTACTATTCTCCAGCAGTATAACTCAAAGGCATTGATCCTTATTCTATCATCTTTAGTCATTGTCCAGCTCTCTGACGCATAGCAAGTAATTGCAAAGATCATGGCCTTGTATAAGCACACCTTAGTCTCCAGACTGACATAATTTTTCATCAGTACTCTGAAGAAATGGAATGCGTAAGCATTGACATTCTAGGCATTGGCAAAATGAACTGGATTGGTATGGGACTTTTAAAATTAGATTACCACATGATCTACTACACTGGAGATTAAAAGGTGAGGGATAATGAGGTTGCTTTCATAGTTAGAAAGACCATTTCTAGATCCATATGGAAATACAGTACTGTGAGTGACAGGATAATATACATGTTGTTGTTATGTGCCACTGAGTCTCCTGCAACTCATAGCAACCCTATGTACAACAGACCTAAACCCTACCCTATCCTGTGCTAATCTCACTGTCTCCAACACACCCACCCCCATTATCCCAGTCACTGAATCAATCCATTTCGTAAAGGGTCTTCCTCTCCTGCACTGTCCCTCCGCCCTTCCAAGCATGATGTCCTTCTCCAAGGACTGGTCCCTCCTTGAAATATGTCCAAAGTATGTCAGATGAAGTTTCAGAATTCTTGCCTCAAAGGAGCTGCCTGGTTTAACCCTCTCCAGGATGAATCTGTTTGTTTTCTTAGCAGTCCATGATATATTCAATACTCTTCTCCAACACCACAGCTCAAAGGCATCAATTCTTCCTTCTATCCTCCCTAGTCATTGTCCAACTCTCTGACTCATAGCAAGTGATTGCAAAGACCATGGCCCGTTTTAGGAACACATTATTCTCCAGGGTGACATCATTGCTCATCAGTACCTTGGAGAGGTTTCTAACAGCAGACTTTTCCATCGCAATATGTTTTTTAATTTCCTGGCTACTGGTACCAAGAGTGTTGACAGTGGAGCCGAGAAAACTAAAGCTGTTAACAATCTCTATCTCTTCACAATCCATGTGGTAAGAATCTTCATTTTCTTGATATTGAGCCTCAATCCATATTGAAGGCTACAGTCCTTGACCTTCTGTAGCAAGTGCTTCAGGTCCTCCTCAGTTTCAGCAAGCAAGGTTGTGTCATCTGCATAAAACAGATTGTTGATGAATCTTCTGCCAGTCTTGATGCCACACTTCTTACACAGCCCAGCCTCCTGGATAATCTATTCTGTATGTAAATTGAAAAGGTATAGAGATAGGAAACATCCCTGGCATACATCCTTCCCATTTTGAGCCATGGCAATGTTTCCTTGCTCTGTTCTGACAACTGCCTCCTGGTCCAAGTATAGGTTTTACATTAACACGATCAAGTGTTCTAGGATCCCCATTCTTTTCAGAGTCAGCCACAGTTTGTTATTATAATATATGTACACATACAAAAAAAACTCTGTTAATACCACTATCATTCAAATTCATGCACCAACAATTAGAGCCAAAGAGGAGGAAATAGATGACATCTACCAATTGTTGCAGCCAGAAATTGATTGAACATACAAACAAGATAATGAGTGACTGGAATGGAAAAGTTGTGAAGGATTGCAAATCAGGAAACATGGACTTGGTAACAAAAATGAGGCTGGAGACAAAATGACAGAATTCTGTATGATTATGATTTATTAATTGCAAATACCTTTTATAAGAAATGCAAATGATGACTATACCCATGTACTTTACCTACCTGACAGCCTACACAAAAATCAGATTGATTACATTATTCAGGAAAAATCTTTGGAGAAGTTCAAGATCAGCTGTGAAAACTAGACCAGGGGTTGATTGTGGATCAAATAATCAAGTACTGGTATATAAGTTCAAACTGAAGCTAATCCAATCCAATCCAAAGTTTAACCTTGAGTCTATTCTTCTTGAATATAACAGCCATCTCAGGAACATGTTTGAGGCCTTGAATACTAATGAGTGAAGACCAGATGAGCTGTGGGAAGATATCAAGAATATCATCCATGAAGAATACAAAAAGGCATTACAAAAGAGGGATATCAGAAGAGACTCAATATTGAACTAGAATCCTCAGAAATCAAAGCAAAGGGAAGAAATCAAGATGTGAAGGAGCTGAACAGATGATTTTAGAAAGCAGCATAGGAAGACAAAGTATTGTAATGAAATGTGCAAAGAGGTGGACTTGGAAAATAAAAGTGGACCAACTCACTTAGCATTTCCTAAGCTCAGGGAACTGAAGAACAAATTCAGGTCTCAAGATTGCAATACTTAAGGATGTTGTGGACAGAACGTTGAATGGCCCAGGAAGCATCCAAAGAAGATGGAAGGAGTACACAGAGTCACTATATCAAAAATAATTTGCTGATGCAGAAGAATTTCACAAATCAACATATGATCAACAGTCTATGGTGATGAAGGAGGACGTTCAAGCTGCTCTGAAGGAATTGGCAAAAAACAAGACACCTGAAATTGATGGCATACCAATTGACATATTTCAACAAACAGATGCTACCTTGGATGCACTCACCAGGTTGTGCCAAGAAATCTAGAGGACAACCATCAGGCCTACTGACTGAAAGAGATCTGTATTTGTTCCCATTCCAAAAATGGTGACCCAAAAGAGGGTGGGAATTATCAAACTATAATATCATTAACATCACATGCAAGCAAGATTCTACTGAAGATTATCCAAAAACGATTAGAACAGCACATAAGCCGAGAACTTCCAAATGTACAGGCTGAGTTTAGAAGATGTTGTGGCATTAGGATATTATAGCCAATGTTAGATGGATCTTAGGTGAAAGCAGAAGATACCAGAGAAATGTTTATGTTTCATTGACTATGCAAAGTCATTTGACTCTGTGGATCACTTTAATCTGTGTCTAACTCTGAGAAGAATGGGAATCCAAAACACTTGATTGTGCTTATGTGAAATCTATACTTGGACCAGGAGGCAGTCGTCAGAACAGAGCAGTAAAATGCTGCATGGTTCAAAATGAGGAAAGATGTGCATCGAGGATGTATCCTATCTCCATACCTTTTCAATCTATATGCTGAGCAGGTCATCCAAGAGGTTTGGCCCTTTGAGGAAGAATGTGGCATCAGGATTGGAGGCAGACTAATCAACAACCTTCATTTTGCAAATTATACAACCTTGATTGCTGAAATGGAGGAGGACCTTTTACTTTAAACCTCTTGAAAACAAAGACTACATCATATAGGTTCCCCCCACCACCACAGTTTTTATCCAATGCCCACTTAAGTTATTGGCCCAGAATAATTCAGGTCACTTCCACTTGTAGTTCATAGATCAAATTGTTGGTTTTGTTGTTGGGTTCCATGGAGTTGACTAGGCCTCACAGTGACCCTATAAACAACAGATTTGAGCCTTGCTCTGTTCTGCGCTCTCCTCACAGTCTCTAACATGCTCAAATCCATTGGTGCGATCGCTAGGCCAATCCATCTTGTTGTCGGTCTTGCTCTCTTTCTGTGTCCCTTGTTTTTCTCAGCATAATGTCTTCTTCCAAAGCCTTGTCCCATCTGACAACACACCTAAATTATAGCCCTATATATTTTTACAGAACCTATGATGAACCACAAATGCCTTTGCTATCTTGGTTCAAAATATAGGTACTCAATAAACTTTGTTCGATAAACTAAGGAGTCAATCTGACATAAAATTTAAATTCTATCGTCACAAACCAAAAACTTCAAACTCAGTGCCATGGAGTTAATTTCAACTCACAGCAACCCCTTCACCAGGTTTCTCAGTCTGTAAATCTTTATGAGGAGTCTGTTCAACTTCCCCCCATTGAGTAATTAATGGATTATAACCACTCACCTTTTGATCTGTAGGCCAACTTATAACGAATTATTCCACTAGGGCTGCTTTACTTCATCACAGAAGCCTTCCAATTTTACAGTAGCTCTTAATTTCCAGAAATTCAGATTAAAATGCTCATATCATCAACAAGAAGAATAATGAAAATGGATAGACTATTTATTAACCATCACTATATGTAAGATAATATTCTTAAAATGTTTCATAGGTGGTAGAACAAACAGGTCTTTCCTGGAGAGGCTGAAACCAACTTCCTTCTTGGAGGCAAGGATTTTGAAGCTTCATCTCACATACTTCAGGCATCTGGCCAGGAGAGACCAGTCCTTGGAGAAGGACATTATGCTTGGAAGGATGGAGGGACAGCTCATGAGAGGAAGACCCTGGATAAGATGGATTGACAGAGTAATTGGGGAATGGGAATAGGTGTGTCAGAGTCAGTGAGACTTGATCAGTACAACGCAGATTACTATGAGTCACAGGCCAGCACATAACAACAAATAGCTCATTAGTACCCAATGGAAGAGTGTTAACATTCTCCTTTCACAAATGACTTTTTCATTGAATCACTTAGTAGAAAGCTGTGATTTGAGCCCGAGTTTGCCAAGTTCCAAAGTTTATTCTTTTATTCTTCATTGACTCCCTTAGCTTTTAATACCTTATGGGCCATATTTATTATTTGAAAGCAAAGGTCTTTGGAATAGCTGTCTGGGGTCGTTACCATTGTGAGAGGTGCTAGTAGAAAAGGAAAGAAAGTTTTATTCAAGAGCTGGCTCCCTTCCAACCCAACTGCTCTGCCCTCTCTCTCTTGTTGCCAACTAGACCTAAAAAGAGATATAGATTCATCTACATACCTGAAAGGAACCCTGGTGGCATAGAGGATAAGCACTCAGCAGCTAATCAAAAGATCAGTGAGTTCAAACCAACCAGCTTCCCCAGGGAGAGCAGTTTGCTTCATAAAGATTAAACAAAAACCCATTGCCATCAAATGGAATCCAACTCATAGTGACCCCATAGTGCAGAGGAGACAAAGAAAGCTGTAATCTTTATAGTAGACCACCACATCTTACTCTTGGGCATTGGCTCATGGATACAAATCAGTGACCTTTTTGTTGGCAAACCAACCACTTAACCATTATCACAGGGCCTCCTTGCATAAAGCTTAGAGTCCCGGAAACTCTATGGGGTTCTACTATCTCCAGTACAGTTACTGAAAGTCAGAACAAACCCTATGGCAGCAGTTTGGGATTTAGTTTATTTGGCAAGACCTTTAATAAAGACAAGAGTGAAAGTGTAGAGTTTCGAACCTGTTTGGAACCATTGTGTAACTCTTGACTTCTGTTTTGCAATTTTCCATACTACTTTTTAAGTAGAGGCATTTACCATTTTCCTAGCTGTTTGCAATTTTCCCAGCTGTCTGCATTTTTGGTACAGTGAATTTGCGTTCCCTTCATCTTCTTATTATGCTTCCTAGCCATTCAATATTCTGCCCACAGCATTCTTAAATATTGCCACTTGGAGTAAAATTTGTTCTTCAGTTCCTTCAGTTTAAGAAATGTTGAGTGAGTTTGTCCTTTTGACTTTTCAAACCCAGCTCTTTGCACATTTTACTATAATGCATTCCTTTGTCTTCCCATACAGCCTTTTGAAATCTTCTGCTCAGCTCTTAATTTCCTGATTTGTTCCCTTTGCTTTGGCTTCTTGATGCTCTAGCGCAATATTCAGAATCTCTACTGATATCCTACTTGGTCTTTTCTTTCTCCTTTGTCTTTGTTATGACCTTTTGTGTTTTTCATGGATAATGTTATTGAAATCCTCACACAGCTCACCTGGTGTTCAAGGCCTAAAGCCTGCTCCTGAGATGTTTTTAAGTTCAGATGGGATTGACTCAAGGTCAAATTTTGGTTCTTTTGGATTTGTTTTCCTTTTCTTTAGCTTCAGCTTGAACTTGCATATGAGTAGATGATCTGATCCATAATCAGCCCCTGTTCTAGTTTTTACAGCTGATACTGAGCTTCTCCAACCATTCTTTGCAAAATGTAACTAATATGATTCCTGTGTTGATCATCAGGAGAGATTCCTGGGTGTAGTTGCACTTATGTTTCTTATAAAAAGTATTTGCAATGAATAAATCATTGATTGCATAAAATTTTCTCATTCTATCACCAAGTCCATGCTTTCTGGCTACTGATCATTCTTCTTTGTTCTCAACTTTTGCATTTCAGTCACTTACTATTACTAATGCATCTTGGTTGCATGCTTGATCCATTTCCAGCTGCAAAAGTTGGTAGAAATAATATATTTCATTCTTTTTGGTTGTTGACACAAATATTTAAATGATAGTGGTATAAACTGGTTTTCCTTATGGATATTATCCTGTCTTTCATGACCTTTTAAAGATGGATCTAGAAATGGTCTTTTTAACTATGAATGCAACCCTATTTTTCCTCACCTTTTCATTTCCTGTGATTATCTCATTCAAAATGTCCCATGACAATACATCTCATTTTTTTAATGTTTAGTATGTCAGTAGTTGCTATAACTCAGAGCAATCCCTAAGGCAGCAAGCCTGAGATTGTGTTTGTTGATTTGCCAATACCTTTAATAAAGTCAAGAGTTAAAAGAGTAGAGTTCCTAGTCTGTTTGGGACCTTTGTGCAGCTCTTGACTTCTGTTTTGCAACTTTCCATACTTTTAAACTGGAAGCATAAAGGTGGGTGACTTTTAATCTGCAGCCCTTGGGCCTGTCTTTCATTGTTTTTGTTCAGACATTCCTCTAGGTCATATAGGCCTGGTGTATAAGTTGCCACACAGCAGTCACTTGTGGTTGCTGTAAGGCTGAACACTGTGACACTGATGTGTCAAATGTGTTAATGGTTGGCTACCCAGGGTGGACAGAGAGTGGGGTGGAGCTCCCCAATGAAAACAAACTTGGAAGGAGGAGTGGCATCCACTTCGATAATAGCTTGCCTCTGGAAACTCTATGAACCTGGAGAGAGAATGAAGGGCGCCCAAGTGTCCTGTCGCCTCTGACTCTCCTTCATAGGGTCTCTATGAGTCGCCTGTGACTTGACGCCACTTAACAACAACAACAACAACAACAACAACAACAACAAAGTGGAGGCATGGCTGTGTCACATGGACCACTTTCCCCCAGCTGTCTGTGTTTTCCTATTTGCTCTAGCTCATTTTATGCAGTCGTTCTGACCCTACAGAACAAAGGCTTGCCTTTGCCCAGTGTAGAGTTACTTCTATTATTTTGTTTAGGGAAGGAGGGGGAGGGGCATATAACCCCATGCTATTTTAAAACTCAATGTCCTCTAACATATTATAAATTGTACTTGGAAATGCACATTTTTCTTCTTTTCAGAATGCTGAGAATCAGATATATTACCAGGCATGTGGTCTTTTTGTTTTAACCTCCCTGCACTTTGGGTGTCATATCTGGAAAATGGTGGTAATAATATTTATGATTTGTGATTATCACAAGGATGAAAACATAATTTTATGAAGAAAATAGCACATCACAAAGCACTCAACAAATAATTATTTTTTAGTTGTCATTGGTATTATTATTTGATTAAGGAACTTTCTCCAGGACTCTTTGTATAATCAAATTATTCACTGCTGAGATTTACAAGAACATCTCTAACCTTTCAAAATAGAATCTAAGCACTTGGACCAATATCTCCCAGGATGCCCTAAACTGTCTTTAATTGCCTAGTTTACAGCATTGCCAGGCTTCAAACTTTGCTTAGGGAGGTCATTTGTTTGAAACCCAGAACATATTTTCCCACAGAAAAGAATGCTATTAAAATAGCAAATTCCCAGGATGGCTGAGATTGCCAATTTGATCCACAAAGCAGCAGAAAGTCTGTATGTTTGCATTGCAAATGTACTTGAAGTGATGTTGTACTGCTAGTTATTAAGCAAGATCTAAAAAGGAGGAAACTGTGTAATCAATAACATCTTTTCTTTCTCATAAATGTTGGCAGTGAGGAAAAGCAGGCTTAATTAGAAGTGAGAGAGTACAATGGAAATGTAAATAAGGATTCTTAAGGTGCCTCTGAGAGCTTTTCAAAGGCTTTATTAGGACTAATGTGACTTCAATCCTTTTTTTTCTAACTTTCTGTTCTTGAGACAAGGGACTATATAACATTTATATACTATGATGGAGTTAAATTTTGTTTCACAATTGGAAAAGAATAAAGGATGGGAGAGAATAGGGTAAAGGAAAAAAGGTGAGAAAATTGCCTTTGAAACTGAAGAGAGGGAGAAGGTTAAAGGTGAGATGAGATATATATATATATATATATATATATATATATATATATGTAATAAAAAATGGATGACTTGGTGTGCAAGTAAGGAAACCAATTAAGAAAGTAACTATATATTGTTGTTGTTGTTTTTATGTGCCCTCGAGTGGCCTGTGACTCATAGCAACCCTATGTACAACAGCCCTAAACCCTGCTCTATCCCTTACCAATCTTATTGTCTCTCATACACCTATCCCCATTACCCCAGTGACTGAATCAATCCACCTCATAGAGGATCTTCCTCTCCTGTGCTGTCCCTCCATACTTCCAAGCATGACGTCCCTCTCCAAGGACTGGTCCCTCCTTGCAACATATCGAAAGCATGCCAGACAAAGCTTCAGAATACTTGCCTCCAAAGAGTAGCCTGGTTTAACCTACTTTAGGATGAACCTGTTTGTTTTCTGAGCAGTCCATAGTGACCCAACAGAGTCTGGAAATTATCAGAAAATATCATTGATATCGCATACAAGCAAGATTCTGCTGAAGATCATCTAAAAATGACTGGGACAACACATCAGCAGAGAACTGCCAGAAGTCCAGGCTGGGTTTAGAAGGGGTCGTGGTGCTAAGGATATTGTAGCTAATGTTACATCTTGGCAGAGTACCAGAGGAATGTCTATCTGTATTTCATTGATTATGCAAAGGCGTTTGACTGTGTGGATCAGAACAAACTGTGGCTGACTCTGAGAAGAATGGGAATCCCAGAACACTTGATTGTGCTAACACGAAACTTATAATTTGGACCAAGAGGTAGTCATCAGAACAGAGCGAGGAAACACTGCTTGGTTCAAAATTGGGAAGAGTGTACTCCAGGAATATGTTCAATTTCCATACCTTTTCAACCTATGTGCAGAACAGATTATCTGGGAGGCTGGACTCTATGAGAAGTGTGACATCAGGATTGGAGGAAAAATCATCAATAATCTGTGTTATGCAGATAACACAACCCTACTTGCTGAAACTGAGGAGGACCTGAAGCACTTGCTGCAAAAGGTTAAGGACTGCAGCCTCCAATTTGGATTGAGGCTCAATATCCAGAAGACAAAGATTCTCACCACTGGGCCAATTGGCAGCATCAGGATGGATGGTGAAGAGATTGAGATTGTTCACAGCCTTAGTTTGCTTGGCTCCACAGTCAAACTATATACAATTAAAAAAATGAATGGTGACTAGTAAACATATGCAGGGGTTCAAGGAGAGAAGGGCTGAGAGCAGGTGAGAGAAGGGTAGTCAGGGGGGAAATCACAGTTCAATAGGTGGGTGGGGGTAAAGGAAGTAGGAAAGATTTATGAGGGACTGAAATGACAGAAAAATGGTGGACACAGTTAAATGGTGATTAATTTATAAAACATAATGTATGGGAATGATTGTATGAAATACAATGTAAATGAAGGAAAGTGTGAATCAATGAATTTTATATGCAAAACAACATAAGATAAAAATTAAAGTAAGTTAATGGTGATGTGACCGGTTAAATAATTCTTAATGAGGCCATAAGGTGGTGGTACACAATCAGAACAGTTTGCCAAAAAGGATGGACTCAAGGTGATCCAGGAAAAAGAGGTGGAAGTTTAAAAAAATACCTGGGTATTTGGTGAAAGGAAATAAGCTAAAATAGACTGTTAATTCCATGTTCTGCACTATTTTGTCACAAAGAAATTGCTGACCTATTATGTTAACGAGCTCAGGTGGTATAGTTTGTCTCAGGTCAAACTGCTAACCTAAAGGCCGTGTATTTATTTCTGGAAGCTCAAATCCACCAGTGGCTCCATGAAAGGAACATGGTCAATCCTTTCCTGTGTATTTGCAGCCTTGGAAAACCAGTGGAGGGTCAGCAATGAGTTGGTCCCAATTTGACAGCAATAAGAATTTTATTATCTTAATATAACCTCATATTTCATTTTGTTGTTGTTGATTGCCTTTGAGTTGAGCACAATTCGTAGCAATCTTATGAACAAAAGGTCTGAAGCCTCTCTACAAACTATGGACATTTATCAAAGTTCATAGAGTTTCTGGAGGCATGTTGTTTAGGAAGTGAATCTATAATTAACATCCATGATAGTAGCAGTAGCTTAGAAACCAAAAGAATGGTTGCATTGGGGAAATCCACTCTCAGGGATTTCTCCAAAGTCCTAAAGAGTAATAATATCAGTTTAAAGACTAAGATGTACCTGATTCAAGTCATGGTCTTTTCAATTACTTCCTGGAAGTTGGGCAGTGAATAAGGATGACAGAAGACTCAATGCCTTTGAATTGTCAGGTTAGTAAAGACTATTCACTGCCTCATGGACTGCCAAGAGAAAGAACAAATCTGTCTTGAAGGAAGTATAACCAGAGCACTCCTCAGAAGCAAGGATGGTGAAGCTTTGTCTCACTTTTTTGGGCTTAGTTTGAGGAGGAAGCAGTCTCAGAGAGGCTTGAGCATGACAGATTATGAAGATGGTATAGGGCAGGGCAAAGTTCAGATCTGCTGTTGATAGGTGGTTATGAACTATATTCAACTTGTTGCCACCTAACAACTAAACAATATGAATTCAAATAAGCATGTAGGGGGTTTTCAAAGTCCTGATATTATAGAAGTGAATGGTTAATTCTGTCTTAGTCTGGAAGCTCTGTTGGAGCATGTCCACCAAGTATGACCCAGCTGACATTTGAAATACCTGTGGCATATCTTCCAGCATTCCTGCAACCTGCAAGTCACTCTAGTAGAGCCAACTCACAAACAAGTGCTCTCTTCAGAAGCACAAACTATAAATGAGTAAGGTGGCTGGTAGCCAAGTGGTAAGATGTTGCGCTGTAATTCCAAAGGCACACAGTCTGAATCCAGCTGCTCTGCAGAAGGATGAGCCATCTTTCATGCCACTTATTGCCTCTGAAAGCGTGCTGGACGGTCATCTACAGGGTGGTTCCAACTCAATGGCACACAGTAACAACACCTCCACCACCTTAAACAAGTGAACATATAAATAAATCACACACACCCAAAGCAGCAAACTGATGGATAAATGTATGGCCCCCAAAAGCAAACCATAGAGCAAGCAAACATACAAATTTAAAACAAACATGCATGTAATGAAAGGTGTACAGATGGTGTGTCAAGAGGTTTGATGCCCAGCCTGGGACAGAGTTTCTCCTCAGAGCCTCAGAAGAGCTTGTATTAAAGATGAACATCTTCTCAGAGGGCCTGGCCTGAATGAGTGTGGTGTCACAAATCAGTATTGTTAGGCTCTAGTTAGGTGGTGTAGTGATAAGGAGTAGTGCTGTGAAAACAAAGGCATAGGGTTTGAATCCATGAGCTAACCCACTGGAGAAAGATGAGCAATCTCCTCCCATGCAATTGAACACCTCGGAAAACCCCCTGGAAGGTCAGCTAGAAGTCAGTTCTGACTCAACAGTACCTAACAGCAACAATAAGTTTTGTTCTCAAGATGGAAAAGTAGGCAGACAACAGTTTAGAATCTCTACACCAAGATACCAGAAAACAAGGTTAAAGATAAGAATGACAATTCTTCACCTCACAATTTAAGCTCATATTGAACTCAGCCAAAATCTATTCCTAGACCAAGAAGACCAAGAAGTTGCCCAAAGAGAATGAGGGAGCACTTTATGATCTCAAATCAGAAAAAGGTTGTCTTTTCTCCACACCAGTCAATTTGTACCATTATTGCCATTAAAGAAATTGACCCTCTAAAGAGGAATGTGACATCAAGATTGAAGGAAGACTTATCAACAACTTGTGTTATGCAAATGACACAACCTTGCTTGCTGAAAGTGAAGTGGACTTGTAACATTTTCTGAGGAAGATCAATGACTAGAGCCTTCAATATGAGTTACATCTCCACATCAACAAAACAAAAATCCTCACCACTGGACCAAAAGATAGCATCACGATAGACGGAGAACAGATTGAAGCTGTCAAGGATTTCATTTTACCTGGCTCCACAATCAACACCCATGACATCAGCAGTCCAGAAAGAGATCATAAGAAATGTAACATTGGGAAGATATGCTGTCAAGGACCTCTCCAAAGGGCTCAAGAGCAATGAAGTCAGTTTTATTAAGACTAAATCACACTTAAGACTAAGGTGCACACCATGCACACCACAACAAGATAAAGTTAAACAATCCATTTGAAAAGTGGGCACAGGATATGAACAGACATTCACCAAACAAGACTTTCAGATGGCAAACAAGCATATGAAGAAATGTTCAAAATCCCTAGCTCGGAGATGCAAACCAAAGTAACTATGAGATATCATATCACCCCAGAAAGAATAGCAAAATTTAACAGAACAGCAGACAACAAATGCTGGCGAGGTTGTGGAGAAACTTAAACCCTTATTCACTGTTGGTGGAAGTGTAAAATGGTACAACCACTGTGGAAGGTGGTATGCCACTTTCTCAAAAAGTTGCAAATAGAGATACGATTTGACCCAGCATTTTCACTACTGGAAATATACACCAAAGAGACCATAACTGACACCCAAGCAGATATATGCACACCCGTGTTTATCGCAGCTTTGTTCACAATAGCAAGGAACTGGAAACAACCTAAGTGCCCATCAACAAACAAATGGATAGAGAAGCTGTGGTTTATTCACACAATGTAATACTACACTGCATTGAAAAACAAG
>NW_006400030.1:1392737-1425472 GCF_000299155.1 Elephantulus edwardii | reverse complement strand
AACAACAACTTTTTCTTTAGTAGTTGAGTGGTTAACCATTGTGCAATCAGGGCTCCTTAGACTTAAAAAGAAATCATTATATTTAAGAGGGAGCTCTGGTGGCCCAGTGAGTAGGATGTTGTTACAAATACAAAGGTGGAGGATTCTAATCTACAAGCTGCTCGAATAGGATAGCAATGAGTTTTGTATTTATGTGCAAGAAAGGTACAAAATAATGAGGGCCCAAAGGACTCTACGCCCAAATACCTTATTTTTCAAATGAGGAAACAGACCCAGAAAGGAAAAAAAAAAGGCTTTTCTTTTCTACTAGAGCTAAAACGAGCAGCAATATTCTTTTCTGAAACAGATCAGATTAAGTGGATTAAATGAAACAGTAGTTCGTCTTGATTTCCAATGTTAAAGGCAGCTCATATTGGCTGGCATTGCTTAACCAGCATCAGGGGGTGTTGGAATGATGAAATCTACTACAGATAAGTTGATTCTGAGAAATCTTGGGTCTATGCTGACACTGAGCAAGGAGAAAGTGATTCGAGGTTAAACTGCCAGGATCCAGAGGCAATTTCAACAGTCACAGACAGACAACCTCAGAGAAGGCTTATATACAGAAAACTTGGGTTTATTTTTTAAATTCTACCACCATGTGTGTTTGTACACATCCCTTAATTTTGGCTTTACCAAATTCAGTTATCTCCTTGTCTTCTGATTATCACCAGGCAGTATGTGTGGTCATTGTGGCTAGAAGAGATTGTTAAATTCTTTCCTAGTTGCTCTAGCATGAGCATATCCCCAATTTGAACCCTATGAAAAAAATTATTCCACGAACTCAAGAAGTCCTTCAAACCATGACTTTGTGAGATAAAACTTTTCCTGTAAAACAGAGGTAGGACCTGAAAACCTTGCTTCCTGTAGGTTCTGAATTACACAAGCACCACATAGTCCTCACATCACTGCTATTGTTGTCATTACAACACGGCCTGCTCATGAGTGACAAGGGTAAGTTTATTTACAGAGAAAGAAAACAAGCCTATGATAGTCATTGACGAGTTCAGTCTGAAGAGGAAACATTATTATTATCGAAAGCTGCACACAAAAAAGCTGGTCATTTGGTATAATACTTGACAAGATATGGGGGCTCAGTAATGAAGTCAGAAGCAATCCTGGATCATAGAAAGCAAGAATCAATTCTTGTGGCATGTCACTAGTTAGACTCCTTTGTCCCTTCACTTCTATCCAATGGAACCGTTAGTTCCTCACCTCATGGTTAAGAAGTTGTACTGCCAATTCAAAGACAGGCAGTGTGAATCCTCCAGTTGCTCCATGGGAAAAAGATGTGCAACCTCTTCTCATGTGATGTACAACCTCTGCCCTACAAGGTCAGCCATGAGTTTGTTCAACTCATCAGCAATGATTTTAGTGCAAGCTACACTGTATTGGTTCCATGTGTGGATGACTTTAAGAGATACAAAATTACTTTTCCATAGATCAGGAGGCTAGAAGTTCAAACTCAGTGGGTGCTAGAGGAAGACTCATTTGCTCTGGGGGAAAAGTTGTTGTCTCTGTGTCTGTGACCCCAGCATTTCTCAATTCCTTGGTGAGCTTAATGTGGTATCTATCTCTCCCTGTCTGTGCTCTCTTATCTATGTGTGCTGCTCCTTAACAACATAAGAGTGATTCATTAGATTTAGGATGGTACTGAGTGGATCATGACAAATTACGGCTAACACTGAGAAGGATGAGTATCCCAGAACACTTAAATCAGCACATACACAACTTAAACCTAGACCAAGAGGTGTTTTTTTGTTTGTTTGTTTGTTTGTTTTTGTTTTTTGTTTTGTGACCAGAACACTGCAGGATTTAAAATCATGAAAGGTGTGTGTCCCCTCTTTCTGCCCCACCTACTCAGTGAAGGCAGCTGTGTTTGTTTCTGCCTTTCCACATCCACCACCCTGGCTTGGCTCCTGGCTTACTCTTCTGGTGGGGAGGGAGACAGTAGTTGTAGATGCCCATGCTGCCTCAGACAAGCTCGTCAGTTATTCCTAGTTTCTCTGTGGGAAGTTCATGCTGAAAGATGGAAACTATTAATGAGCAACTATGTTTATGTTTCACAACAAAGTTCTCAGCCTGGGTAGAAGACTCTATTGTTGTCAATATAAGGTAATTTTCAAAGAAGACTTATGACTCTTTCCAACATGAACTTGATGATTACATAAAAGTACAGAAGGCCAAATGTTTCAGAAAATGAGAGGACTATTTGGAAGCCTTTGGGTACAAAGAAGTTGATTCCAGACCCAGATATAAAATGTCTGATCAGATCCTCCCACATGAAACACTCCAGGCTAACTAACCAAGGCCATACAATATTCCTCAAACAATAGAGAACTGGTCACATCGGGGGCTCCCAGGTTATGGCAACAGGATGAGGCTAGATCCTCCAAGCTAATATCCTTTCACAAGGGACTATTTCTCAGGAAAGCCAATACCTTGACCTTACTCAGCAAACCTCTCATTGTGGTTCAAACAGTAGAGAATCTGGAGTTCACAAGTATCTCTCAGAAAACAGTACCACTGCCTGTCAAGCTTGTCATAGGCAGATACATCAGAAAGAAAGAGGCACCATGCGAAGGAGAAAGGAAAACCAGAGAAGAAGCAGCCCACACTTACGCATAAGAAGAGTTGAAGGGAATAGACTCAGACAAACACCAGAGCATCTAAAGAAAGCAAGCAGATGTGGAAACAGTCAGCACAGAATCAAAAGAAGAAAATCAAAAGGAGAAAAAATGCCAAGAAGTCTCCTCAAAGAAGGAGGAATGCAAGCCCAAGATGGATAAATGAAGGCCAAGATAGGACAGATGAAGAGATGTTGTGGAACCAGTCTATCCTTGGATTTATAAGCCATTTACTTGTTTCCTCTGAGATTGAATTGGGAGGAAAAAACAGTTCAGCGGTTCATTTCATGATGTCTGTGTTCATACTATTTTTCTTATATAAACTGGTCATTTAACATCTAACAAAGGCCAGGTAAATGGAAAATATTTTGGTATATTTCTTTTCCAAAATAGTGAATACGTTTTCTTGTTGTTGTTGTTGTTGTTGTTGTTATGTGCTGTTGAGTCACCTGTGACTCATAGCGACCCTATGTACAACAGCCCTAAACTCTGCCCTATCCTGTGCCAATCTCACCATCTCTGACACACCTACCCCCATTACTCCAGTCACTGAATCAAATCCATCTTATCGAGGGTCTTCCCCTCTTGCGCTGTCCCTCCACCCTCCCAAGTATGACGTCCCTCTCCAAGGACTGATCCCTCCTTGTAACATGTCCAAAGTATGTCTGACAAAGCTTCAGAATCCTTGCCTTTAAGGAGCAGCCTGGCTTTACCCTCTCCAGGACAAACCTATTTGTTTTCTTAGCAGTCCATGGTATATTCACTACTCTTCTCCACAGCTCAAAGGCGTCAATTCTCCTTCTATCATCCCTAGTCATTGTCCAGCTCTCTGATGCACAGCTAGTGATTGCAAAGACCATGTTACTTCCTAAAATCATCATTACATTTTTATTTTATTATATGGCATTTTCTTCATCAGAATGACTTTTCGTTTTATTCATTGAATTGTTATGATAGTAGGTCATTTTACTATGGAAAGTCATTTGTTTTAAACTGAAGGGTAATAGACTTTGCAGACTTTCTTAGTTGGATTTACTTTACCTTTAGTGGGATACTTTCAGGTTTTTAAATTTCCTATATAAAGTGATTTAGATTCTTTGTTAGCTTTTAACTTGCAATGGCAAGTGAAATGTTTTATGATAAGAAGTATAGATAAAAATATGATTTTGAAATGTTCAGATTCCTGACGTAAATCAGTTTACATTCTCAAAAACTTATAATAAAGTGCCTAATTTAATAAAAAAAGAAGAACGTTGTATGTCAGGGCTGTTTCCTTTCTCCAGACTTATTCAATCTTTATCCTGAGGAAACCATTTGAGAGGCTGAACTATAACAGGAATGTGCTATCAGGATTGAAGTAAGGCTTATCAACAACCTGCATTATGCAGACGACACAAACTGGCTTGTCAAAAACAAATAGAACCTGAAATTCTTGCTGCAGAAGATCAAAGACCAAAGTCTTCAATATGAACGACATCACATTAAGAAGACAAAAATCTTCACCACTAGGCAGAGCAACTAGAAGAGATTCATGTTTGTTTTCATTACCAAGAAAGATGATCCAACAGAAAGTGGAAATTAGTGGTAAAATATCATTACTATGTCATGTAAGCAAATTACTGCTGAAGATCATTGAAAAATGTCTATAACAGTACATTGACAAAGAACTGTCAGAACCATTGCAGATGTAGGATTGCTAGATCCTGGCTGAAAGTGAAGAATACCAGAAGAATGTCTAATTGTGCTTTACTGACTATACAAATGCATTTGACTGTGTAGATCATAACAAATGATGGCTAACATTGAGGAACACTTGATTGTGCTTGTGAGAAACCTAGACCAAGGGGCTGTTGTGCAAACAGAACAGGGGAACACTGCCTAGTTTAAAATCAGGAAAGGTGTGCATCAGGGTTGTGTCCTTTCTCCACACCTATTTAATCTATATGCTGAGCAAATTATTTGAGAAGCTGGACTTGATAAAGAAAAACGTGACATCAGAGTTGGAGGAAGATTCATCTTTATTTAGAAGGAAGACCTTTATTTAGATGACACATCATTACTTGCTGAAAGTGAGGAGGTCTTGAAGTATTTGCTGCAGAATGTTGAATGCTGCAGCCTTCAAAGTCGGTTGCATCTCAATATCAAGAAAACAAGCATTCTCTCACCACTGGACCAATAAGCAACATTATGATGAATGGAAAAAAGGTTAAGACCGTCAATGACTTCATTTATTTGGATCCACAATCAATGTACTTGGTACCAGCAGTCAGGAGACCAGGAAACATATAGCACTGGGAAAGTCTGTATTGATATTATTTATATTGAGGAACAATGATGTCCGTTTGAGGACAAAAGAGCACTTCATTCAGGTCATGACGTTTTCAATCACTTGCTATACATAGGAGAGCTGGTCAATGAATAATGATAGCAGAAGAATTGATATCTTTGTACTATGGTGTTGGAGAAGAGGTCTGAATATCTCATGGACTATCAAAAAAACAAATGGATAAATCTTGGAGAAGGTACAGCCTAAGTGGTCCTTGGAGGCAAAGATGAAGCTTCATCTCTCATAGTTCGGGCATGTTGCTAGGAGAAGATTATTTCTTGGAGAAAGATTTCTTGGAAAAGTGGAAGGACAGCAAAGGAGAGGAAGACTCAATCAGGTGTATCGACATAGTGACTGCAAAAATGGACTTGAGTGTGTCAGAGACTGTAAGGCTGGCACAGGATAGGACAAAGTTCAGATAGGTTGTTTATGGGGTCACTATAAATTGTACTCAACTCAAAGGAACTTAACAACAATAGGCCAATAGGGAGCATCATCGTAGAGAAAAGGTTGATGTTTTCAATGATTAAATCATCGTTGGATTCACAATCAACATCCTTGGCACTAGCATTCAAGAAAGAAAAGGGTATGTTGTTGTTGTTATGTGCCGTCGAGTCGCTTGTGACTCATAGCGACCCTATGTACAAGAACTTTAAACACTGTTCTATCCTGTGCCAACCTCACCATCTCCGACACACTCATTCCCACCAGCCCAATCACAGAATTGATCCATCTCATCTAAGGTTTTCCTCTCTTGTGCCGTCCCTCCAGTCTCCCAAACATGATGTCTCTCTCCAAGGACCAGTCCCTCCTTGCAACATGCCCAAAGTATGTCTGATGAAGCTTCAGAATCCTTGACTCCAAGGAGCATTCCGGCTACATTGAGTGTATCTGTTGTTAAGGACCTCTCCAAGGTGTTAAGGATCAATCATGTCTGCTTAATGAGTAAGATACATCTGATTCAAGTCATGGTCTTTTCAATTATTTGTTATGCATCTGAAAGTTGTATAATGACTAAGAATGACAGAAGAAGAAAAACAACAACAATGTCTTTGAGTTGTGGTGTTGGAGAAGAGTACTGAATATCCCATGGAGTGCCAAAAGATCAAATAGATATGTCTTGGAGAAAATGCAACCAGAATGCTCCTTAGAGGCAAAGATGGTGAAGCTTCATCTTACATACTTTGAAAATGTTAGAAGGGACTGACTGGTCTTGGACAAAAAGACATTATTTTGGGAAATGTGGAGAGTTAGAGAAATAGATGAAGATTATCAATGATGTGGATTGACAGAGAGATTGTGACAATGGACTCAAGTGTAACAGAGATGCTAAGTTTGACACAGCACAGGGCAAGGTTCAGATCCATTGTTCATAGAGTTGCTATGAATCACAGTGGACTCGACCACAGCTAACCACAACAACTACACTGAAGTGTTCTCATAAACATAACAGATAATCTAATTTCTAAATAAAATTACATCCTCAGGTACAAGAGTCAAGATATATTCAGAACACTGGGTTACCAATACCTCACTATGGACTACACTAACAGTGGATCCAAAGGAGAAAGAAGGACAATCTCCTCCCGTGCAATTACAGCTTTGGAAAACCTGCTAGAAAGCCAGCTATGAGTTCGTTCCAGCTCAAAGGCAGTATGATTCAATCAGTACCAAGCCCTGGTGGTGTCGTGTGCAATGGAGCCAAAAAAAGGTCATTATATCGATTCCATCTAGAGCAGAGGTGGCTCCAAGCAATGAGTTTGGATTTTCTGCTTTGTTTTAATCCCATTAATAACTCTCTTAAGTTATGAACAATCTGGTACCATTTGGACTCTCTGACCTGGTAAATCCAAATGCTTAATCTTATCCCTTCTTTCTCCCTATTTTGGGAACTCCCAAGGAGCTCATCTGCTTCTGTCTGTAGGGCATGGTCTATTGTAATCTTCTCCTGCCTTCCTTGATCATGAACTTGTTGTCTACTCACTCTAGCTCTCCCAGCATTTTGCCCTTGTCCCTCTGCCACCACTCTGTCAGCGGGGCAACCTCTCCTTGACTAATGCTGCTGTAGTCATGGTGATAGCTCCACCCTTTAAAGGCAGTGTCCTTGGAGCTGGAGGAGTGACCCTCATAAAAATGACTAAAGCATTTCAGTCAACCTTGACCAGTTTAATCTCTCAAGCAAGGCCTCAAAATGTAGACTTAATACTTTCTCCATGATTCTTTTGAGAAGTTTAAGTTCTTTTGAGAACTTTAACATAAATTCCCAAGGACCACATCTGAGGGTCTTGCAGAACACCACCTCTTGGACAGAACCAACCCTTTGGTGTACCTTGAGGTGAGTCACCAAAGGTACCATTGTTTCCATTACTGAATTTCAAGGACTTGCCCTGTATCTATGCCCTGTGATTTCTAGTGCACGTATAAATTTGAATATGTCAAGGTTCCTAAAGTGAAATCAACGTGAATCAAACAAATAAACTTTCATCAAAGAAAGATAACTTGTTACCTAGGCAAACTGAGTCAGATCATATTGAAGCATGGAAAATAGCAAAGACTGACTGCCTTGAAACTTCTCCGCTCTTGAGCTTGTGTCCCTCTCCTTCTGTATATCAGCAAAGACTTTGAACTTCAGACTGTTAGAAATAGGCACATCTGGAGGTCCTTGCCCACCTTGAGACAAAGAGTCTAAAGAGGTCAAATGAGCTTAGAACATTTCCTAAAACAACATGATCACTTTGTTAATGCTTACACACACACACACACACACACACACACACACACACACACATGCACGCGCACACACACACACTTCTTTTCTCACCTTCTTCTTTCCCTTGGACAAATGGAATAGAGGAGAAAAGAAGAAAAATAATGGAATGGAAATTAGAATGGGAATACAAGAACACTTTAAAATTCCCTTTCATTTTAAAACCCAAATATTGTTGCTGAGTCAGAACAGACTCATAGCTGGCCCACCTTGAGTTTTCAGACCCAGTAAATAGCATGGAAAGAGTTGTCCTTCTCTCTCCTTCAGAGCAAACCGGTGGATTTAAACCACCTGCCTTTGGGTTGACAGTACAACTCTCATCCACTAGGCCACTAGAGCCTCTCTTTAGTGTCTGTGTCTTGACTTCAAGTATGATATGGCTCAAACTAAAATGGCTTAATGGTAAGGAATTGTGCTGCCAACACAATGATTTATAGTTCAAATCCACCAGCTGCAACCACAGGAAAATGTTGGGCAATTTCCTCTTGTGTGATTTACTGCCTCTGAAAATGTTCTGGAGGGTCAGCTATGAGTTGGTTGTTGACAGCACACAACAACAACAAAACAGATAAAACCACATAGTCCTAAGTCTTCCCAAACTTAGAAGAAGCTTTGAACAGGGAAGATACTGTGTTTCAACAATAAGCTCTATTTATTTTGGAACTCTTATAAAAATACTGGCCTAAGCATTTTACGAAACTGTACCTATGTAGTATGAAAATGCATCAGAATTGTACATGCATTCCTAATTTATCAACAGCTTAGCTTCCAAAATTCAAAACGTTATGTAAAAATCAATGTTGTGTAAAAATCAGTGTATTATGACTTTGGAAGATGAATACATCAGACTCAAATTAGAGCATAAATACACCCTTACATAACTCATTACATAACTGTCAGATTACCCCATGATGTAATCACCAAACCAGTGAGAATCATAGTTGGTCAACTTGACACATAACCTTAACTGCCACAGCCACTGTTAACTTTTATCTCACACCTTGCTGTTCATTGCTGCCAGGCCTACCTTTTTAATGTGTAGAAGCATCATATAGCAGGGTTTTTGTTTGTTTGCTTTAAGTAAACCTCTTAGATTGTGCTCTCTCCTTCTTACTCTCTCATTATGGAAGAAAAGAACGATTATCAATAGCACATGGCAGTTGCACTGAAGCAATGCTAAGAGCTGGCTTCGTGCTCAGGATAGAATACGGTGCCTTCTCCTTCTGTTTTTCAATGCTCTACACTATCAGAGAAGCTTCTCTGAAAGTAAGAATAGAAATGATCTCTGAAGGTATAGTTTCAGATAGTAGATTTTTTTACTTGTCATAAATACAAAACATCACATAATGAGATAGCCAAGGAGTGAAGAATAAGTGTATTCTTAAACTGGCAAAATCCTCTTAAATTCAATATAACAAATTTATGTGCACCAAATATTTTGTTCTGCATTATTATTTTTTTTGTTTCACACTTAGCTTTAAAGGCTGTCAAAAGACATGATCCAGAAGAAACCTGAGATTACTTAATGCCTGATTCTTCGCAAGTTACTTTATTTCTTAGCCTTCATTTAAAGACCTCTGATGGCTGAGTGGTAAGGAGTTGCACTTACCAACCCAAAGGGACATGGTTCAAACCCTTCAGCTATTCCTCAGGAAAACAATTAGCAATTTTATCCTATGCTACTTACTTCCTCTGAAGAATCCTGGCTTATCTTGAGCCAATCTCACTGTCCCTGACACACTTGCCTCCTTTGCAACAGTCACCGTGTCAATTCATCTCACTAGGGTCTTTCTCCAAGGACTGGTTGGTCCCTCCTAGCAATATACCCAAAGTATGTGAGACAGTGTTTCAAAATCTTTGTCCTCATGGAGCAACCTGGTTTCAACCCTCTCCAGGACAGATTTATTTGTTCTCTTGCTGGTCCATTATATTCAACACTCTTCTCCAGCATCACAATTAAAAGACACTGATTTTTCTTCTGCAATCCTTAGTCATTGTCCAGCTCTCAGATACATCACAAGTAACTGAGATGATGATCATCTGGAACAGGCACATCTTAGTTTCTAGAGTAAGAATCTGAGCATCCTGATAGGTGGAGAAGAGATTAATACTATTTAACAATTTCATCTTGCTCAGAGTCACAATCAACACTCTTGAAACCAGCAGTCAGGAATTTTAAATATAGTTGCACTGGGAAAGGGACCTCGTAAGAGTGCTAAAGAGCAATGATGTCAGTCTAGAAATATATTGAAGAGGAGCAACTTGAACAGCTAAGGAATAAAATGCAAAAGATGGAAGAAAGAATTGATAGTATAGATAAAGAGATATAAGAATTGAAAAAATAATCACAAAATAGAGAGGGTAAAGCCAACACAGTACTGGAAATAAGAGAAAAGCATGAAAATGCAATTAAGACTATTAAGACCAAAATGGCAGAAGTGTCCAACATGCTAGTGGGGCAAAAAAAAAGTAGATCTTAAGAGAGAAAACAGAGAGCCAGTAAGCTGAAAGACAAAAGCCTCACTGGAAACACTCTAACAGAAAAATCACAGATGAAACGTAAAGAAAAAGGAAGAAGATATTAGAATCATGTAGGATGACATCCAAAGTAACAACATACATATTATTGGTATTTCAGAACAAGGGAGAGAGAGGTAAGTCACTGAGCTAATTGTGGAAGAAAGAATAGAAGAAAACTTCCAGGTATTTTGAATAATGAGGAAATCCATATTCAAGAAGCACAGCAAACACCAAATAGACTAGACCCAAAAAAGATAAACATCAAGACATATCATAGTCAAACTATCCACATTAAAAGATAAGGATGGTTTTGTTGTTGTTATGTGCCATTGAGTCACTTGTAACTCATAGCGACCCTATGTACAACAACCCTAAACTCTGCTCTATCCTGTGCCAATCTCAATGCCTCCGATACCCCCATCCCCATTACCCCAGTCACTGAATCTATCCACCTCATAGAGGGCTTTCCTCTCCTGCACTGTCCTTTCACCCTCCCAAGCATGATATCCCTCTCCAAGGACCAGTCTCTCCTTACAACATGTCCAAAGAATGTCAGACAAAGTCTCAGAATACTTGCTTCCAAGGAGCAGCCCAGTTTAGCCCTCTGAAGGGTGAATCTATTTTTTTTTCTTAGCAGTCCATTGTACATTCAATACTCTTCTCCAGCACCACAGCTCAAAGGCATCAATTCTCCTTCTATCCTCCCTACTCATTGTCCAACTCTCTGATATAATTGCGAAGACCATGGCCTGTATCAGACACATGTCTCCAGAGAAACACCATTGCTCTTCAGTACTTTGGAGAGGTCCCTAAAATCAGACTTTCCCATCAGATACTAAAATCAGTGTGAGAAAAACAAAGAGTCTACAAAGGGGAAACAATTAGATTAAGTTCTGATTTTTTAACAGAAACATTGTGAGCTAGAAGACAATGTGATGGCATATACAGAAGGTTGAAAGGAAACAATTGCCAGCCAAGAATCCTATACCCAGCAAAGCTCTATCAAATATTAAGGAGAAATTATATCCTTTGTAGAAAAGAAGAAACTTAAGGAATTTATGAAAACAACACCAAAACTACAAGAAATTTTATGTACAGTGCCTCACACCAAGAAACCAAAGGAAAGTGGATTGGACATAGGAACCAGAACAGAAAAAGAAACACAGCAAAATGACAATGGTAAAACCTAGCCTGACAATAAACACACTTGATGAATGGACTAAACGCCCCAATCAAGAGAAAAACAGTAGCAAAATGGATAAAAACCCAAAGACCATCAGTATATTGCCAACAAGAGACATATTTAAAAAACGAAGAAAAAGATAGACTTAAAATTAAAGGCTAGAAAAAAACATATACCAAGCAAATAGCAACCATTACAAAAGCAGAAGGGCAATACTAATTTTTTATAAAATAGACTTCAGAATGAAAACCACCATAAAAGATAAGGAAGGGCATTACATACTGATTAAAGGCACTGTAGATTTAGAAGACATAACCTTGGTCAACATTTATGCACCAGGTGACAGCTCTGCAAAATACATAAAATAATGGTTAATAGAACTGAAGAAAGAAGTAGATAGCATGACAATAGTCATAGGAGATTTCAAAACACCACTATCACCAAAGGATAGATCAACTCAAAGAAACATAGTAACGATGTAGAAGATCTAGAAGATCGGACTGTATAGAATCAGACAACTCAAACTTTTGGATGTATTCAGAGTATTACACTTAACAAAAACTCAATTTACTTTCTTCTCAAGTGCACGTTTTATATTCTCCAGAACCAATCATCTAATGAAACATAAAGCAAGCCTCAACAAATTAAAAAAAAATTTAAACACTGCAAAGTATTTTCTCATACCACAATGTCATAAAACTAGAAATTAGAAATCTAACTTTTCTGTAAACTTCTGTTAAAATGCCAATTAAAAGAAAAAAATTATTTAAAACAAAACAACAAACTAGAAAATAACCACATGAGGGTTAAGCGTACAAAACCACTTATGAAGAAACTAACTTTCTGCTAGAACATGATGATTGTTGTTATATGCCATTGAATCACTTGCGACTCATAGCGACCCTATGCACAACAGCCCTAAACCCTGCTCTATCTTGTGCCAATCGCACTGCCTCCGACACACCCATCCTGATTACCCCAGTCACTGAATCAATCCACCTCATAGAGGGCTTTCCTCTCCTGTGCTGTCCCTCCACCCTCCCAAGCATGATGTCCCTCTCCAAGGACCAGTCTCTCCTTAGAACATGTCCAAAGTATGTCAGACGAAGCCTCAGAATCCTTTCCTCCAAGGAGCAGTCTGGTTTAACCCTCTCAAGGATGAATCTGTCTTCTTAGCAGTCCGTGGTACACTCAATACTCTTCTCCAGCATCACAGCTCAAAGACATCAATTCTCCTTCTATCCTCCTTAGTCATTGTTCAACTCTCCGATGCATAACAAGTGATTGTAAAGACCATGGCCTGTATCAGACTCACCTTAGTCTCCAGAGTGACACCATGGCTCTTCAGTACCTTGGAGAGGTCCCTAACAGCAGTCTTTCTGATCGCAATGTGTCTTTTAATTTTCTGGATGCTGGTGCCAAGAGTGTTGACTATTGAGCCAATCAAACTAAAGTTGTTAACAATCTCAATCTCTTCACCATCCATCCTGATGCTGACAATTGGTCCAGTGGTGAGAATCTTTATCTTCTTGACATTGAGCCTTAATCCATACTGAAGGCTGCAGTCCTTGACCCTCTGCAACAAGCTTTTCAGGTCCTCCTCAGTTTCAGCAAGCAGGGTTGTGTCATCTGCATAATGCAGATTGTTGATAGATCTTCCACCAAACCTGACGTGACACTTCTCCTCATAGAATCCAGCCTCCAGGATGATCTGTTCTGCCCACAGGATGAAAATGTATGGAGATAGGACACAACCCTGTCATATACCATTCCAAATTTTGAACCATGTAGTGTTTCCTTGCTCTATTCTAACAACTGCCTCTTTGTCCAAGTATAGGTTTCACATTAGCACGATCAAGTGTTCTGGGATTCCCATTCTTCTCAAAGTCAGCCACAGTTTTTTATGATCCACATAGTCAAATGCTATTGTATAATCAATGAAACACATCATTACAAAGAAGAGAAAAAAATAGCAAAATGGATGTCAGAAAAAACTCTGAATATTGCACTGGAGTGCAGAGAAGTCAAAGCAGAAGGAAGAATTCAAGATACTAAAGAGCTGCATAGAAGATTCCAAAAGGTAGCATGGGATGACAAAGCAAAATATTACAATGAAATGTGCAAGGAGCTCGAGTCAGAATATGACTAGATTATTTTTTAAAAAAAAGAATTAAATAAAAAGTTTCTTGAAACAAATGAAAATGTTGTTGTTGATTGCATTTAGTTGAGCACAACTCATAATGACCTTATGAACAAAAGCCCTGAAGCCCCTCTACAATTATTGACATTTATCAAAGTTCATAGAGTTTTCGGAGGCATGTTATTTAGGAACTGGATGCCACTCCTGCTACCAAAACTGCTGGGATGAGCTAACGCAATTCCCAGGGGTCAGTTTATAGTAATAGGCACACACATAAAAAAGGAAGAAAGAAGAAAAAGTAATAATCTAACTCGATATTTTCATCAGCCAGAAAAAGAACAACAATCCTAGAGCCTCTACAAGAAAGGAAGTTATAAGGACAAGAGCTGAAATCAGTGACATAGACAACAGAAAAGCAATTGAAACAATCATTCAGAGCAGATGCTGGTTTTTTGAAAGAGTAAAAAAAATTACAAACCACTGTCAAACTTAACAAAAGACAACAAAGAAAAGACACATATAACTCAATTAAAATTTTTTTAAGATATCTACTAAAATAGTGTTTCTTAAGTTTTTACTTACATGCTACTTGCTCTGCTGTTTAAACATTATTCTTAATTATTCTTGTCCTATTTTACTAATTGTTTCCACACATTTTTACACTTAAACACAATAGATAGCTTACTTGTTAATTATATTTATTTTTTCTATTTTTTTGTTCTAGAATACAAACTTTGTTCTTAAGTTGAATCTTTGTTTTGTCCATTGTTGAAAACCAGGTCCTTAGTACATTCATAAACATACACAAAAAATATTTGGTTGAATGAGTTAAAGGACAATTTAATAAAAATAAAAGTCCAGGGAAAAAAGAAATAATAGAGGTGGCATCACAATAGAACCAGATGAAATTAAATTGATAATATTGGAATACTATGAAAAGCTATACTCTGATAAATTTGAAAACCAAGAAGAAATGGACAAATTCCTTAATGCTCATGCACTACTCAGATTGACCTGAATAGATGTAGAACACTTGAACAGACCCATCACAAAAGAAGAAATTGAATAGGTCATAAAAAACTTCCCCATAAGAGAAGTCCTGGCTGGACCAGATGGCTTTACTGCTGAATTCTACCAAAAATTCAGAAAGGGTCTATCACAAATTCTACTAAAAATACTTTAAAAAATAGGAAAAAAAGGAACACTCTCAGAGACTTTTTATGAAGCAAGTATAACCCTAACAGTAAAACCAGGCAAAGTATTACCAACAATGAAAACTACAGACCAATATCTCTCTTGAATTTAGATGCAAAAATCCTTAACAAAATCCTAGACAGTAGAATCCAAAAACACATAAAAAATAATAATTCATCATGACTAAGAGGGATTCATAACAGGTATGCAAGGATGGTTCAACATAAGAAAAGAAATCAATGTAATTTGCCATAAAACAAAGCAAATAACAAGAACCATATGGTCTAAGCAATTGATGCAGAAAAAGACTTTGACAAAATCCAACACCCTTTCCTGATAAAGACATTCAGAAAATTGGAATATAAGGGAATTTTTTTCAATATTGTACAAGTATATATATAAAACTAAGAGCTAATATTATTCACAATGGTGAAAAACTAAAAGCAATTTTCCTTATTACCAGGGATCTGATAAGGATGCCTACTGTCACCATTTCTATATTGTACTGGAAGCAATTGCTAGGGCCATATGACAAGAAAAAGAAATAAAAGGTATCCCGATCAGCAAAAAGATGGTTAAACTGTTGCTATATGCAGATGAGATGATAGTGTACGCAGAAAACCCCAAGGATTAAAATAAAAACAACTAATGCTAAAAAACTGTTAGAGCTAGTAGACCAATTTAGTAGAGTAACGGTATATAAGATCAATATCCAAAAATCAGTGGGATTCCTCTACAGTAACAAAGAGAACTCAGAGAAGGAAATTAGGAAAGCAATACCATTTATATTAGCCAACCACAAATTGAGGTACTTGGAAGTGAACCTAACCAGAGACACAAAAGACTTGTACAAAAAAACCCTACAGAAAATTTCTTCAAGACACAATAAAATACCAAAAGAAATGGAAAAATGTGCCCTGTTCATGGATAAGAAGAGTCAATATGGTGAAAATGACAATCCTACCAAAAGCAATCTACATATTCAACACAATCCCAATACAAATACCACATTTCTTTTTCAAAGAAATCTAAAGGAAAATTGTCAAGTTTATTTGGAGAGGAAAGAGACCTTGAATAAGTAAAGCACTGCTGAAAAACAAAGCTGAAGTGGAAGGTGTAGCACTACTGGATCTCAAAACCAACACAGGGCACATTTTTCTACAGCGATAGAAACAAAACAGCATAGCACTGGTACAGTGACAGGCACATAGACCAATGGAACAGAATTGAGAACCCAGATATTGATCCATCTATCTGTGGTCAACTGATACTCCACAAGAAAATAAAACCTATCAAATGGGGAAATTGTAACCTCTTCAACAAATGGTGCTGGCAAAACTGAACTGCTACCTGCAGAAAGGTGAAACGGTTCTTATCTCACACATACACAAAAATCAACTCAAGGTGGATCAGAGACCTGGGAGTAAAGCCTAAAGCCATAAAATTTATCAGAGATTAACTAGGATCAAGCTTAGATCATCTAGTCTAAGGTATAAAGCGACTGCCAAATACAGCCAGAAATACACAATGTGTAGAGGATAAAACTGATGAATGGGACTTTTTAAAGATTAAATCCTTATGTGCATCAAAAACTTTTCCCAACATAGTGAAAAGAAAATCTACTATTTGGAAATAACATTTAGCAATATCATTTCAGAAAAAGGTTTCATATAAAAAAGTTATAGAGTATTCTTGGACTTCTACAAGAAAAAGACTGATAACACAATTATAAAATGGGCAAAAGACATCAAAAGACTTTTTACATAGGAAGATATTTGGATGGCCTACAGACACATGAAGAAATGCTCAAAATCACTGGTGATAAGAGACATGCAAATAAAAACCACAAGGAGGTAGCATCTCACTCCAGTAGCAGTGGCAAAGTTTAACAGGACAGCAAGCAATGCTGAAGAGGACGTGGCAAGATAGAAACTCTTATACACTGCTGAGATTGTAAAATGGTACAACCACTCTGGAAGGCAGTTTGGCATTTCCTCAAAAAGCTGAATGCAGAAATTCCATATGACTCAGCTACTCCACTGATTGGAATAAGCTTCAAAAAAATTAGACGTGGGCACAAATGGAGTCTTGTACATCAATGTTTATAGCAGCACTATTCACCATCACAAGACTATGGAAATAGCCCAAATGTCCAACCATAATTGAATGGATTGAGAAATTATGGTTCATTCACACTACCTAAATTTGGAGGGAGTGTAGAGCATTATGCTAAGTGAACTAACTCAATTCCCATAAGGACAAATACTGTATAAGGCCATTAGTGTAGAAATAGATAACTAGTAAAATGTGTGTGAGGATATAAGGGGGGGGAGTATGGGAGCACAGAGGTGAGGGTGGTGAGGTGGCATAATCATAGGGTCATACAATTTGCTGAGTGAAGCGAGGGGTGTATTAAGGAAATAAAAAAGATCCCGTGTGAAAAGCATTATAAATGAATTTTCTAAGTAAACCAGTATAAAAGAAAAAGTTTATATTAAAAAAAAAAGAATATATGGTTAGGCATTATACATAAGACAACAGTCCAGAATAAAAGATGAATTGCAAAGAGGCCTGGGGGTTGCGGGAATGGAGGTAATTGTGCAACAATGAATGAATAGTAAAAAATAAAAAAAGAAAGAAAGAAACTGAACTGGGAGAGTGTAAAGGGAAGGAAAAAGGGTAAAATGTGCAACAGTGAATGAATGAAAATCTAACTTTTCTGTAAACTTTAGTTAAAATCACAATTAAAACAAAATAGTTTATTAAAAAATGTTTACAACCTTGGAAACACCCCCTGATCAACCCCCCCTCCTCCCAAAAACCCCACAAAAACAGAGATTGTTACTGCTGTTTCCTGGGGATTCTGAAGGTTCCAACTCTACATAGAGCCAAACTAAGAGTTAAACAGCTCATCTGGAAGGCAGATCCCTGAGATTCAAAGCTTTGGTAATTACTTCAGATGTGCCCATAATTGGAAATAGGCAACAGGACACTTGAAACAAATTGGACTTAAAAATGAACTTGCTGTAGAAAGATCAACGATTCCCTCAAGAGGTAGGAAAGATACCAGATTCAAAGGGCAGGCAATTTAGAAGCCAGATCCCCCCCCCGCCCCCGCCTCTCTTCCTTTGTCCTTTGCTCCTTTCAAGGGCATCTATTGACTCTTAGGTTTGGACTAGATGTTCCAGATGCAGTGCTTCAGAAAATGCACATGGCCTTGCTCCCCAGGGCTTCTAGACAAGTAACAGGAAAAATAAAATATTCTCATACCTAGAGCTGCTCAACTTGCTGCCAGAAATGTTCTGTTCAAGGCTGGATACAAAGAAAAAGGAACTATAATTGCTGTCAATAAGTTGTCCACTTGTGATAAATTCAACTGTTAAAAGTTAAGATAAAAATAAAGTTAAGGTGATATAGTAAATCTGTAAGGAAGATCTTTACACATAAAAGGTAATCAAGATTTCCCTCAGATTTCCTACCTTATGGCACACTTAGAAAATGGACCTTTTTGGTGGTATTTAGACAAACTATCTGGAGAGGATGCAAATAGTGCAGTTTCCCTTTCCCCCTTTCACTCCAGAACTGAGGAGTTGGTATCTTTGCATATTTAAAACTCATCAAGGAAGCACCACCATACTACATCACACCTATCTGGGATCTCTGAACTAGATGTAAGCAAAGAGAATTCCTTCATTAAGTCCACAATGAACAGGACTGAATGTCCAGGAAAAAGAAAGCCACAGAAAAGTCGAATTTCATTGTCTACAATAGAAACAGTGATGTAGTAGTTTCCAACCAATGGGCAGCTCAGGTGACCTAGCAGTGCTGCTCAAACACCACAAATTGGCCTTGAGGTTTCTGGGAACCTTATCTCTGATTCCAGAGGAATATTGGGGTTTCATGGACACTATGCTCTGGGGAGCAAGGTTATGTGTATTTTCTGAAGTGCTACATCCCCAGAATTTAGCCTAATGCTAAATAAATGCCCTTGGAAGAAATAAAGAGACAAGAGAGAGGGAAGGAAATTTGACTTCTGAAATGTCTACCCTTTGAATCTGGTATCTTTCCTACTTCTTGAGGGAATAGTTGATGTTTCTGCAGCGAATTCATCTTCAAGTCCAATTTGTTTTTAATGTCCTGCCACCTGTTGCTAGTTATGGGCACATGTCATATGGTAAATGTCAGGTAATATCTAATTTCCAATTATTGAAGTAGTCTTAGTTCTTCATATGCTGGGATTATTTGAACCATAACATAAAAAAAAGACAAGTTATTTTTCTTTGTTTTACTTTTTTTTTTTACTGTGAATTTGGTGATAGTTTATACAGCAAATTAGGTTTTCACAAATTATATTTTTACTCAGCCATTTCACTAAGTGTGACCTCTTTTAATAAGAACTATGTCTTATTCATCTTAGTGTCACTAGGACCTACCAACATTACTGAGCAGGAATATGTTGCTACTGTTTTCTCTCAAGTGGGAATTGGCTCCTAGATTACCCTCCAGCAGCTTTTCAGATGCTAAGTTACCCAGGGGGAGGATGCCCATCTTACTCCCACGGAGCAGCCAGTGGATTTGAACTGCCTGTTTCAGTGCAGCCTCTTACCACTAAACCACCAGAAGAATCTAGCTATACATATATGTAAACAAAGCAGAAATTCTTTTCCATAAATTTTGTTTGGAAAATGAGCTATAAGCATTGTTGTATTTTGTTGTCTTTTCTTTCAAGATTATAAAAGCTAGCTCTTCAAATACATCTCATCCTCATCCTTGAGCTATTCTGAAGGAGTTCAGGACTAAGGCTGTCTCTGTATTGTCTCACTTCCAGATGTCTCCCTTTGATGCCTCTTTCTGCTGGAAGGATCTGTCCTGGTTTCAGGGCATAACTCAATTGCCCATCATCCTTAAAGGAATTGTAACAAAAGAGGATGCAGAGCCAGCCGTGAAGCACAACGTCCAAGGGATCATTGTTTCTAACCATGGCGGGAGGCAGCTTGACTACATTGCTGCATCAGTAAATAGGCTGACTTTCCGGAGTGTGTGTGTGTGTGTGTGTGTATCCACACGCAAAGTACTCCATGCAATTTGGTACAGACATGAGCAAAGGTATTGGCATGTGTGCATGTTAAGGACTTCTAAATCACCTATAAGAGCCTAGTATGGGTTAAGTTGATTTTACAAACTTTATTTATATCATCACTAAGTCTCACAACAATTTTGCAAGAAGGATATTTTTATCTCCATTTTAGAGATGAGGATAATGGAAGTTAGTGATATTAAATAGCATATCTGAGTTGATGTCCACAGTGGTTGTCATTAGATTTGATAAGAGAAACATTCAGGAGGTCAATACAGCATGACTTAACAATAAAGGAAATTTCTGGGAGGTGCAGATGAGTGAAAACCAATCCAAGTATTATTATTATTATACAACCTGCAACAGTAGTGATTGCAAACAACATTTATAAGTAGATGCATCAGTAGACATGTAAGCTGAACAGATTGTAAGGTGAGTGGCAATTATATACCCATGAGTTTGGCAGAGGAAATTTCTACATATGTGTTTGTTTGTGCTGAAGGAGCCCTGGCAGCATAGTCTATAATGTATCAGGCTGCTAACCACAAGGCTGGTGGTTTGATTCCAGGTGCTCCTCAGGAAAAAAAGAGAGGCAATCTTCTCCCATAAATACTTACAACCTTGGAAACTTGATGGAGGGTGACTGCTTGAGTGGTTTCAATATATCTCCACCATTGGATTGATAGGTAACATCATGATAGATGTAGAAAAGATTTAAACTGTCAGCAACATCATCTATCGATTCTATGAAGAACGTTAGATTCATTAATAACCTTCATTATGCAGATGACACAACCTTGCTTGCTGAAAGTGAGGAGGACTTGAAACACTTGCTGCAGAAGATTAAATTCTGCAGTCATCAATGTGGGTTGCATCTCTACATCAAGAAAGCAAAAATTCTAGTCACTGGACCAATACACAACATAATGATGGAGGAAGAAAAGATTGAGATTGTTGATGACTTCATTTTACTTCAATTCTGGGGAATTGCCAGAAGTTCAAGAGGGATTTAGAAGAGGCAGTGACACCAGGGACACCATTGATGATGTCAGATGGATCCTGGCTGAAAATAAGGAATACCATAACAATGTCTATTTGTGCTTTATTGACTATGCAAAGGCATTTGACTGTGTGGATCATGACAAGTTGTGGCTGACATTGAGAAAAATGAATCCCAGAGCTCTTGATTGTGCTCATGAGGAACCTATACCTGGAGTAGGAAGCTGTTGTGTGAATGGAGCAGGGGAGCACTGCACGGTTTGGAATTGGGAAAGGAGTGCATCAGGGTTGTATTCTATCTCCATACCTATTCAATCTCTATACTGAGGAAATTATCTGAGAAGCTGGACTCTATGAAGAGGAATATGGCATCAGGATTGGAGGGATATTCATCATTAACCTGCGCTATGCAGATGACACATCCTTACTTGCTGAAAATGAGGAAGATTTAAAGTACTTGTGACAGAAGATCAAGCAATGCAACTATCAGTATGGATTATGTCTCAATATCAAGAAAGCAAAGATTCTTACCACTGGACCAATACACAATGTCATGATGGATGGAGAAGAGATTGAAACTGCCAACAGCTTCATCTTGCTTGGGCCCACAATTAATACCCTTGGTATGAGAAATCAGTAAATAAGGAGACATGTTGCAATGGGAAAATCTTCAGTTAGGGACCTTTCCAAATTATTGAGGAGAAGTGATGTTAGTTTGAGGACTAAGGTGCATCTGATTTGGGCCATAGTCTTTCCGATTACTAGCTTTGCATCCAATACCTGGACAATGAATAAGGATGACAGAAAAAGAACTGATGTCGTTCAGCTGTGGTGTTGGAGAAGAGCACTGAACATCCCATGGATGGCCAAGAAAATGAATAGATATATTTTGGAAAGGGTGCAGTCAGTGTGCTCTTTGGAGGCAAGAATGATGAGGCTTCACTTCACATACTTTGGACATATTACTAGGAGGTGCTATTTCTTGGAAAGGGACATGATGTTGGCAAGGGTGGAGGGTTGGCAAAAGATAGAGAGACCCTCAACCAGGTGGATTGACATGGTGACTGCTGCAATGGGCTCTAGTGTGTCAGGAAGTGTGAGGATGGTACAGGACAAGACTAGGTTCAGATCTGCTGTTAATAGGGTCACTATGAGTCATACTCGACTTGATGACACCTAACAACAACAACAACAACAACAAGAGTCATACTTGATCCAATGCTATCTAACAACAACAAGGTTACTGAATAATAGAGAGAAAATCCTCAAAACTTCTTAGCCATGACCAAGAACCTTGAAGTTCTGGTTCTTTTTGGCTCAGTAGGTTTGAGGACTTAGGATCACAGTCCCAGGAGCCAACTAGGTCAGTTGGTATAATATAATCCACAGAGACAGTGTTCTGTGTCTTATTTTGAAGAAATAGATGTTGCCTGGCTACCAGTATGATCAGGATCATAATAGAAAGTGCAGTGCTGGGAGAGAGAGGAAAAAAAAATGTAGAACAAAATGAAAAGCAAACAATTTCTTGTCTGAGACTAGTAGAGCTCCTAAAACTATCACTAAGGAGGAAATCAAGCACCACTGAATGAATATTTTTTTTAAAGTGAACTGGGGTTGGGGATAAAGAGGAAAATGTGTAACCATGAATGAATGAGAATCCAAATTTTACGGAAACTTTCATTAAAATAAAAATTAAAAAATAAACTCACTGTCTTCAGTCCAATTCTGGCTCATATGACCCTCAATTAGGTTTTTCAATTCTGTCAATATTAATGAGAGGAAATTGCTGATGAGCCACTAGTGGATTCAAACAGCCAGATATATGTAGCCTTTTGGTTAACAGCACAGCATACTATGAACTACACCACCAAAGCCGATGAGTCAAATAGACAAGCCTAGAGATAAGAAGCTGGGATGCAATCCTGAAGGCAAGCAGCTCAATCCCACCAGCTATTCTTCAGGAGAAGGATAGGTAATCTTCTCCCATGTGATTAACTCCTGTAAAAACCTGCTGCAGGGTCAGCTATGGGTCAGTTCCAACTCCATGGCAAACAAGAGCAACAGCATAAAGTGTATAAGAACTCCAGACAGGAATGTAATCTTCAGTACAATCAACCATATGAGACCAAAAGGACAGCCTTTGCCCAAAAGCAAAGCTCAGAAGGTAAGAAGGGAAAGGGCAACCCAGGAAGAAGAGTTCAGTTGCATCGATAGGACAGCAGCCATGCCCATAAAACAAGATGTGCATAGATTGTTGCATGGAAAACGAATCTGTCCTGTCAATTTTATCCAAACCACAGTGAAGGGAAAAGATAGTAAGAAAGGAATAGTCAAGAACAGTGAGATGTCCTGCCTTCAGGGAAAAGTGCTCAGCTTGAAGCTTGCTTGTTGTTCTGCATGGATTGAACCTTCTTATGTTCTTTCAAGATCTGTTTCAGTAAAGGGCAGTGTTCCACTTAAGCTAGCAAACAATGAGACCAAAATATGCCTTAGTGAGTCCACTAATATATAAAGCAGCCTACAGATTTATGTTCATTAAAGATAGAGTTTGAGAGTAGAGAATGAGAAGTGAGAGGCCGGGGAGAAAAACCTTTACATGTGAATTAGTTACTGATTTATTGTCTTGGGGATAAATTATGTTTTTAAAGAGATTCTTCTCTAACTGCTTGCTCATATTCAGAGAGAAAAAATTGGAGCTTTCTCTATTAATTTATATTGACTTTTTATATATAAATAAAACATGTTCACTGGAGATAAATGCTAAAGCACACATATTAAAAGGGAAAACAAAATCTTAATTTCATCATTCTCATCTATTTTAACATATTGGTAATTGTTACTATCAATTATTATTATAAATAATCCATTTAAGTGTCAAACAATACAATATTTTATAATTTTTCTTTTTATTTAATATGTAAGAAGTGTCTTTTAATTTTAATCAATATGCTTTCACTATTTTTTCATGGTTGCAGAGTATGAATGATCCATTTACTTAGCTTGTATCTTTTTAGTAAATACCTGTATAATTCCAATCTTCTATTTTAAATAAGAACCTCTTTAAATAGCTAAAGAGGAAGTTTATCATTTTAAGGACCTGATCCGTGCTATGGTATTTTTAAATTGAGCAGTGAATAAGGAAACTTGGAAAAAAACATTATGTCTTTGAATTGTGGGATTAGCAAACAGTACTGAATGGACTGATAAAAGAACAAATAAATCTGTCTTGGAAAAAGTACAATCAAGGTGCTCTTTGAGGCAAAGATGGTGAGACTTGGACAAATATACTTTAGGCATGCTGTCGGGAGGGACAAGCTCTTGTGGAAAGACAGCATGCTGGGAATGGTAGAGGGTTAGTGAAACAGAGGAACACATTCTTCAGCAAGATGAAGTGATTGCAACAACCGGCTTGGGCATGACAAAGATGGTGAGGATGGCATGAGATGGGGCGGTTTTAATCTATTGTCCGTCCGATCATCATGAGTCAAAACCAGTGAGATGGCATCTAACAAAAACACTTAAACAATGAATGAGTGACTTTTAAAAAAATTATTTTATTAATTCTAATGAACATTTACAGAGATTTTGGATTTCCATTCATTCATTGTTGCATTTTTCTCCCTGCCCACCCCTCCCCCCAGTTCCCTCTTCTCTTTGAAAAGTAAAAGAAATATTCCTTTGTTGGTATACAATTGCTCCCCCATCCCAGTACAACAGGATTGGGGTGAGACAGAGAAAAATCAGTAACTGTTCTTAAAACTATTCTCAATTGCCTCATTCCAAAAACCTCCAGAGGGATAAATGCTATGTCAGTGCTTTATACACTCCAAGACTTTTGATGCTTGGAGGTTTAGCAGTGCAATCCCTCTGCTTCTCCTCTCCAAAGTCAGATTATTCAATAAACAAGAACTTGTGTTAAGGAATCCTGGTCGTATAATGTCCAATATAGCAAGTTTAAAACCACCAGCCACTCTCAGAAATATGGCCAGTCTCCTTCCATAAAGATGAGTCATTGATGTTGTGTCTTGTGCAGTGGGAACCAACCCACAGCTGATCCTCCAGAGGGTTTCAGAGTCAGTTAATTACATGGAAGGAGATTGTTCATCTCTCCCCCATGGAACAGCTGGTAGGTTTGAACTATGTTCCTTTGGGTTGGCAGCACTACTCCCTACCACTAAACTAATATCATAAAGGTCACTATGAGTTGGAACTGATAATGATTTCAGGTTTGTGGTGATGGTTTGTTTTGGGGTTTAGAGATTTGTTTTCTTTTGGTTTTTTTGTGGTGTGTTTTTTTGTTTGTTTTATTCCAGAGGGAGTGGTCTTTATTCTTCCTGTAATGAGTAATTTCACATTTTTCCACATTAAAGATTGTTCTTCAAGGCATGAGTAGCATCCATCTTCATCTCCTTCTCCCTCTCTCCCATAGTACCTTTCTATAGAAGGAAAATTTATCTTAAATTTTGCAATTCCTGACAGAGATTGGGTAAGCAATCTGTAGTGAACAATTTCACTTAAGTTTGAACACATCTTTGTCATAAGCTCACCTTGTACCTAGGGAGCAAAGGCATGCCTTCCTGTGGTTTTCTAATAAAGGCTGGATTAGAGGACATGATTGCCCACCTCCACTCCACCCCCCCCCAATTTTCCATCTCACTCTTGACTTTGTGGTCTTGCAAAATGTGCAAGGACACCCATGTACATATCCCTCACACAGCCAGTAACAAGCAGTTCAGTCAGAACACAAAAGAGTGTGGTAAACCCTATAGATGGGAGAAGAAAATGAAGATGAGCCCACTCATATATGTCACCAATAGTGTACACACAAGCTTTCATTAATCAAGTCAGGGAGTCTTAATCTCTTGGAAAGGAGGGAGTAATGAATAAGAAAGAGGGAGATAATTCTCCCTGTCATTTCCCAAATAGAGAATGAATATTGTCAGAGCTGCTTTTTTTATGTAAATTAAGGAAGGAGGAGGAGTTTCCCCTACGTATCACTGCCAACCACCATGTTGTTTTCTCAAACTATCTGACTTAGCAGACAAACCCAAGTCTTTTAAGGACAAGAGTGAGGCCTTGATGAGCTTTGCCTCAGGCTTGGAATTTAAAGAGTTACCAAAAACCTCAGAACTTAAAACAAATCATTTTAATGGTTAATTTTGAAAAACACAATATCAATATTTGAAATAAAGAAAGAATCCAATCCTGCCTCCCTCACTTAGCCTTAATCCTGGCCCTGTTTACAATAAAGGTTTATTTATAAAACCAGATCAGGGTAGGAGGAGAAAAAAAAGAAAACCCAACAGGTCTTAGCTGAGGCCAAATTTTCCCAACCTGATTATTAAAATACAGTAACATTTTTCTGAATTTTTTGAGATTTTTCAGCATCCCCTTACATTCTGTGCTCACTTACCTCCCCATTATTTCAGTTCTATGAGGAAATGGCTTTAAGAAATGAAGTTCCCAGCTCTGTGGCTCCTTATCTAATACTGTCTTAGTGCTTCTTCTAGAATCCCAAGTCTGAGAAGTCAGCTGTGCTCCTAGAGGCAATATTGAATGATCTTTCCTGACTTATCACAAATTAACGCTACAGTCATGTTATGCCTTAGGCTGAAAATTCACTCCCTATTCCATCTCAAAGTATCATCAGCTCTAAAGAAACCTTCTATCACTCATTCATCTGTCACTTTGTCTTGTGTGTTTGCTGTAAACCAAATATGTATAAACTGCTTCAAACTGGTTCAAACTGGACTAAACTAGCTCAAATCAGATCAAAACATTTCAGACCAGCTCAGACTGGGCTAAATAGGCTCACACCGGCTCAAATTGGACTAAACCAATTTAGATCCGTTCAAACCAGTTCACACTGACTCAAACCAGATAAAATAGGTTATTCTGGTTCAAATAGAACTCAAAAGGTTCAGACTGGCTTGGACCGCCTCAGTTAAAACTAAACCAGTTCAAACTGGAATAAACTAATTCAGATCTGCCCAAACCTGTTCAAGACAGACTAAAGTGGTCAAGACCGGGTCAAATCAGTTCAGAGTAGTTGAAACTGATTCAGGCTATGGTTGCTGAATGAAAGAATGAATGAATACTCCAAATGAAACCATGCTGTTAGGTCTATTCTGACTCAGCAGTCATATGAGGCAGAGTAGAACTATTCCATAAGTTGTTATTTTATTTTATATTTTATTTTTGTGTGTGATTTTAATGAGAGTATACAGAAAGCTTGGATTTCCATTAATTCATTGTTGCTTATTTTCCTCTCTACCCTCCAGCCAGTTCACTTTTTTCTTTAAGACATTCATTAAATATTGCACAATTTCCTCCCCCATCCCCATTCCACTTTGTTATACACCTCTTATTCTGGACTGTTGGCACGCAAATAATACATAATCATATATTCCTTCTAAACAGTTCTTTGCTTCATCTGTTCCAATGTAGTATTCATTATTTATCCCCTCTTTTCTTAGTTTCTTCTCAACCCCCATGTCAGTCCTGTCTTATAACAGTGGCATCATGCAGTATTTGTCCTTTCGTGACTGAGATCTTTCAGCATAATGTCCTCCATGGCCACTCCTCCAGGGTCACTCATTTTGTATAATATTTTATGAGTTCTTTGTTTTTCAGTGCTTCATAGTATTATTCCATTGTGTGAATATAACATAGCATCTCTAGCCATTCATTTGCTATAGTTCCATGAGGTTTTAAAGTTTGATATCTTTATAAAAGCAGCTTTATATATCTTCCTACAGACAGATGCTGCCCTAGATATGCTTACCAACTTGTGCCAAGAAATCTGGAGGACAACCACCTGGTCAACTAACTGGAAGAGATCTATATTTGTTCTCATTCCAAAGGTGATCCTACAGAGTGTGGAAATTATTAAACAATATCATTAATATCACAAGCAAGCAAGATCAGCTGAAGATAATCCAAAAACAACTGGAACAGCACATCAGCAGAGAGCTGCCAGAAGTGCAAGCTGGGTTCAGAAAGGGTCATGGTATTAGGGATATTGTAATTAAAGTCAGATGGATCTTGGCTGAAAGCAGAGAGTACCAGAGGAATATCTATCTGTGTTTCATTGACTATGCAAAGGCATATGATTGTGTGGCTCACAACAAACTGTGGCTGACTCTGAGAAGAATGGGAATCTCAGAACACTTGATTGTGCTAATGCAAAACCTATACTTGGACCAGGAAGCAGTTGTCAGAACAGAGCAAGGAAACATTGCATAGTTCAAAATTGAGATGGTTGTACATCAAGGATGTGTCCTATCTCCACACCTTTTCAATCCATACATGGAACAGATCATCCAGGAGGCTGGACTCTATGTAGAGGAGTGTGGCATCAGGATTGGGGGAAGACTCATCAACAACCTGTGTTATGCAGATGACACAACCCTGCTTGCTGAAACTGAGGAGGACCTGAAGCACTTGCTGCAAAAGGTCAAGGACTGCAGCCTTCAATACAGATTGAAGCTCAATATCAAGATTCTCACCACTGGGCCGATTGGCAGCATTGTGATGGATGGTGAAGAGATTGAAATTGTAAATACCTTTAGTTTGCTTGACTCCATTATCAACTCTCTTTGCACCAGCAGCCAGGAAATTAAAAGATGTATTACATTGGGAAAATCTGCTGTCAGAGACCTCTCCAATGTACTGAAGAGCAATGATGTCAGTCTAGAGACTAAGGTGTGCCTGACACAGGCCATGGTCTTTGAAATCACTTGCTATGCATCAGAGAGCTGGACAATGACTAGGAATGATAGAAGGAGAATTGATACTTTTGAGCTGGGGTATTGGAGAAAAGTATTAAATATACCATGGATTGCTAAGAGAATGAATAGATTCGTCCTGAAGAGGGTGAAACCAGGCTGCTTCTTGGAGGCAAGGATTCTGAAGCTTTTTCTGACATACTTTGGACATGTTGCAAGGAAGGACCAGTCCTTGGAGAGGGACATCATGCTTGAGAGGGCGGAGGGACAGCACAGGAAAGGAAGACCCTCAATGAGATAGATTCACTCAGTGACTGGGGTAATGGGGTAGATGTGTCAGCGACAATAAGATTGGCACAGGATAGAGCAGGGTTTAGGGAGGTTGTACTTAGGTTGGCTATGAGTAGCAGGCGACTCGACAGCATATAACAACAAAAACCTTGGATCAGCAGGTGGATTAGAATTACTGCCTTTTTTAAGGCAGCCAACCTCTTATCTATTCTAGGAATTACAGTTGGAAATCTGGGCTGTGCCAGAGTGAGGAGTTATTCTAGCTTGTTGTTGTGTAGTGTTGAGTTAGAAAAGACTCATAGCTGAAACTTCAGCAGGTTTTCAGGGGCAGTTCTCTATTCAGGGGTTCTACAAGTATGACAAATATGCAAAGTTGACATTATTATCCCCAAATACAGCATAAATCACTTGGATCTCCATGTACGCTAGTGATGTGAGTAAAACTTAACTCACACCTCCATCTCAGGAGTAAAGAAGCTGACTTCTCCAATGAATTTTTTTTTTTTCTCTCTCAAATTTGTGCAATTGTTTTCTTGGTTTCCTTTCTTTTCCCTTTTGGCTTCACTTCACATCAGATTTCTACAAGAAATCCAATCATGTTCACCATTTTCAGGAGCTGGTAACATTACTGATATTTTTGCATCAGGTCAGTAGCTCCTTCCTCCATCTTATGCTCCTCAGGTTTTTCAAGCTCCAGCACTTTCCACTTGACCTTCCTCCCAGGACCATGACCTCCATAACCTAAGGTCTGATTTATCTTGCTATCTGCATCCTTTCTCTTGGTGAGAGGCCCTGTCAAGTCAATCTTCCGTTCCTCAGATTCCCTCCCTAATTGGTCTCAGCTTCAACTCAGAATTTTGGTGAACTTGTTCTCAACCTCAGTGCACTCTGTTTAGAGAAAAGTATTTTAAGCTTGTTCCAAATTTGACTAACACATTCTTTTATCTATAATTTAGTGAGAAGAAATTATTTGTTTACTATGACATTCAGGCCTTTATTCTACTTCTCTGCAGAGATTGACCTTCTGGCTTAGGTATGGAGAGAATCCTCTGTTGCCTTCTAATGTCTCAGTTCTAATCACTGGCTTCACTATCTCGGTCAGACGATGATTCCTGGGTTCTCCTAAATGACCAGGGACCTGGATCTAATATGGTAGCACTGAAGGTTAAAAGTCACCTGGAGGGTAGGCAGAATTCTCAGCTAGTTTGCTACTGCCTTTCCTATGCTCCACCAAGGGGCAAACAATTAAGTGTGATGGGTTGTACTCTTTCCTCATTTCCCTGTGACTTCTGTAAGGCAGGTCTGGGCCAATTGGCAGCATCAGGATGGATGATGAAGAGATTGAGATTGTTCAGAGCTTTACTTTGCTTGGCTCCACAGTCAACACTCTTGGCATCAGTAGCCAGGAAATTAAAAGGCGTATTGCCATGGGAAAGTCTGCTGTTAGGGACCTCTCCAAAGTACTGAAGAGCAATGGTGTCTCTCTGGAGACTAAGATGCATCTGATACAGGCCATGGTCTTTGCAATCACTTGTTATGCATCAGAGAGTTGGACAATGACCAAGGAGAATAGAAGGAGAATTGATGCCTTTGAGCTGTGGTGCTGGAGAAGAGTATTGAGAGTACCATGGACTACTAGGAAAACAAACAGATTTGTCCTGGAAAGGGTTAAACCGGGTGGCTCCCTGGAGGCAAGGATTCTGAGGCTCCGTCTAACATACTTTGGACATGCTGTAGGGAGAGAATGGTCCTTGGGGAAGGATATCATGCTTGGGAGGGTGGAGAGACAGCATAGGAGGGGAAGGCCCTCTATGAGGTGGACTGATTAGGTGACTGGGGTAATCGGGATGGGTGTGTCAGAGACAGTGCAATTGGCACAGGACAGAGCAGAGTTTAGGGCTGTTGCACATGAGTCTCAAGTGACTCGACAGCACATAAAAACAACAACAATACTGTAGAGTCAGAACCAATCCATAGCTGTTCTTCAGAGGCAGTTAATTGCACGGGATGAGATTGCCCATAAATTTTTTTTTTCTTAATGGAAAAGGAGTTGCTGCCAACTCAAGGCACACGCTTCTAAGGCACCAGCTGTCTCATGGGAGAAAGATGGGAAATCTTCTCTCATGTATTTTAGTGCCTCTGAAAACCTGCTGAAGGTTCAGCTATGAGTCTTTTCTAACTCAACACTACACCACAACAAGCTAGAATAACTCCTCACTCTGGTACACTCCTGATTTCCAACTATAATTTCTAGAGGGCTAATAGATGCAGCCTCTCACGGGAAGCATCTCATATTTATTTGCTTTTTGTTATAATCTACTGACTTGTATAAGGTTTCTTTGTAGTGAGGTTGAGTATTAAATGGTCACCCTTTATGATACAGTTTCCACATACAGCCTGAAAGTCTTTTTGACCAGATCCAGGCAAGTTACCTACACCTACCCCAAGGCCTACCTATTGAGCCTCAGTCTCCAGAGGCTGAGCCACCTCAACAACAGCTCTCCAGTAGACAGGCACCTCCAATCACCAATTGGCTAATCAATCTACTTTATCTCCTTTCTCACAGCCTCTCTTGAAAACGGAATCATGTCAGGAAGCCCATGTCCCATGAACAAAAACTTGTTCAAGGAGACTGATTTTCCAAAATGATTGCTCATGCTGTGTCTTGTTGCTGCTTCTCTCAATTTGTCTGTGGTAATTGTTTCTTCTTCCTACTATTGATTCTGGTCTAGGTTTACGCTTCTTCTGAGATTGGGTCTAGCCACGAAACACCCTTTTTCCAAAGTAATGGCTCCAAGTCATGATGTAGCTGTGACCATTGACAAAAATCAGGTTTTTCCCCCCCAGGTATTTTAAGATTACAATCCTCAACTTGAATATTTCCATCCTCTGCCATCTGGCACATTTTGGTAGAAGTACTGAGTAGCAGCTGCTCAGAGAGAAGGGTATCAACTTGGGTCATTCAGGTTTAGATAAGCCCAAGTGAAGTACTCACAAATGGTCTACCACACCAGGAGGTTTCATGAAGATATGGCAACCCAAACCTAAATTAACAGCATATAATCTGCCTATCTGAGATTTCGTATGTCTACCTTAACTGCCATTGAAAACTTGCCAGAGGGTCCGCTATGAGTTAGTCCTGACTCGATGGTACAAAACAACAATAACAATATACGTTCGCTTGAGGCTTTGAGTCTGTGGGGCTACAACAGTGTCAGCTGCAACCAAATTCTCTCTCTGCCACACTAATCATGTGACAAACTTCTTTGAGTCCTGATTTCTTCATCTATAAAAGTAAAATAGTTTGTCTTTTAGAAGTATTGTTATGATGGTTAAATAGGATAAGGAATGTGAATCCTGAATGCAGTGATCAATACATAGAAGTTTTCACTGTTTATTGTTCTTTACTAATTAGGCACTGCCTTGGATGGTGCTGTCTAGTCCCAAATTATTTACATGTTTCCTTCCCTCTTTTTATCAAAACCTATCTGACCCAGGTCCCACCATCTCAAACCTCTGTTCTAGAACTATAAAATAATCCAAAGCATGGGGAGGTGAAGTTCTGTGTATATAACAATCATGTTGTTGTTGTTATGTGCAGTCGAGTCATTTGCGACTGATAGTGACCCTATGTACAACAGCCCTAAACCGTGCTCTATCCTATACCAACCGTGCTCTATCCTGTGCCAATCCCATTGCCTCTGACACACCCATCCCGAGTATCCCAGTCACTGAATCAATCCACCTTATAGAAGGTCTTCCCCTCCTGGGCTGTCCCTCTACTCTACCCAGCATGATGTCCCTCTCTAAAGACCTGTCTCTCCTTACAACATGTCCAAAGTATG
>NW_006400030.1:1334118-1391167 GCF_000299155.1 Elephantulus edwardii | reverse complement strand
CTCTACGTTCCAGTGCAATCTTCAGAGTTTCTTCTGACATCCATTTTGGTCTTTTCTTTCTCTTCTGTCTTTGTAATGACCGCCTGCACTCTTCCTGGATGATACATTTCACATCCTCCCACAACTCATCTGGTCTTCGCTCATTAGTGTTCAAGGCCTCAAACCTGTTCCTGAGATGATTAGGTTATTTTATCAAATACGATAGGCTTCACACACCAACTCTATATCCTCCTTTCTTCTTCATCTTCTTCCTTGCTTCCAAAGCTTTGACTTTTTTTTGCTCTCAGGTGCCCACATAGTGACGTGCTTTTAAAAAAAATCCCATGGTCAACTCAGGGGGTAAAAGTTGTCTAATCATGTGAGACACATTTAATATACCAGTTCTTTCTGGTCAATGAGAAGGGTGAGATGTTTACTGAGAGGACTTCTGAGAATTTCCTTGCTCCTGAAAAATGCCACCAAAGAGCAGCAATTGGAGACCACAATGTCCTGAAATACTAGTATGTTCGTGACTAGGAGTATGGCTAACTGAGGTCATGAGCTGGCGTGTTGAAAAGGAAGAGAGAAAGGGAACAGGCCCCTGGGCCCCTGAGGATGTCATTGAGCTGCCCTGTTAACAGTGCTGGAGAAGCTTGATTTGCAGACTTTTTGCCATGTAAAAAATAAATTTTATTTTTATTTAAATTTCTTTTGCATCAAGTTTCCTGGTACTTTGTTTGAAGGCATTCAGACTGACCAAGTAAGGCACTGGGTATTGGATATAAAAGATGGGGAGAAGGTTATGGTAAAGTACTGGTCCCCAGTAAGCATAAAATTAATGAGAAGGGTAAAGGATCATCTAAAAATTATTTTAAGAAAAAAAATTAGAAGCAAGGGAAAAGCAGAATGGGAGAAGAAAAAGTGTAGTGTTTGTTCTATCAAACCACACAAAAACTTGAAGATCCACCTGGAGGTGCAATAGTTCAATATGCAGCTGCTCACCAAAAGGTTGGCAGTTTGAACACACCCCCCACCCCCGGGCTGTACAGATCAAAGACCTGACAATATATTTCTGTAAAGATTATATCAAGAAACTCTATGGAAAATTTATACTCAGTTATACAGTCAGTATAAGTTAGAATTGACTTGATGACATCCAACAACAACAACAATCCTTTCCAAAGTGAGATTGTTTTGCACATTTCTCTGACTAGCTAAGCAACTGCATGACAGTATAGACCTTTAAACTCTTAAAATGGCAAATGGTCAGTAATGAGGCAACTGGAAGAAAGTAATGAGGAAGACAAATTATTCAGATGGTGCTTTTCAGGTTGTCCATTCTATGCTATGCCTTCCACTAGCCTCAGATTTCAGCTTTCTCTTTCTGTTTCTGTTTCAGTTTATTCCTTGTGAAGGGTAAAGAAGAATAAAAGAATAGTGCCCTAAGTGCCTAGTTGTGGTTCCAACAAAGGATCTGACTGCCAAAGGAAAAGAGAATCAAGGGGCACTATCATTTTCTTCCTCAATAGCCTAACATAGACTTAGGTCCCCTCTGCATCTTTTACTTTGCTTGCCATCAGCACTCATCGTACTAGCTCTTGACTAATCTCAGAGGCTGGACGTTTAATAGGAAAGAGCAGAAAGGAGACAATTAAAATACGAGACTGCTGAGAGCAGAGTAAATTGGAACTTTGGTGAGCTTCCCAGCTCCTCTGCCCTCTGTTACCACAGCAAATGAAATTGAGACGTGCGTGGAAGGACAGCTGTTTGGGGAAAGAGGTACCTTATTTTTAAAAGCCAGTGGTACCAAACAACCAAGGCGCCTGGGCAGAGTAACATGTGGCTAAGAATTTGGACTCCAGAGTTGGTCTAATTGCATCTGAATTCTGTCTTCACTCTTTCTGGATGTATTATTTTGGCCATATTATGAAATCTATTTCCTCTCTGTAGAATGGAGTTAATAATAGTAATTATCTTAAAGGGTTGTTATGAGAATTGAATAAATGCAAAATGTGTATAAAGAGATTACAAGAGTGACTGGCACTGAGTCAGAACAGAATTAGTGTTAGCTGTTCTAGAGAACTGAAAACTGAAGGAGGTGATTATTAAGAAGCATGAACACACATTCTGTCATTTGAGTTTGGTTGTTTTTTTTTTTATATATACATGGAAAGTATTCTACTTTTTTCCCTCCCAGATTTTTTTCAGGACAGATATCTATAATCTTTGTCTCTTCTTTCTTTGGAAACCACCTAAATTATGTTTTAGGTCCTTATCTTGAAGATCAATACCACCTCTAAACTGAATTATTTGAGACAAATAATGACTTCTTTAAACTCTTCTCTTTTCTCCCCCAGCCAGCCTCAAGGCGCATAGGGTGATCTGTGGCAGTTCACCATAATCATGGTGTTATGGACCGAACTGTGTATTTCCACAACTTTGTATTAATAAAATCCCATTTAGACTTATAGGTTTTTAAAGCTAATGCTCTCATTTCGATGTTGAGTGTGCCCTAGCCCTAATAATTGTTGAGATGAAAAAAGAGCAGATTAGGGGAAAGGTAGGTGCCATGTGAGATTGTCAAGAAATTAATGGATTACTTAATTACTGAAATTACTGGATTATGTAGACTCTAGCTTCCCAAACCTTGAGAAAATAAGTTTGTGTTTACTAAAGCCACTCAGTTTTGGTATTTCTGTTACAGCAGCACTAGAAACCTAAGATGCTTGGCTACAGGGTGAGGAGACCATGGTATAGAATTAAGATTATGCCTATCATTAATCATTAATCACTAATATATAACTGATTAGTAATGTAGTTAAAATTACACACATACATGTTTACTATTTAATTGAAATCCATCCATGAATTGGATTAGCACAGTGATTGTAACAGCTGACTTCAGCGTGGAGGAGATCATGACGATGGTACAGGATAGGGCAAGGTTCCCATCTGTTGCTCACAGAGTTGCCACAAAGTATAGTCGACTTGGCAACAACTAACATATAACTGATTCTGAAGTCTATATATAAAGCAGTGCTTACTTAAGCAGCATACATACTAAAATTGGAATGATACAGAGTAGATGAGCATGGCCCCTGTGCAAGGATGACACGCAAATTTGTGAAGCGTTCTATATTTTTATATTGTTTGCTTTTTATTTAAGCCTCTTGTTTACAGTCAACAAGACCTCAGGGAGGGCCTTTGTATTTAAAAGGTGGTTGTTGTTATATTTTGGAGGAACATTCTTCTAAGTGGTACAAAACTCAGAGTTCTGTCAATATGCTGTACTGAGGTAAAATGGGGTGCTGTGATGCTAAACCTTGTGATGCCACTGGGGAGTCAAATGGCATAAGTATTACCCATGGTGGACAGTGTTTGGTGGAGCTCTCACTTTGGAGGCAGAAGGGGCAGCCACTTCCTAGGAAAAAAAAACCATGCATCTGGAAACTCTATGATCTCTGAGAAATGATGATAGTTATAGAAAGGCTTCAGGTCTTTTGTTCATAGGGTTGCTATGAGTCTTGCTTGACTCAACAAAAATCAACAACAATATATATAGAGCAAGAAGTAGTTGCTTAACAGAACAAGGGGACATTGCATGGTTCAGGATCAGGATAGGTGTGGATCAGGGTTGTATCCTTTCTCTATACCTATTCAACCTGTATGTTGTTGATTACCTTCAAGTTGAGCACGACTCATAGCGATCCTATGAACAAAAGGCCTGAATCCACTCTACAACTATCAACAGTTATCATAGAGTTTCTGGAGGCATTTTGTTTAGAAAGTGGATGCCACTCCTGAACCTGTATACTGAGAAACTAACTATACAAAGAAGAATATAGTATCAGAATTGGAGGAAGACTAATCTGTGTTAAATAGACGATAACATCCGTGCTTGCCAAAAATGAAAAAAGACTTGAAGTACTTTGTGAAGAAGATAAAAAACTATAGCCTTCACTATGGATTACATCTCAACATTAAGAAAACAAATATCTCATCACTGCACCAATAGTCAATACCATGACAGATGGAGAAAAAGATGGAAGTTGTCAAAGATTCATTGTCCTTGGGTCTACAATCAACATCCATAGTAGCAGCAGCCAAGAAATCAAAACATGTGTTGCGTTAGAGAAATTGGCTGTCAAAGACAACTTTAAAGTGATAAAAAGCAAAAATCTCAGTTTAAAGGCTAAGGTATACTTTGAGGCAAGTCACGATACTGTCAGCTGCTTCCTATCCATCTGAAGATTGGACAATGAACAAGGAAGACTTAAGAATAGATGTCTTTGAATGATGATATTGCCAAAGAGTATTGAACATTTTACAGTCTGCCAGAAGAATGAACAGATCTGTCTTGGAGGGCGTACAACCACAGTGCTCCTTAGAGGCAAGAATAGTGACGCTTTATCTCATATACCTTAGACATGTTGTCAGAACGGACCAGTCCTAAAAAGAAGAACCTCAACAAAGTGGACTGACAGAGTGATTACAACAATGGGCTTGAATATGATATAAATCATGATCTATCATGATTAGGATAGAGGAAGGTTCAGATCTGTTATTCAGAGTCTTCGTAAGTTGTAGTAAACTTAATGGCATGTGCAATACGGATTACACATCAACATAAAAAAAATAAAGATACTCACCAGTGGGCCAATAGGCAACACCACGATAGATGGAGACAAGATTAAAGTTGTCAATGATGCCATTTTGCTTGGATTCATAATCAACACCATAGGTACTAGCACTCAAGAGCTTAAAAGATGTATTTCACTGGAAAAGTCTGCTGTCAGGGACCTCTCCAAAGTACTGAAGTGCAATGATGTCAATCCAAAGACTAAGGTGTGCCTAATTGAAGCCATTGCATTTTCTTTTCTTTTTTTTTAATAAAGTTTTTGTTTTGTACTGGTTTACTTTCAAAGTTCATATACATTGTTTTTCACATCAGATCTTTCCTATTTCCTTACCCACCCCTTCCTCCACTCATCAAATTGTATGACCCTATGATAAACCACTCCCTTCCCCCAACCCCAACTCATCCTGACTTCTATGTTCCCACCCTCTTCTCCTTGAATCTTCATACACATTTTACAATAATAATCTTATACATTATTTATCCTTATGGGATGGAGTTAATTCACTTAGCATAATGCTCTCCTGTCCGTCCCAAGTTAGGTAGTGATCTACAAAATTTTTGCTTCTGGGTGTTGCGTAGTATTCCATAATGTGACTATACAATTTCTCAAGTCATCCAGTTGTGGTTCGCTATCTGGGCTGTTTCCATGCTCTTACAATGGCGAATAATGTTGTTATGAACATTGGTGTACAAATCTCCATTTGTGCCTCCATATTAATTTTCTAGAGTATAATCTAAGCAGTAGAATAGCTGGGTCATATGTAATTCCTATGATCAGCTGTCTAAGGAAATGCCAAACTGCCTTCCAGAGTGGTTTTACCATTTTACAATCCTATCAACAGTGTATAAGAGTTCTTATCTCTCCACAATCTCTCCAACATTTATTACTTGCTGTAATGTTAAACTTTGCCACTGCTAATGGAGTATCTCATTGTGCTTTTGATTTGTATCTTTCTTATTGCAAATATTTGCAGCATTTCTTCTTGTGGTTGGCCATCCAAATATCTTCCTCCATGAAAATTCTTTCCATGTCCTTTGTCCATTTTGTAATTGTGTTATCAGTCTTTTTCTTGTGGAGGTCCTGTAGGATTCTGTAAACTTTCTTTTGTAACTCATTTGTGTAGCTATTCAGTTTCCACATGGTGGTTTTAAAACTTTACCCTCCTGTAATTATTTTCTAATTTTATGGCATTGTGATCTGAGAAGATACTTTGTTTCCCCTTCAGAGGTGACTCTTTGTTTATTTTGTGTTGCTTTTAGTATTCCATTCTTATTTTTAATTTGGAGAATTTTACTATGACATGTCTTGATGTTTTTCTTTTTTGGTATAGTTTACTGGTGTTTGCTGTGTTCATTGAATGTAGATTTCCCCACTCTTCATAATACTAGAGACATTTTCTTCTAGTCCTTCTTCCACATTTTTTTTCTGTAACTTCCTTGTCACTCCCATGTTCTGGAATTCCAATCATAGGTAGGTTGTTCCTTTTGATGTCATCCCACATGATTCTAATGTTTTCTTCATTTTCTTTACATCTCCTTTCTGAACAATCTGCATTATGCACATGACACAACCCTGTTTGCTGAAACTGAGGAGGACCTGTAATGCTTGCTGCAGAGGGTCAAGGACTGCAGCCTTCAGTATTGATTGAAGCTCAATGTCAAGAAGACGAAGATTCTCACCGCTGGACCAATTGGCAGCATCAGGATGGATGGTGAAGAGATTGAGATTGTTAACAACTTTAGTTTGCCTGGCTCCACGGTCAACACTCTTGGCACCAGTAGCCAGGAAATCAAAAAACGTATTGCGATGGGAAAGTCTGCTGTTAGGGACCTCTCCAGGGTACTGAAGAGCAATGGTGTCACTCTGGAGACTAAGGTGCTTCTGATACAGGCTATGGTCTTTGCAATCACTTGTTATGCATCAGAGAGTTGGACTAGGGAGGATGGAAGGATAATTGATGCCTTTGAGTTGCGGTGCTGGAGAAGAGTATTGAATGTACCATGGACTGCCAAAAAAATAAACAAATTCATCCTGGAGAGGGTTAAACCAGACTGCTCCTTAGAGGCAAGCGTTCTGGGCTTCGTCTGACATACTTTGGACATGTTGTAAGGAGGGAGAGGTCCTTAGAGAGGGACATCATGCTTGGGAGGGTGGAGGGATGGCTCAGGAGGGGAAAACCCTCTATGAGGTGGATTGATTCAGTGACTGGGGTAATCGGGATGGGTGTGTCAGAGGCAGTGTGATTGGCACAGGATAGAGCAGGGTTTAGGGCTATTGTACATAGGTTCGCAATAAGTCACAAGCAACTCAATGGCACATAACAACAACAACATGTTTCCAATGAGTCTCTTTTCTTCTAGCTCATTAACTCTCTGTTTTATCGCTTCAGTTCTACATTTTTGTCCTATCAGTGTGTTGGACCCTTCTGGCATTTCTGTCTTAATATTCTGTATTGCATTTTCATGCTTTTCTGTTATTTCTAGTACTATATGGGCTGTGCTCTTTTTCTTGTGATTCTTTTTTTTTAATTCTTGTACCTCATTATCTATATTATCAAGTCTTTGTTCCACTTTTTGCATTTTGTTCTCTAGCTGTTCATGTTGGGATTCATTAATACGTATTTTCTGGATTGATGTCTCTGGAGTATTTGCTCTCTTGATAACTTCCATTGTTTCTTTCATCATTTGCATATTCTTCTGTAACTGTTTAAATAACTCCATATCAACATTTTTTTTTCTGTTCTCCTTATCTGGGGTATTCATTGGGTCTGCCTTTTTAGAAGAAGGTTTATTTTGTGTTTTCATGATGACTGAGTCAGAATGAGGCTTTTTTGACATTATGTGAGTGTTTTCTTAACAGATACAAGGTTGTTGTAACTATATAATGACAGTGTATGACAATGTTTTGTGAAAGACCTGTATATTGGTGCTCCCCTCTTGGGTACAACAGTCAACCAGGAGTGGGACAACAGTTGCCCTCCTGAAACAGTGCCTCCACCTGGCCTCTTCTGCTTTGGCTTAAGAAGTCCCATGTGATATAGCTAGACAGCAGTGTTTCTCCAGGGAACTTGTGATATTGGTGCTCCTGGCGGACAGCAGGGGTGGGAGCAAGCAGTCTCCAAGGTGGTGGGGTCGTGGGGTCTCCAGGTGGTGGGGATAGCAGTCTAGTGCCCTGGGAAGGATTGTGATCTAAAACTGCAAACCTTCAATGTGGCAGGCAGTGGTTCTGCCACCGGACAGGGTGTGAATGCCTGGGCTTGGCTTCAGCCTTTAGCAGATGCTGGGGAAGTGGTGGCTGCAAGATGCACCTGGGTCAGCCATACCACACAGGCCTTGGTATTTTGCAGAAGAGCAAAGGTAATGTCTAGCCATGTTATTTTTCAATCTCCTGCTATTCATCTGAAAGCTGGACAATAAATAAGAAAAACAGTAGAAAGATTGATCCCTTTGAGTTGATGCAGAAGAGTGTAGAACACCCCATGGAACAAATATGTATGTCTTGGAGAAAGTGTAGCCAGAGTGCTTTTAAGAGGCAAAGACGATGAAGTCTCATCTCACTGACTTTAGGCATGTAGTTAGGTGGGGGTAATCTTTGAAAAGGGACATCTTACTTGGAAAGGTGGAAGATTAGCATAAGTGAGGAAGATCCTCAATGAGATGGATTGAAACAATGTGCTGCAATATGATCAAATATATCAGAGATTATAAAGATGGCACAGGATTGGACAGGATTCAGATACAATGCTCATAGGGTCGTTATGAGTGATACTTGATGTGATGGCACTTAACAACAGCAACATTGCCATTTAAACAAATATTAAGATCAGCATAATAAAGGAGGCTGTTTAGTATTCTCTCCTCACTCATCCTTTTCTCTGTCTCATTTTCCTGGCCCATGTCTGCCTTGTACCGCTGTTCCTCTCAGTGTACATGTACTGTACAGCTTGTGGGTTCATGTCAGGATCCCTGCAACACCCACACTACTACCTGCAGCAGAACAGTGTCTATCAGAAAAGGAGACAGAAATCTTTCTTGAAAGGTCCATCCTTATCTAAAGAACTGGAGCCTGAACATTTTGTTTTGGTTGAAATGACAGAAGAATTTTGGGTAACATGACTGAACCACATTGGTCTTCTTCCCAGAAGGTATAAATGTGAACACAAAAAGAGACTTTGAGAAGACAGCTGCATGGCTTTTGTTCACGATTCAATCTCATTCCACAGTCACCTGAAAGTTTTCTGCATTCATTTTTGTTTATGTTAAAAAACGAGGCTAAGATAGGTCAGGACCTCAAATACCAAGTAAATAAAACGTTGTAGCTGGAATGCTTTGCATTTTGAGTGAAGAGTGAAAGAGTTAGTGCTTATTTAGTTTCTTTGTATTAATAATGAAAGTCACAAAATCAAATTGAAATACCTATTTCTTGCCTTCTTCCAGTGATGATCTATGTGATCTTGGTTGCTTGCTGGAACTCTGCAAGAAGAAACATTGTGTTTTATAAGCTAACATGATGCCTACTATTTCATAAGAAAAGGAATTTAAGGACTACTAAAGTGGGCTGGGCCCTGAAGCAGCACAGAGCTATGATGAATGAATAGAACCACATTATAAGGTTCTCTAGAGAATGGGGCAAAAGGAACCGATTGTCTTCCTGAAATATACCAGCAAGAATGCAAACCCTAATTAGCAAAGTCCAAGGTTGATTTTTTCTTGCTGCCTTTTTCTCTGAAAGACAAATAATAAGAAATGAGTGAGGTTGAAAGCAAATGAGAACCATATTGGGAAAGTGAAACATAGTCAAACTTTTGGCTGAGCTGGTTGCAAAGAGCTAAAGTTCTTTAATCATTTCACTGGAGATGTAGCAAAAAAATGCAATTTGAAACACACACACACATACACACATTTCCACACTCACATGCTCCTCTTTTTTCACTGTAGATGAATCAAGATGGTGGAGACAGGATATTATGAGAACCATTCCTGCTTTCCACCTACTTTATAAAAGACATTGGCAATCAGTAATCTTTGCTGCCTGGGTTTGGGGATTCATCTATCAATTTTTATTCTTTAAATGTTCAGGATTGCATTGGCTGCAAGAATCTAATAAGCAGCTGGACTTGGCAATGGATTGGAAATATGTTAAGTTGGCAACTTTATATAAGGTCTAGCAAAAGAATTTTGTAGCAAAAGATTAATCAATTTGTGTCTGAAATAACATCATTTAAATGATGGGGTGGGTTGGAAAATGACAACTATATTAGAGTTAATATAATCTCATATTAACTAACATATTGATAAAACTTATTACTTGTGTCAGGTTCAGTCAGGTAAACTTTCTCTAGAGACAGAACTGCTGGTTGCATATGGTGGTGTAATTTCAAGGATTCTAAAATTGTTCAGTATGTACTTTGCGCTACTACACCTCCTAGTAACTCAAATACGGTTTAAACTTTGAAAAACTGCTGTTGTATTTCTTAATAAAGAGAAAGAGGTATATCTATCTGGCTTTATGGAAGTGGGATTGTTTCCCTTTTCTAATTAGGCCTAGTTTGCATTGATAATAAATAAACCTAGTGTATATTGAAGTCTTTGAGCTGTGGTGTTGGAGAAGACTATTAAATATACCATGGACTGCTAAGAGAACAACAGGGTCATCTTGCAGAGGGTGAAACCAGGCTGCTCCTTGGAGGCAAGGATTCTGAAGCTTCATCTGACATACTTTGGGCATGTTACAAAGAGGGACCAGTCCTCAGAGAGGGACATGATGCTTGTGAGGGTGGAGGGACAGAGCAAGAGAGGAAAACTCTCAATGAGATGGATTGATTCAGTGACTGTGGTTATGGAGGTAGGTGTGTCAGAGACAATAAGATTGGCACAGGATAGGTCAGGGTTTAGGGCTGTTGTACACAAGGTCACTATGAGTTATAAGTGACTTGACAGCACATAACAACAGTAACATTAAGGGTATATTTCCATCCAATTTATGATTGTTTCCTTTTGTTAAAAGAAGCTCACTTAGTGTAACTCAGCCTCTTCCACTCTGTTACGACATTTCCTCCGTGGCAGATGGAGCTGTCTGATACATCTAGGCATGCTCAGCTCAGCTCCACCTTCTCTTGTGAGTGGGGTTGCCCGCTGAGAGAAAGATTTCTATTAACTCTTAAGGGGAAGGACTTTTTTTCTTGATTGAAGAGTACTTACTCCCTTACCCAGAATCAATACGTCTACTTGGCTAACAGACAGCTAAATCATGGTCCTAACCTCTATCATGAACAAAGGTGACATTTTTAATCTCTGCTAGCCAGTGCTTTGTTTAATTTTTCAACTTCACAGAATGCAGGAAGAGGAGTCCTACTTTTCGGGTTCTTTCAGAAACCCTCAACATGACATAATATCAAGAAAATGGAATAGTGAACTTAAAAGGTCTTCATTCATTCTGACTTCAGCTCTCTTTCCTTGTTGTTGTTGTTATGTGTCATCAAGTTGCCTGCAACTCATATTGACCCCTATGCACAATAGCTCTGAACACTGCCCTATCATGAGCCAATCTCCCCATCTCTGATACACCTCCTCTTACTACCCCAGTTACTGTGTTAATCCATCTCATCCAGCATCTTCCTTCCTGTGCTGTCACTGTCCCTCCACTTTTCCAAGCATGATGTCCAAGGCCTGGTCCCTCCTGGCAACATGCCCAAAGTATGTGAGACAGAACCTCAAAAATCCTTGCTTACAAGGACAGACCTGTTAGTTCTCTTGGTACTCCATGTTATGTTCAATACTCTTCTCCAGCACCAAAACTTCAAGGCATCGATTCTTCTTCTGTCCTCTTTTGTCATTGTACAGCTCTCTGATACATAACAAATAATTGTGAAATAATTGCCTTGACCAGGTGCACTTTAGTTTCTAGACTGACGTTGTTGCTTTCAGAATTCTGGAGAGGTCCCTGACAGTATATTTTCCTAATATAATTCATCTTTTGAAAATCTGACTGCTGGTGCCAAGAGTGTTGATTGTGGAAATGAACAAGCTGAAATCGTTAACAATTCTCTTTTCTCCATCTATCATGATGCTGCCAATTGGCCCAGTGGTGAGTATCTTAATTTTCTTGATATTGAGCTTCAATTCATATTGAAAACTGCAGTCCTGGATGTAGCAACTCATAGCTGAACCTCCAGTGGGTTTTCAGAGGCTATAAATAACATGGAGGGATTGTCCATTTTTCTCCCATATGGAGCAGCTGATGGATTAAAATAGTCTTTGGATTGGCAGTGTAACTTCTTACCACTAGGTCACCAGAGCTCTTATTTTTCTAGAAATGTTTAGTCTGAGGGAATACAATATCTATCTATGCTTAAGTTTTCGTGAATGCAAAATTAATTCTTAAGATCATTATACTGTAATTGCATATGCAATAAGACGCCACACTGGGACATATGTATATAATACAGTGCACTATAGAGACTTCTTTCCATCCGCAGAAACCTCCAGAGCTCTATTTTTTTTCCCTCCAGAGCTCTATTAAGGAAGATTTTGAGGAATCTCTATTAGTTAAATAGAATTTGATAGATTTTGCTCTGTTTTTCAGGGAGGATATAATCGGACTTTCTGAGTGGTTTGGTTTTTGTTTTCTTTGTTGTGGTTGTGTGTGTGTGGGGTGTGTATGTGTGTGTTTGGTTTTTGTTTTTTTTTAGAATCCACAAAACTGTCTCTCTCCTTGGAAAGGGAAGTTCTGGCAAGAAACTATTTGAAAAAGGATTCCAGAAATCTTCTGGGGAAAGAGAAATTGAAATTTTAACCCTATTTTCCAAACAGCAAAGGATATGTTGGGGGTAGACCAAGCTCCTCCCATGTGATTAACTGCCTCTGAAAACTCATTAGAGGGTCAGCTATGGGTCAGTTCTGACTCAACAGTCCACAACAACATAAGTTTGCATTTTTTTTATTGTTTCCGCAATCCTCCATGCCTGTAAATTATCTCACTTTGAATGGTCAAATAAGAAAACAGGAGAAAAATTGACTATCTGTCCAGATATTCTGGTATGATTACTCAGCTGACTATAAATGGAAAATTCTTGAAACAAAGGCTGATAATCATACCAACAAGTAAACAAGTGATTTTGATTTACAGTGAGAATAATTCTACACATTCTGGTGGTGAAAGCTATGTTAAAGAAGACTTCACTAATATTAATACGCTATTACATACTCTACTATCAAGCTAACACTGTAGTGAACACTTCACAAGTATTAACTTGTTTAATCTTAGGCTCATAAATACAATCTTAGAACAATTTGTCTTTGATAAGACATTGAAAAAGTAGCTTTATATACCCTTATAATTGTACTGCACTGACAATGACTGGGAATTATAGTGTAAAAGTTAGAAGCAAAGAATAAGGAATATTAGAAAGTACAGACAGTAATATAAATAATCCTTCTACGTGTATGATAAATTTAATAATTTTAAATATTTTTCAACAACATAAATGATAACTGTATTATGATTTCACCAAATAGAATACACACACTATATCTGTAAAGAAAAGGCTGTGGAAAAACTCAGTATTGTCACTGACCCTCTTCTAAACTGACAATTTACAGCTCATATGCAAGTTTATTTTTTTTCTATATTTTATTAATTTTCATAAACATTTACAGAGATTTTGGGTTTCCATTCATTCATTGTTGCACTATTCTCTCTACCCTCCTCCCAGTTTGTTCTTGTCCAAATGCCACAGTGCTTGTCAAAGCCAGTTCTGATTAATCTTCCTTGTCAGTGTGTCCTTTGCCATTCCCTATCACTCCTCCCTGAGAGAGATTTCACCCTGAGTCATAAGGAAAAGGGGATGGCGTATTCTCTTAGCTACTTCCTGCTGAAAAGGGACGCTGTGGGTTTCAGGGTGAAGATCTTCTCTCACTACTCTAAAGGGCCCCTTTGGCAGTAGGAAACACATAGACTATTATGGAGATTGATTTTGGAATTTAGATGCACTCTTATTGATTGTGCTTGGCCATACATGTTCATATCCTTGAAGATGTATCATGGGGGTGTTGCAACCTAGAAGACACAAATTTGATTAACAAGTTATAAGTACATGAGTCCAAAAATTATGGAAAAGTAAAAGAAAAGATTCTTTCATTGTTTTACAAACCCTCCCCCAGGTCCCCTCCACCATGTAGCCCTCACTCTAGTCTCCTGTGATGACAGAAATACCTAGTTATATATCTCTTTTAAACAGTTTTCTCCCTCCTCTGTTTCAGTGCAGTATACATTATTGAACCCATCTTACTCAGTCTCTCCCCAACCCCAAGGACAGTCCCATTCTACAACAGTGGCATCATGTAATATTTGTCCTTTTGTGACTGGGATATTTCACTCAGCATAATGTTCTCCAGAGTCAACCATTTTGAATAATATTGCATGAGTTCCTTGTTTTTTAATGCAGGATAGTATTACATTATGCGAATATACCACAGCTTCTCTAGCCATTCGTTTGTTGATGGGCACTTAGGTTGTTTCCAACTCCTTGCTATTGTGAACAAAGCTGCAATAAACATGGGTGTGCATATATCTGCTTGGATGTCAGCTATGGTCTCTTCAGGGTATATTCCCAGTAGTGGAATTGCTGGGTCAAATGGTATCTCTATTTGCAACTTTTTGAGAAAGCGCCATACTGCTTTCCACAGGGGTTGCACCATTTTACACTCCCACCAACAGTGAATCAGGGTTCCAGTTTCTCCACAACCTCGCCAGCATTTGTTGCTTGCTGTTCTGTTAAATTTTGCTATTTTGACTGGGGTGAAATGATATCTCATAGTTGTTTTAATTTGCATCTCTCTTAGGGCTAGGGATTTTGAGCATTTCTACATGTGTTTGTTAGCCATCTGAATGTCGTCTTCGGTGAAGTGCCTGTTCATATCCTGTGCCCATTTTTCTATTGGATTATTTACCTTTATCTTGTTGTGGTGCTCAAGTATTTCATAAATTCTGGATATAAGTCCCTTATCTGATATGTTATTACCGAATACTTTTTCCCAGTCAGTGGCTTCCCTTTTTACCCTACTGGAGAAGTTTTTGGATGTGCATAGGGATTTGAGTCTTAGAAGGTCCCATTCATCTATGTTATCTTCTCCTGGTTGTAGCTTTTCCAGGATACTGGGAAGACTGTTTATGTTGTGGATTAGGACTTCTAGTGTTGTTCCTAGCTTTTCTGTAATGAATTTTATAGTCCTTGGTTTTAGTCCTAGGTCCATGATCCACCTTGAGTTGGTTTTTGTGTATGGAGTTTAAATTGAAGCTGAAAAAAAATGGAAAAAAATCCATTATATCTATAGTATAACCTTGAATACATCCAACCTAGTCAAAAGAATAGGATTAATGCACTGAATACTAATGACTGAAGGCCAGACAAGTTGTGATATGATATTAAAGACGTCATATATGTCTCTGTGCTTCTTTCCAGAGAGATGTATAGGAATGAGAAGAATGCAGTTGCAATGTGGGTATTATAATTAATGTCATAAAATAAAATATTTTTAAACGGTTAAATGGAAAACAACTTTGCTCCATAAACTTTCGCTCAGACCACAGTAATGAAGGATCATCATATGTGAAGAAAGGAAAAGGTCACTCTGAAGAAAGAAAAACTAACAGAAGATACCTTGAAATTTCATCTTAAATGTAGTGTTGCTAAAGTGAAGGGAACTTTGATGGCCTAGTGATTAAGAATCACACTGCAAACATGGTTAGAATCCACCAGCTGCTCCACAGGAGAAAGATGGGCAATCAATTCCCATGTGATTTACTGCCTCTGAAAACCTGCTGGAGGGTCAACTAAGGGTCAGTTTCATTTCAGCAGCATACAAAAACAACAAATGAAGTGAAAGGAAGAAATTGTTATATAATAGAGCTGAATAACGTAAAAGGGCAGCTCTACAAGTCAAAGGAAAGTTGTTATTGTTGTGTGCCGTCAAGTCACCTGTGACTCATAGCAATCCTATGTACCATAGCTCTGAAGCTATCCATCTCATTTGAGGTCTTCCTCTCCTCCTCCTGTCCTTCCACCCATCTGAGCATGATGTCCTTCTCCAAGGATCAGGCCCTCCTGACCACATGCCCAAAATATATGAGATGGAGCTTAAAAATCCTAGCCTCCAAGGAGAAACTTAGTTTCACCCTCTTAGACAGACTTTTTGTTTCCTTGGTGGTCCAGGGTATGTTTAAGACTCTTTTTCAGCACTACAATTCAAAGGCATCAAATCTTCTATCCTTCTTAGTCATTATCCAGCTCTCTGATGCATAGCATGTAACTTCAAAGACCATGGACTGGATCAGGTACATCTTAGTCTATGCACTGACATCATTGCTTCTCAGTACTCTGGAAAGGTCCTGAACATCAGATTTACCTGATGCAATTTGCCTTTTTCAGTTCCTGACTGCTGGTGCTAGATTGTATTTCTGGTAGTTCTCTGTCAATGTACTATTCCAGTCATTTCTGGATAATCTTCAGCAGGATTTTACTTGTGTGTGCTAGGATTGATATTGTATGATAATTTCCACACTCTGTTGGGTCACCTTTTTTTGGAATGGGAAGAAATATGGATCTCTTCCAACCAGTTGGCCAGGGAGTTGTATTCCAGATTTCTTGGTAGAGCCTGGTGAGCATGTCTCGGGCAGCATCTGTTTGTTGAAATATGTCAATTGGTATTCCATCATTTCCTGGGGCATTATTTTCTGCCAAGTCCTTCATGAAGAGACGTGGAACTAGAACACCAAAATGGACTTGGCATTTCTCAAGCTGAAAGAACTGAAGAAAAAAAAAATCAAGCCTCAAGTTATAATATGAAAGAACCCTATGGGCAAAATATTGAACCCCGCTGGAAGATTCACAGGGAGATGGAAAGAATACACGGAGTTATTGCCCCAGAAATATTTATTCAACAGTCGACTATTTCAGGAGGTTTGATCAAGAAACAATAGTATTAAAGGAAAAAGGAAAAATTGCACTGAAGGCACTGGAAAAAATAAGACTTCAAGAATTAGTAGAATACAAATTAGGATGTTCAACAAATTAATGCAGTATTGGATATGTTCACTTATCTGTGACAAGAAATTCAGATTACTACATGGCCAACCAAAGGGAAGAGAGCTGTATTTGGGCTCAAATCTAAGAAAGGAGATTTAAACAACTATGGAAGTTATCAAACCATATAATTAATAGCACATACACCTAAAAGTTTACCAAAGATATTAATAAATAATAAGTTAAAAAACATCTGGAGACGTTCCTTAATAAGGAACTTGCAAAATTCAAATTACATCCTGAAGAAGATGTGAAATGAGAGAGAACCCTGTTCTTTTGTTATGGATTTTGGCCTCAAGAATAAAATCCTGGAAATAGATTTACTTGTATTTGATCTTAATGATGGTGCTAGACTGGGAAGTGGTAATTGGTTTTATTGGACATAAAATTGCTGTAAATTGGAACCAACTTAACAGCACCTAACAACAATATTATTGCTTTTTTTTTTTCCTTCATGCTTTCCTTTTTTCCATCTTCCCTGGGCAAAATCTGCTCATAGATGCTTTCTTACTCATATATTGAAAAGAGAAACAAATATTTATTAACTTTTGTAAGTTCTATGCACAATAGAACTGAAATACATTAACTATTTGCCTCACTTTCATTGTCTTTTCAATCTTCCCTCAACCTAGCTATTTCTAGCTAGAATTTGGGCAAAAGGTGCTGGGTTTTAAAAACATACATGAAAAAAATAGTAATTTTATCCCATTTTTCTAAGAGAGACTGAACAGTTTATACTCTCATCTACTCTATTAAAATTTAAATTTCTTTAAAACAGCGACAGTAGCATTTTTGTCTTTGAAGGACAAGCCCTGCACATTCTGTATACCAACATGTGTATTCTGAATTGATTAAATTTTAAGAAAAAGTAATCCAAGGCTCTAAAGTAATTCTTTGCATAGAAAAAATGGGGAGATTAGACATTTCTTTATTCACTCCACTTTCCAATAACTCCTTCACCCCACTGAGGCAGAAATTTTTGTTTAGGAGGGATGAGGCCAAAGGCTCACTCCTCCTGCTGAATCAATGCTTCACAATCATAGTCATGTGAGTCCTTCACTGGTCTTTTCATCCCTAAAGTCTAGGATGTATGTATCCCACATGGCTCTTCTGTGCATTCAAGAGAGTACAGCAAAATATTTAGAAGATTCCTTAGTTCTCAGTAAACTGACTCATGAAGTTAAATTTCATTTACCTGGAAGGAAATCTACCCGCAAAAGTATCCCGCTCCAGACCATGCAGTTGGTGGGAAGGGGCTGGGCTCTTTCTTAGGGCCCAGAGGTTGAGACCTCTCCAAATACAGACTTGGCACATGCAAGGAACACAGAGGCTCCAAAGGGAGCAGAGGGGAGGGTCTCAGAGAACTCCTCAAAAAAATAGTGGGACCTTTAGTAATTGAATCAAGGAAAAGGTGGCTTGAGGATAGACAGTTCTACTTTTAAGGGCTCTAAGAGAGAAAAAGGCATCTTTGTGTCAAGACTCTGGAGAATCCAGAACTTGAGTCCTTTTCCTCATCCATACATGTAACTATGCTTCGGTTAGGGTGTCCCTGACAAACAGCAAAGGGCTGGAAGCTGCGGCCCAAAAGAGGAAACTCAAGACAGAGGTGCCTGCCATAAATATTATGGAGGGGAAAGTTCTAGGGTGGTAAGTCTATAAACACAAGGTTGGACACAAAAAAGTAAGGGGAACTGGAACAATGCTAAGTTAGAAGTAGTTCAAACGAGAAGTCATCTGAAAGCAGAAGGGAGCAGAACTGCACCAGAGTAAAGAGAGGATGTTCCCTGGTTCTGATGAGCCAGTACTAGAGGCGTTAGGTTTCCTGGTAGGCAGGCTGGAGATGGAGAGCGCTCTTGCTGGGTTGATTCACATTCAAGCTGAGGGCAGAATTTTCTTCTCTATACTCATCCTCAAAGGAGGTCTCATAGCACAATGGTGAAACCCTTAAATGTTAGACAAAAGGTTGATAGTTCAAACTCCTACAGGAAGGAGCTTCTCAGGCAAAAGACCTTATCATCTACTTGTGTAAAGAGAACATTCTATGCAGCAGTTCTTCTCTGTCACATAGGGTTGCTGTGGATCAAAATCAACTTGACGGCCTCTAACAACATGGTACTTAGCTTCTCCTTGTGCTGCTTATGCCAGAACAATCCCCATTCCTCATCTTGGTTCTTCTATTTGTTATTTTGCTGTGATTTGATTGAAAGTTCAGTGTAGTGGCTAAATCTTCTTTTATACACCTTGGAAGTCATTGACCCTAGGGCTGGGGGAAAGGGGCCAGGGATTAGCCTATAACCTCCATGAAAGATTTGCTTCCCTTAAAGTAAGAGCAATAAGCAGTTCTTACAATGCACCTCAAGGGAGCAGGGCACCCATTACCTTGCATAGTCCAGATTATTGCAGTAGAAGTTCTGCACAGGCTCATGACTTTGACATTCTCAGAAAGGTAGTTGGTAAGATTGCATTCAAGGGTTGCAACAGATTGCGAGGTAGGAATAAGAGCTCATTCTTGGCCTTATCATCAGAGATTGTTCCAGACCTCGGAGCAAGCTGTCTCTTGATTCAACTCTCAGTTACTTCATCTGAGAAATGGGAATCATAAAATTCTGCTGGTGGATTAGAAAGAATATTTTTAAGTGATTCTCCGGTTAGGTAAGAGAAAGTGCAATATTTCATAGATGCCTCTAGGGACAAAACCATACACATGTAAAAGGCATCTTCTTTCCTGCAATTGCAAAGGATGTAAATGCAAGCTGAGCAATCCTGTTTTTGCTGTGTACTATTCGGTTGATTCCAATTTACAGTGATCCTATTGTGGTCTAGTGAGTAAGGAGTGCTGCCAGCCCAAAGGCAGGTGATTAAAACCCACCAGCGTCTCCTCAGGAGAAAAAGGGACAATCTCCTCTCATTAATTTACAACATCAGAAAATCCACTAGAGGATCAGCTATAATTTGGATCTGACTTGATGGTACTTGATAACAAAATAGTGAGAGAACTGCTCCATAGGGCTTCCTATGCTGTAACCTGTACAGGAGCAGATCACCAGGTCTTTTCTCCTGCAGAGTTACCAGCAGGTTCAAATCACCTCCTTTTAGTGATGCATTTAGTGCAACTATTTGGCTAGTCCTAGAGTTCCTTCAAAAGATGACTGTGTCAGAAGTGGGATTCAGGGCAGGCTGCAACCAGAATGGAGCACCCCACACAGCTCAGCAATCCTGACAAGGTGTAGCTTGGATGGGATGTAGGGGGCTCAGACCTCTCCTCACTGCCTGCTTCTCTCTCTACTCTTCCCTGCCGCCCAGTAGTGACCTGTAGCTGAATGCATGGAAACTAAGCGCTGCCATGCCGGTGAAACAGGCACCGGAGACGGCTCAGCAATCCTGACACCCAGGCAGTTCATAGTTGTATTGTTTGAGAAAGTGTGCCTAGAGATTTAAAAAAAAAATAAATTAAAAAAAATCAGGCATTCACATCTGACTCCCACAAGGGGATAAACACTAGTAGAATCAGTTGGCTTTAGATGGAAGCAGTAAAACTCCCAATAAAACAGCTCACTAAACCCTGGTCTTGGCTCTAGCTCAAGTCCCTAAACTATAGCTTTTAAAGTCTAATGAAAAGCTTTGGGGATTATACCAGGCATCAGCCCTTCTGTGGAATCTTGCTGGTCTTATAAAATTCTCCCACTCCTACACAAGCCTGCTCCTGCTCGCTGCGCGGGAAAGGACCCCTCTGTGTAGTTAGCTGTCTCTGAAGCCTGGGTCTCAGTCAAGCTGCAAGCTCCCAAAACTCGGCAAAGTGCCTTGTCCATTATGTCATTCAATGATAGCTGTGAATAAATGGACCAATTTACTTCCTGGTGAAGGCTTGTAGGACTCTACTTTCTTTTCCTTGGTAGAACCCTCAAAGGGTGGGTGTTCAGGAATCCCTGAAGTTCGAGAGGGGTTCTCAGTAATAATAGTTATTACTTGAACAAGTGAGGAACATTTACAAGTAATTTGTGCACTTTACTTGTTTTCATCTTCACAACATCCCTCCAGTGTATGTCCTGTGATTATTATTCCCATTTTACAGATGAGGAAAACCAGGCCCACAAAACTTGTATAAATAAATGGCTGAGGAAGAGGAAGCAGAGTCTGACTTCAGATTCTGAGCTCTTGACCATTACAGGCACACTGATGGCTTAGAACTCTTGTGAGGTGGGAAAACTCCCCGAAAACCATGGCTCCCTGTACCAGTCACTGTCCTCTTTGACCTGCTAGCACCTCAGGGGAACGTTGGACCAGGATTTTCTGTTTTCTAACGGGGAACTGAGGCACAGAGCAGACGAATGTCTCCATCAAAGTCATTATACTAGATGTGGAAAAACAGAGTCAGAGACTACATGTGCTGACTCCTGACACACTTCTACAGGTCAGCCACCTGCTCTGCAGACATTCAGCTAACACACTTCCCATCCTCACATGGCCAGGGTCCTGTGCCCAGGGCTGACAGTATTCTCAAGCCTGGCCGTCAGTTGATAAATACCTGCTCTGTGTAAGGGACTTCAACATCCAGGGGGGAAAAAATTGCAGAAATGGAAGAAATTGCATCGAATATACTTAATGCAGGCCTTCATTTAACAAGTACAGAAACCAAGGTAGTTTGCCTAAGGACCCAAACTGCTTGGTAACAGTGTGAGGAGAAGAGCCTAGATCCCCCTGCAAGGCATGATGTGAGTGTTCTCTATGGTGCTTTGTTGTGCAGGGCACCCAGACCCCCTCCTTACTGCTCATGTCTCTCCCCAAACATCCTGCATCCCAACAGTGACCAATAGCTCTTAGTGCATGGAAGGTAAGCTCTGCCGTGTGGGGTAGCTCAGGATCCCAGCCTTGGGGACTCTCTTTAGTCTCATGGATAAAAATGATCCTCGGCAAGCCATTCGTCCCCACCATCCCCCTCCCACTCTTCACCCGAAACTTAATTAATCATGTTTGCATCTGGATCCAGACAAGACAATAGCAGGGATGTGTTTTTGGTTAGGAACTGAAGCTGCATTCGCAAAGGAATGTTGATTAGTTAGTGGTCGGTATCATTTTTCATGCCTTTTTAAGTTACAAAAAATTTTAATATCAAAGCATTTCTCCCTGCACCGCATGTATCTATTTCTCGTAAGTGCATTCTGCTGGCATAATTTTCTTTTTCCTTCCTGCGGGCTCTGTTTATGAGATGATCCATCAGGTTGTCTCAGAGTCTCCATCCAGCCCTTCAACAACCAGAGGCATTCCAGGTGAGCCCTGAGCTGCAGCCTACAACCTTTCCCCATGTGGACGAGGCAGTCAGGGTGAGGCCAGATGATACACCGTCATCAGAGACAAAACAGGCATCAAGTGCAGGGGCAGCAGACTCATCCTGTGACCTACCCACTCCTGGCCAGACTGAGCCCACTTTTCTAAATGCCACTGCTCTTTAGAATAGGAGTGGACCCCACAGGGAAGATAAACCTCCAGTCCTCCTCAGGACCCTGGTGCAGTTCAGTCTATTCAAAATTTTCAATACTGGGGAAATCTCCTAATGAAGGAAGCATGTCTTAATGTGTACAACATGCCCATGTGTGTAGAACATGTCAAATCACAGATGATAACTCATGGCAGATAAGTAATGCTGGAAATATGTGGCAGGGCCCGAAATCTATCCACCCGACCATCCTTCCAGCTAGACTTCTGTCAGACAAAAGTGATGGGGGAGTCAGAGAAGACAAAGAAGTCTGCCCTCACTCTGTTCAGTTGCCCTTTTTTTTTGTTTTTAGCTTCCAACCTGTCGAGGCATCAAGAACACTTGAGACAGGGCTGACCAATGCGGAAACAGGACACAGTCAGATCCTCAGATGCAGGCAGACTGTCCAGTCATCTTTGAAACCATAAACATCTTATAGTCACCCATTCACTAAAAACACTGACTCAATGCGATAGAAGACTTGCTATAGGAGAAGGTCACCGGGGGATAAGTTAGGAAACAGTATATGGATATGGAAGATCTGTTAGCTTAGTGGTAAGGAGTTGCACTGCCAAGTCAAAGGTTGTTGTTGTTGTTGTTGTTGTTAAGTGCCAATGAGTCGTAGGTGACTCATAGTGACCCTATGAACAAAAGACCTGAGCACTTGTATAACTTACATCATTTCTCCAAGTTCATAGATTTCCAGAGGCAAGCTATTTCAGAACTGAATGCCACTACTGTTTCAAAGCTTGTTTTCATCAGGGAAGCTCCACCAAATACTGTCCACCATGGGTAACCATTATTGCATTTGACACATCAATGTTGCAATGTTCAACAAATGGACATACCAGTGCTATACCACTGAGAAGAATGTTTAACAAAAACAATTAAAACCAGGCCTGAAGATCTCAGATTAAAATTTCTCACCTTTGACTTGGTAGCATAACTTTCTATTCACCAGGCCAACAGAGCTCTCTCTATGTTGATGTTGTTGTTAAGAGCCATCAGATTGTAGATGACTCATAGTGATATTATGAATGAAAGACCTGAACATTTGTATAACTTTAATAATTTTTCCAAGTTCACAGGGTTTATAGAGACAAGCTATTGTGGAAGTGGATGCCACTCCTGCTTCCAAGCTTGTTTTAATCAGGGAGCTCCACCAAACACTGTCCACGATGAGTAATCATTATTGAAATTGACACATCAGTGTCACAGTTTTCAGCATCACAGAAACCATGAATTACCTCTGGACAGCAAATGGACACATGGGTTCTAATCCAACAGTTTCTCTGCAGTGAACTCTTCCTGTGAAGTTTACTGCCTCTGAAGGATCCACTGAAGAGTTGCATATGAGATGGTACCTACTTCACAGGGCATAACAGCAACAAACACAGTACATGCTTGAGTCACCAACCGAAAACCTAAATCCGTGGCTGTTGAGTTGATTCTGACTCATAGCAACCTTCCACTGGATTACCAAGGCTGTAAATCTTAATGGCAGTTAATTGCGCATTTTCTTCCTGCAGAATCATTGGTGGATTTGAACCACTGGGGATGTGCAGCTGTTTGGTCAGCAGCTTAAACCGCTGTTGACTACATTACCAGAGCTCTTTTCTAGGGCTGCAGAGGCCACCAAAAGCAGTTTGGATTTGCTGAGGTAGAATTTTAATCCATCAGTATCACAGTCCCAGACACTGGAGTCACTGTAAAGTAGAATTGACTCTGTGGCAACAACAATAGCATCTTTAGACCTTGAGCATCTTTTCAGGTGCTTTTTTGTTACTTGAATTATTCTCTTTGGTATATGCCTGTTCGTATCTTTTGCCCCCTCTTTGATTGTTTTATTTTCTTTTATGTTGGTAATTGTACTTTTTGTATTTTGGATATTAGACCCTTATTAGAAATAGGATTCCTCCAAATTTTCAACTCGCTTATAGTTTCTCTTTACTTTGTTGATAAAGTCTTTTTTTTAAACTTTTTGATATTTTTTGCAGCTTGCACTTTTACTATACATGACAGTCCATTGCTAAAGAGCACGTTCGACATCTTTGTCCCTATATTTTCTTATAAGTGTTTTAAGATTTTAGTTTTCACATTTAGATCCTTGGTACATTGGCTTTTGTGTATCAAGGCATGGACTTTGTTTTAATTGTCTTAAAATGGAAATCCAATTTTTCAGGTAGCAGTTATTGAACAAATACTTCTTTCTCTCAGTAAATGAGCTTTATTTTTGTTATGTGCTGTTGAGTCATCTGTGACTCAACAGCTCTGAAGCCTTCCCTGTGTTGAGCAAGTCTCACTGAATCCTACACACCTACCCTCCTTATCCCAATTACTGTATCAATCCATCTAATCTGGGGTCTTCCTCTCCTGCTCTGTCCCTCCACTCTTCCAAGCATGATGTCCTTCTCCAAGGATAAGTCCCTTCTAGCCACATGCCCAAGGTATATGAGACTGAGCTTCAAAATCCTAGTCTCCAAGGAGAAACTTGGTTTCACCCTCTCTAAGACAGTCCTATTTGTCTTCTTGTAGGTTCATGGTATGTTCAAGGCTCTTCTCCAGCACTACAACTCATCGATTTATCTTCTGTCATCCATAGTTATTGTCCAGCTCTCTGATGCATAACAAGTAAGTGTGAAAACCATGGCCTGGATCAGGTGCACCTTAGTCTCTAGACTGAAATCATTGCCTCTCAGTCTCTGGAGAGGCCCCTGAAAGCAGATTTTCCCAGTGCAATTCATCTTTTGATTTTCTGACTACATATGCCAAAAATGTTTATTGTGGAGCTAAGCAAGTGAAAATTGTTAACAACCTCAATCTCTTCTCCAACTATCATGGCTCAGTGGTGACTATTTTTGTCTTCTTGATTTTGAGATTCAATTCATATCGAAGACTACAGCCCTCAACTTTCTGAAAGAACTTAGTACCCTTGTAAAAAACTAGTTGATCACTGATGTATGGATTTAGTTATGGGATGTCAATTTTATTCTATTGTTCTATTGTCTGCTTTACATCAGTATCAATCAGGCTTTTCATTATTGTGGTAGTGTAGTATGTTTTTAAGTCTTTATTCAGAATAGCTTTAGGAAGAATTGTATTTTAAATGGGAATGATTACTCTAGAAGTTGTGGGGTTTGTTTTGGGGATTTTTTTTTTCTGTACCAATTAAAGTGGCTTTTAAATTATCTAGAAGATATTTTAGGGATCTCTGGTGTCTCACAGATGATGAGGATGGCACATTATAGGGCAGGTTCCAGGTTGGCTCTTCATAGGATCACTATGAATTGTACTCAACGACATCTAGTAACAACAACAGTGGTGCCAGAGTGCTCCTTGGAGGCAAATATGATGAACCTTCAAAACACGTACTTTGGCATGTTGCTATGAGAGGTTATTCCTTAGAGAGGGACATCATACTTAAAAGGTGGAGGGATAGAGAAGGAGAGGAAGACCATCAGCCAAGTGGATTGACACAGTGACTGCAGCAATGAGCTTGAGTGTATCAGAGATTGTGATGATGGCACAGGATAGAACAAAGCTCACATCTGTTGTCCACAGTGTAGTTATCAGTCTTACCCAACTTAACAGCACCTAAAGACACCAAATGGGCTAGAAGGCAAGAGATTTGAATCCACCAGCCACTCCTTGAGAGAAGATGGACAATCTCCTGTGCAATTTAAGTTTCTAAAAATTCCCTGGTGGATCAACTGAGTCAGTTCTGGCTTAATGACACATAAAAACAACAACAACTGACATTAGAAAAGAAAGCCAATAATGAGATTCAAAATGTTGAACCCAGAGACTGATTGGAGACTGAGAGCTTCCTGGATCAACTAAACAGCTAACTCACATTCATAGAAAGCAATCAAGCAATCAGGGAGTTTCTATTAAAAAATTAAAGTACCGATTATGTACCAGGTACATCATAGAAGTTCGATCTGACCTGATCTCATTCTTTGTCCTAAAGCTTTGTCGCTAAGCTTCTTAAAACATGACCTTGGGATTGGCCAGAGAGTACAGTTTATGCTTAATTATAGGTTGGACAGCACTTCACTTCCTAAAACAAAAAGTGTAACAAAAAAGAGTTTCCAATGGAGTCAATGCTGATTGACACTGATTTCACATGTTAGAAAGTAGAGCTGTTCCATGGGGTTTTCATAGCTGTGGACTTTCAGAAGCAGATCAAAATGCTTCTGAAAGTTTCAAATTGACTACTTATCCATTATTAGTCAAGCTGCATTATGCAGGTGACACAACCTACCTTGCTTAACCAAGGAGGACTTGAAACACTTACCACAGAGGATCAACGACTACAGTCTTCAATATGGATTGCATCTTAACATCAAGAAAACAAAAATTCTCTCCACTATATCAATAAACAACATAGTGATAGAGAAAAGACTGAAATTGTCTGTGGTATCTTCTTACTTGGCTCCACATGAACACTCTTAGTATTAGCTGTCAGGAGACAAGCAGACATATTACACTGAGTAAGTCCGCTGTCAGAGACCTCTCCAAAGAACTGAGAAGCAATGATGTCACTTTGAAGACTAAAGTGCACCTGATTCCAGTCATGGTCTTTTCAATCACTTTCTATGCATCTGAGAGCCAGACAAGGACTAAGGATGACAAAAGAAGAATTGATGCCTTTGATCTTTGGTGAAGAGCACTGTACATCCCATGGACTACCAAAAGAATAGATGGATATGTCTTGGGACAAGTGCAGCCAGAGTGCCCCTTGCAGGCAAAGATGATAAAAGTTTGTCATGCATGCTTTAGACATAGGCCTTGGAAAGAGGCATCATACTTGGAGCAACGGACAGTTAGCAAAAGAAAGACCCTAAACAAGATCAATGACACATGAGACAATGATAACAGCAGTAATGGGCTCAAGTGTGCCAGAAATGATGAGCATGGCACAGGATAAGAGAGATTTCAGAGCTATATTGTTCAGAGAATGTCTGAGTTGTACTTGATGCAATGACTCCTAACAAGTCAAGCTTTTGGTTAATGTCTAAGGCGATAATCATTTGCATCATCTAGGGATTTAAAATTAATCTTGGTTTTTGCTATCATCAAATTGGTTCTGACTCATAATAACAGTATTTTTAACAATGAAATGCTGCCTGACCCAGCAACATCTTCACAGTTGTTGCTATATTTGAATCCATCATTGTAGCTCTTGTGTCAATCTATCTATTGAAGGTTTTTCACTTTTCTTTAACTCTTTACTGCTCCAGGCATTGGTACTGCCTGATACCATGCCCAAAGTATGTAAATGAGGTGAAGTCTTTCTATCCTTTCTTCTAGGGAACCTTCTGCCTGTACTTCTTCCAAGAAAGATTTATTCATGCTTCTAGAAGTCCATGACATAGTCACTATTCATCATTAACTCTATAATTCAAACACTGAATAGAACTGGGATCCACTTAGGTAAAGACTCCATTCCATTCAATAATGTTCACTAATAAAAGAATTGAAGTATATCAATTCTTCTTTGATCTTCCTTATTCATTGTCCAAGGAAGATGTGGTAGCCTAGCGGTAAGAAGTTGTGCTGGCAACTCAAAAGTACACAGTTCAAATCCACCATACATGAGCAAGATGGAAAGATGGCCAATCCCTTCCTGTATGATTAAGTACCTCTGAAAACTTATTGGAGGGTCAGCTATGGGCCAGTTCTGACTTGACAGTACATAATGAGAGCAACAAAATTCATTGTTGAATTTTGATATGCATATGATGAAACACCATAGTTAGGTGACCACACCTTAGTCCTCAATGTTACATCCTTACTAGTTAGCAGTTTAAGAGATCTTTTGCAGCCAATTTGCACAATGCAATATGTCAGTTGATTTTTTTTTTTTTTACTGCTGCTTCTATTGGCTTGGTGTTATTGTGGTTTCAAGTAAAATGCAATCATTGACAACTTCAATCTTTTTTTCTATTTGTCATAGTTGTTGCTTATTTGCCTAGTTGTGAGAATTTGTTTTATTTATGTTCAGATATAATCCAAACTGAAGACTGTTAGCAACTCTATGCACAGCAGAATAGAACACTGTTTAGCCCTATATCATCCTCCCAATCACTGCTATGCTGGAGCCCATTACTGTTACCTGCAGAGGCAATCCATCTCATTGAGAGATTTCCTCTTTGATCTTGATCACTAAATGCTTCAAGTCCTCTTTACTCTTACTTAGTAAGCAAGGTTGTATCATGTACTTATCAATTTGTTTATGAGTTTTGCTTCTTTGCTGGTGCTACATTCTTGTTCACATAGTCCTTTTTATCAGATTATTTTTGCAGCGCAAGTTGTTGAAAGATTTCAACCCTGATGCCTTTCCTGATTTTTAACCATGCAGTGTTCCTTTGTTCTGTTTTGAATGACTACCTCTTGGTCTATGTTCTTCATGTTGTTGTTTTTTACGAGTCATCCAGTTATCTGAAACCCCGTAGTGACGATAGCTCTGAGCCAGTCTCATTGACTCTGACACACCCTCCCCCATTACCTCAGTTACTGTGTCATTCCGTCTCATCCAGCGTCTTTCTCTCCTGTACTGTCTGTCCTTCCGCACTGCTAAGCATGATGCCCTTCTCCTAGTTATTTTTTTGAGGATTCTCATTCTTTTCAATGTTATCCATAATTTGCTACGATCCACACAGTCAAATTTCTTTGCATAGTCAATGAAAAACAGGCAAATATCTTTGTGGTATTTTATACTTTCATACAGCTGAATCCAGCTGAAATCAGTAATAAGATTTCTTATTCCATGTCGTCTTCTGAATCTGACTTGAATTTCTGACAGTTCTCTGTCGATGTATTACCACAGTTGCTTTTGAATGATCTTAAAAATTGTACTTGTGTGTGTGATATTAATATTTATATTTCATTTGCTCACCTTTTGAAAATTTTTTATCACCTTTTTTTTTTTTTTACATGGGCTCAAATAAAGATCGCTTCCTGTAGGTTGGACAGGTTTACTAAATTTGTTGGCATGGACGAGTATACCTAGTGTTATATCCATTTGTTAAAACATCTCATTGGGTCATCTGTCAATCCCTGGAGCCTCAGCGTTTTTGCTTTCAGTGTAAATTGGACTTCTTTCAATACTGTTGGTTCATGATCATATACAACCTCCTGAAATTATTGAATATGAGTCACTGATTTTTGGTACAATGACTGCTTTCTTTCCATCTTTGGGTGATGCTTCCTGTGGTGTCCAGTATTTGGCCTTCAATATTTCAATTCGAAGCTTTGAATATTTTCTTTCCATTCATTCAGCTTGAGAAATATCAAGTATTTTCTCCTGTTTTTAAATCCAATCTTTGCAAATTCCATTATAACACTTTATCTTTTGCAAATCTGCTAATGCTTTTTCTTCCTGAGCTGTTCTTTGAAATCTCTGTTCAGATCTTTCACTTCATTTCTCCTATTTGCGTTAGCCATTCTACATTCTAGTACAAGTTTCAGAGTCTTCCTTGACAATTAATCACTAGCACCAGCATATTTATTGTGTATTATTATTACCATTCCCACTTTACAGATGTGGAAGCAAATCCAGCGAGATTAAGCAACTTGCTTAAGATCTCCCACCTAATAAATAATAGCTCTACAAGTTCCTTCGGGTCAGTGACAGCAAACACTGATCTCTTAACTCCCGTTTTGATCTGTCCTCAGGACCACATGTGAATTCTGTGTGTTGATGTTCATACTGCATCCTAGGTTCCTCCTTGCCTCTCACCCCCGCTGAATTTCAAGCTGGATTCATGGGGCAGCTTGGAGGGATGGCCAGCGTAGGGCACTTGGCTCAAAAGAGCCTAAGCTAGGCTATTGTTTCACCCTCAGCCCAGCTCCAACTGCCAGAAATGAGAGAGAAGACTCTGGCCTTTTCCGCTCAGAGAAGGCTCTGGCAAGAGCCCAGAGAGGATCCCCCACAAGAAATATATCGCGTGCTGACACTTTTATGACCTAGACCTGCTTACAAAACACAGTCCGGTGCACAGCTCTGCTCTCTCCTGCCCAGCTTGAGATCACATGGCTCGGCCCCGGGGCTGCCACTTGGAGTCAGGAAAGCCCATATATTTCCCTCCTCAGATAGACCTAGTGGTTCTCGTCAGGTGCAGAAAGCCAATAAATCACCAGCAAAGTCTGCGTGTATCTATCAGTCAGAAGGCTTGTCATCTTCACCGCCTTGATCCACATGAAAGCCGGCGAGGAGGAGCGGGCGGGTGGGGGTGGGGCCAGCAGGGCTGAACCCCAAGCCATGGACCTTGGACACCTGGAGGGGAGCTGGGTGGGGGCCTTGCAAATGTTCACAGCTCAGAAGGGCCGCAGGGAAAATTTACACCTCCTCCCCCTGCGACACACACGCTTCCTTTCTCTTTGAAGTTCTGTGGCCCTGGCGGGCTCGGATTGGGGGTGGGGGGAGAGAAGGCCTCCTGCCTGGGAATTTTAATATTCACATCACGTCCTTTTTGCAGCTACTTTGGGAGAAATAAAAGCTATAAAGGAAGTCCACAGCGACCTCCCCACAACAAGAGAGGAGGCAGGGGGGATTTCACACCAGACTGCCCTGTCTTGGATTTCCATGCCTTACCAAATGTGACTTGGCAGGAAACACAGTGAAACTGGAACAGGGGACTTCTGTGTCAGGCCCACTCGCAAAAGGGCCCTGTTGACCCTTTTCCATGTAGTCCTGAAAGAGTCAGGACAGTGGGACGGTTAGGAACACCGGTTGGCTAATTGTATAGGCTCTTGTTCAAAACCCACCTCTGCCATTTTCACCTAATGTGGCTTCTGTATACTTTCCAACTTGGACTTCCGTCATATGCCATCCATTGTCCTCCAGTGGATTCTGACTTAGAGACCCTCTAGGAAAGAGTTGTTGTGGTGGTTGTTAAGTGCTTGTCAAGTTAAGCAGGACTAATAGCGACCTTATAAACTGCCAACCTGAGCTCTGCTCTGTCCAATCCCATCCTCACTATCTCTGAAACACTCAAGCCCATTGTTAAAGTCACCGGGTCTTCATTAAGAGTCTTCATCTCCTTTGCTGACACCCACCCGCCTTGTTTCTTCCAAGCATCTCCAATGAACAGCCTAGCCTTGCCTACATGTCCAAAAGTAGAAGTACCCCATTGGATTTCTAAAGCTGTAGATCCTTATGGAAGTAGATTTTGAAACCTCTGACCTTTCTGTAAGGAGCTGGTGGTATAGCTTGTAGGTAATTGTACTGTCAACCCAAAGGCACCTCTCTGGCAGTTCAAATCCACTGGCAGCTCCAAGGGAGAAAGAAAAACAAATCTCCCTTGAGATTTACAGCTCTGGAAACCTGCTTGAGGGTCAGCTACTGGACACCTATAAGGTTGGGGTTTTTTTGGTTTGTTTTTAAGAGAACTTTCAGTTAGCAGGCGAATGCTTAATCACTGCGCCGCCAGAGGTCCCCATGTGTCACTAGAAATAAGGAGCTCAGGTACTGTAGTCCTTAGGAAGATATGCTTCTAACCCCAAAGCTGCGTCTCTTTGACATTTCAGATCTGATGGTGGCTCTTCAGGAGAAAGATAGGCAGTCTTTCTAGGGTGATTTACAGTCTTTAGAAACTAACAGAGGGTCGCTATGAGCTGGTCATAAACTTGGCAGGACAGTGAGTTTTCTCACTGTGAGCAGAGGAAATGAAATGAGAGAAGATATGAAAATTTCTTCCCACATACACATACTGAAAAGTCATGACTATATGATAGCTGCATTTTTAATATTTTGCTTATCTACAAAATTTTAGCTTTAAACGGTTTATAGCTGAACAATGGGTACAATATTGCATTGTGAGTTATAGGGTTTTCAGTTCAGAAGTAAATAAGCAGAAATTTCTTCCTAGTCCATCTTAACCTAGAAGCCAACTGAAACCTGTCCAGCATCATTACTCTTTCTAGGTGGTGTAGAGTTGGCTGTTACTCTTAGTGAACCCATGGGGCACAGCAGCATTTCCCACAGAGGGTTTCGTTTACAGAGAAGATTGCTAGATCTATTACTTGCTGGGTGATAGCAATACTCAGGCCTCCACTGACAGAGGGGAAGTAACTGTGCATGGGGTACATCAGTCAGACATCAAGCCTATGGACCCAGCATGGAAGATGAGAATTTTACCACTGAAGCTTCAGTGCATCTGGGTTTGGAGTAAATGCATATTAAGGCCACCTGCAGCGAAAGCTGTAGACTCAGGGTCAATAGTGTAACATGAGCACCAGGTCCTGGTGAAGCTGAGAATTTTGACCCAAGCAGACTGGTCGACTGGACCAACAACAGTTCCAATGTTTTCATTTACCGTAAGGATACCAAGACCATTGGCTGGAGAAATGTGATTACTCTTGATAACTGCCTTTCCTAGGAGTCATTCTGAAGATTCCTCTATGTCCTCAACACCTCCTCACAAGGGATAGCAGAGTATGGGCTTGGAGACTACATGTCTCCTGCTGAGTCTTTGTGGCTAATGAAAGAACTGCTCTTGGTCACACAGAAACCTAGGGGCCTTTCCCTGCCAACAGCCATACCAGCTGACAGTGGCGTCATGTTCACCACATGAAGGAATGATCAAAGTATCCTTAATGACTCCATTTTCTTCCTTTTAAAAAAAATTTCCTTTTTTAATCTCTTGCTCAGCAATTTTGGTTACCTGCTATGTGGAAGTCAAAGAGAACCTCTCATTCAGTCCCTATAAGCCTCAGTTTCCACAATTGCAAAATGAGGGGCGAAAATACCTATGTCTTTCAATGGGAGCTATAGGCATCTGAAGCCAGGATTGTCCTGCACTTTGTGGGGGTGTTTAACGCCATTGTCTCCTGACACTAAATACTGGTTAAATTCAACCCTCCCACGCCCACACTCCGATCACTATGATGGGCCAATTACCTTCCCATTTCCTAATAGGGAGCTCTTGGCTTAGTGATAAGGAGATGCATTGCAACCCAAAAGGCACTCGGTTTTAATTTACCAACTGTTCCACGGGAGTCAAAACATAGGTAGTCTCCTTCTGTGCGATTAACTGCTTCTGAAAACCCATTGGCTGGAGGGTCAGCTATGAGTCAGCTCCAACTTGACAGCACATAACAATAACATAACAACTTTTCCAAACACCTCAAGTTGAACACCTGTAATTCCAAATATTCCAAATGGAAATGGGAAAAGGAAAGGAAAGGAAATGGAGGCCATAAAGGGTGTTTTCTACTTGAATAATTCAATTTTTCTTCTAATCCTGAGATTACAAATTCAGGAATACAAGAATTTACCAGTCACCCTTTAAGTGACTTTGGCCATGCTAGTTAATGTTCCTTTTTACTTGAGGGTTAGAGTTAGTATGTTTTAAAGGAGCAATTAGAACTGTTGTGAAGATAGGGTGAAAAATGGCTGTGAAAACCCTGAAGTTGTCTCTGAAGGTGATTTAGTACTATTATTTAGGACTGCTGACCATGTAGTGTGTTTTGTGTTGTACTGCATATAGTATTACACTACAGCATAGGTGTCTGTACTAATGTCCCATCTGTTCTATGGAGGAAAGATGGGCAGCCTCTTCCTGTGCGATGATGCACAGTCCAATGGAGAATCAGCATGAGTTGGTTCAGTCTAATAGCAATGAGTTTGAGTTTGGCCTCTAAGCATTACTTGTCTATCTTTGCATTTAATTCTGAAAGAATTCTCACAGGCATGTTTTATTACGTTCATCTTAGACCAAAAGAAACAAATTAAAATGGTAAGTCATTTGCCTATTGGCTACACAGATAGAATTTAAAGCCAGGTTTGTCTGAACATAAAACTCATGCATTAAAAAAAATGCCCTCTGTTTTCTGTTCCTGTAGATCAGAATGAGATTATTTCTACAAAAACATTTTTTCATTCTTTAGTCAAGTCCCAGAGGGATCAAAATGATCAGACCATTGCTTTGAGGATATAATCTCAAGAAGGTCTCCCTTATTGGTCATCTGCTCTGCTGCCTCTTACTGTCTCATTGTTTTGTGTCTTGTGTCTTCCCTGATTCTTCAGTGAGAAGAAAGACTCCTGAAAGTAATTTTCTTCTCATTATTGTGTTATGTCCCCACAACCCTCCATTTTGGTTACTTACTAAGATGGCCCTAAAACAACAACTTATCATTTCTCACAAAGTATCTCAAGGCTAGGCACAGTAAAAATGATTGCTGAAAGGCTAAGTAATTTTTCCATATTGATATGTTATGTTAGGACCAAGTTGGAAGTAATGTATAGCTGACTCTCCAGCTGGCTTTTAAAGGCAATAAATGGGAGGAGATTATCTTTTTCCTGTGTAGCTGCTGGTTGCTCCAAGCGGAAAGTCTTCAGACATTGACAGGTCTGCTTCTTACTACCAGGCCACCAGAGCTCCCATAGACTTATTCCATAAGGCTAGTAAATGATGTAACATAGCACACAATGGCAAAAGTTCTGGATAAGGGGCTCAGGGGTCTGGGTTTCAGTGTCTGTTCTTATAAACTAAATTATCATGGCTGACTGGCTGGGTCTTCGATTCTTTGCCTATAAAAGAGAGGAACAGGTCTAGGCAATGAATTTTTAAGTAATCTTACCAGCATTCTACTTGCTGTTAAATTGTGCCTCCACTCTTCAAAGAGAGTTAAAGGAATTAACACTTGCTGAAAAATTTACTACAGATCCCTAGTGGCTAAAGAGTTGGTGGTTCGAATTGACCAGCTGCTCCACAGGAGGAAGATGGATACTTTACATCTGTGAAGATTTATAGCACTCTAAGCTATGAGAGAGCTCTACGCTGTCCTACATGGTTGCTATGTGTGAAAATTGACTCAACTGAAGTGGGGTTGGCGTAGGATTTTCAGGACAGCTTCTGTTCTAGGCTTCCACGCTTTCACATTCATTCAAGGGTTAAGGAGAGCATTACATGGAAGAGGTGACTTCTGCAATTCAGTTCACCTTCCTCTGAAGCCTCATCTATGTGTTGGTTATTGAATATTACCTAAGTTTATGTAAGGCGCTAATTAGCCAGACGGATGGCCAGGGCTCTTGCTAAACTTAATCTGGAAGAAGAATTTTAAGGCTGCCCTATTCCTACTCCTTCTCTTACATCCATCTCCTTAGAACTCTAGGTATTCTTGGACAAAGCTATATAGTTCTTTTCAGTTCCCTCAATATCTACTTGCTTTTTCTTTGTTGATTATCTAATGCCCTTCAATTATCAGAAAGAAACATCTTGCAGAAGAGTTCTGTTTCATGTTTCCTCAATACCACAAATAATAATAACCATGTAGTATTGATGGAGCTCTGGTGGTCTAGTGGTAAACACACAGTATTGAGACTATGGCCAACATTTGTTATTTAAGTGTTGTACATGTGAGTAATATAAGTGTACAATCTGTGAGATGATTAGTAGCATTATTTTGTTTCACAAGAGATAAAATTAAAGCATAGAGACAAGACGGGTAATCTTTAAAGTCTCACTTAGCCTTGACATTTTTTAAGTCTCTGAATCAAATTCTGCAGACATAGGGTTTGGTTTTCTTTTTCCAATTATACTAGTTTATTTACAAAATTTGAATACATTGTTTTTCAGATCAGATTTTTCCAATCTCCCTCACCCCCCACCTACCAAATTGTACAACTCCATGATTAACTCCCCCTCCCGCTCATCCTCATCCCTTTGCTTATCCTCATCCCTCTGCTTCCAGCCTCTCCAGGCCCTTAGATCCTCATACTGATTCTACAGTAATAGTTTTAGACAATATTTGTCCTTGTGGGACTGAGTTAGTTCACTCAGCATAAGGCTTTCCAGCCCCTTCGCCCCCGCCCCAAGGTAGGTAAAATTTATGAAATCTTTGTTCCTGTGTGCTGCATAGTATTTCATTATATGTATGTACTATAATTTCTCAATCCAGTCAATTGTGGTTGGACATCTGGGCTGTTTCCATGGTGAATAACGCTGCTTTGAACATTTGGCCACAACTCATATGACCTTATGTACAACAGATTAGAAGCTCGCCCTGTTATTGATGTTCTCACAATCTCCAACATGTTCTAGCCCATTGTTAGACCTTGTGGAGTTCTACTTCTGTTTCTCTGACCCCCATCTTTTTACTCTTGATAACACACCCAAAGTAGATGAAACCCAATTTCAATATCCTTGCCTCTAAGTAGCACTCTGATTGTACTTCATCCAACAGACTTGTTTGTTCTTTTGGTATTCCATGGAGTATTCACCACTCATCACAATTCAAAGACATTTCTTCTTCTGTCATCCTTATTCATTCAAGACATCTCTTCTCAGCCCCTAAACTTCTATATTGATCAACAAGGAAGCCCAAGTTCTAGACTGTTGCTAGATGGTTTCAGAGCTAGAATAAGCATGGTAGAGCTTGGGCCCAGGGCTGTGAAGCTTAGAGAGGAGCCTTAGCCCTATAGTATGTCAGCTGTGAGAACTTGAACTTCTAAACGCTATACTTCTCAATGTTCTCATCACCAAAATGACAATAATCATATCTGTGTCTATTCTTTCTAACCCGGAGCACTGTGCTGAGGATCCCGAGAGCAAGTATGTGTGCAAGCTTTGTAAATTATAAAGTGCCATGCAAATATGATTTGATATTATTTCCAGCTGGAGTTGTCTGGGACTACTTCAATGAGGGCATTATAAATGATTGATAAGATTTTATGTGCTTTAAGGGGAACAAATCTCAAGTCAAATGGCTGAAGCCCTGGTGTGGAATGTTGGTTGCAGGACCCTAGACTTAGGCATCTGGGAAAGAGGATGGGGATTGGGCCCAAATCCAAACTTTCAATATGTATAGCTAGACTCTAAGCTTACAAATTACTATCAAAAGTAGATTATAGTTTTTTGTTGAACAGGTCAAAGAAAGTTAATAATATTAGCAATTATTGAGTGTTTATATTGTAACAGTACACCTCTAAAAACTTGTCAGAGGATCAGCTGTAGGTTGATTCCGACTCACTGTTACACAGCAATAACATTGTATCAAGCATCATCCAAATTTATTATATGTTCGTATTTTTTATTCCTTATACAAATCCAGTAAAATGAATTCTGTGGTTATGGTAGTTGTTAAGTGTCGTCGATCACAGGCGACTCATAGCAACCCTATGAAGGAGAGTCCTGGAAGTTTGGGTGCCTTTCATCCTCTCTCTAGGTTCATAGGGTTTCCGGAGGCAAGCTAGTACAGAAGTGGACACCACTCCTCCTTCCAGCTTGTTTTAATCGGGGAGCTCCACCCCACTCTCTGTCCACATTGGGTAACCAGCCATTAACACATTTGACACATAAGTGTCACAGTGTTCAGCCACACAGCAACCACAAGTGACTGCTGTACGGCAACTTGTACCCCAGGGCTCTACGACCTAGAGAAATGTCTGAACAAAAACAATGAAAGATGGCCCGAGGGTCCTACAGTGTCTTCCCAGCCCGCCATGCTCAAATGCTGGCAAACTCCCTGCCCCAGACCCCCCAGTTCATCTGGCAGGTCCACCCTGCCAACCCCCTTGTGGGCCCCCAAAACCCACTACTCATGCCCAGAGTCCTCAAACCTACCATGCCTCCAGAAGTGGTTATGGTTACTCTATCAAATAAAGAATATAAGCTCAGAGAAGTTAATAAACTTTTTAAGGATCACACAGATAATAAATCATTGCATTTGAACTTAGGTAGTCCATCCCAGTAGTGATGTGAAGTCAAATGATGCCTTTAATGATAGTTTTAATCCACCAGTAGGTCTATGGGAGAAAGACAGGCAATCTCCTCTCGTGTAACTTTCTACTCAGAAATCCCAGTGGAAGATCAGCTTTGAATCTGCTCCAACTGAACAGTGCGATGTTTGAGTTTTATTAGAATGAAAGGAGAAAGAAAAGAGGAAAAGAAGAAAGGAAGAGAGGTAGGCGTGCAGATGGTACTGAGGCCTTTCTGAGAAGACCATTTGGAGGAAGGGAACTGGACAAAGACACTAAAATCAAATCAGACATGTCCTGAGGAAGTCCAAGAGGAAGTGCTGAGGAAGTCTTCGCCCTGTGAGTAGAGTACACTCACCCTCACATGTGTGGACTGCAGCGTGACCCCTACCATTATGGTGGGAATATAAACCAGGTATTGTGGAAACACTGAGGAAAGGTGAAGGTAGGAAAAGACTTTCCGACAGAGGTGGTGTTTGGGTGAGTGTTAGAGAATTAACAGAATACAGTCAGACACAGAGTCCAGTATGGAGTCATGAAACTCCATGTAGGATGAGCCGCAAGTATGAGTAGGATACAAAAACAATACAGAAGAAGTAAGAGATGAGGCTACAAGTGCCAGCAGGGTCTAAACGATGCACACCAGGACGTTTCTAGTTAAGAATCTCACACTTCATTTGTAAGTGATAGAAAGCTATAAACAGTTTTAAGCCAAATCAGCTTGGTAATTTAGGTGATTCACTCTGACTAAAGAACGGGAAGTAGATTTAATGGGTAGTAGGCAATGCTAGAACTAGGGAGAATGGTCATTACTTCAAGGTAGAGATTATAGGAGTGCTGTAGTTAATGAAGAGGTGCCTGAAGAAATATTTAGGATGCATTTTTAGAAGCATTTAATAATTGACTGGATTAAGGTGAAGTGGGTAGTACTCAGAGATGTTAATTCGATTTCTGGGTTTCTAGACTTAATAAATGGAAATATTATATGTGGTACTTTAATAGAGGTGCAAGACTGTAGAGGAAGAGCAATGCTGAGAATTTATTTTGTCTAGCAGCAGATTGGAAAAATAAATATATAGCTCTGGGACTCAGCTGTTGTTGTTGTTGTTGTTAGGTGCAGTCAAGATAAGTATGTGACTCATAGTGACCCCACGAACAAAAGATCTGAAACCCTATTCTATTTTGCACCATTCTCACACTTTCTGACATACAAGAGCCCATTGCAGCAGTTACCATGTCAATCCACTTGGTTGAGGGTCTTCCTCTCCTTCACTGACCCTTCCTAGCATCATGTCCTTCTCCAAGGGAATCAATTAGGACTAAAAAAAAAAACCAACCAACCAACCAAATCTAAAAACTCAAACCCTCACTACCAAATATGTAAATCAAATCTTTTTCTTTTGTCCCTGGTGGATTCAAACACCAGAGTCATGTGCCCATTCAGTTAGCAGTAAACATACAACAGACTCTCTTTATTTCTCTCTCTCATTGCTTTTGAGTCAGAACCAATTCATAGCTGACCCTCCATTGGGTTGCCAATGTTGTAAATCACACAGAAGGAGAGTGCTCATATTTCTATCTCCTATTTAATAATAAAATAAAGCAATTATTTATTAATTTCTATATACATACATGCTTTGGAAGCAGCAGTGGCATCCACTTCCTAAACAACATGCCTCCAGAAAGTCTATGAACTTTGATAAATGTTGATAGTTGGAGAGGGGCTTTAAGCCTTTTGTTCTTAGGGTCCCTATGAGTCATACTTGACTAGAAGGCAATCAACAACAACAACAACATATACATACAAATTGTGGCTGACCTTGAGGAAAATTGGAATCTCAGAACATTTGATCGTGCTTATACGAAACCTATACTTGGACCAAGAAGCAGTCCTCAGAACAGATCAAGGAAACACTGCATGGCTCAAAATCAGGAAAGAAGTACATGAAAGATGGATCCTGTCCCCATATCTTTACAATCTATATGCAGAAAAGAACATCTGGGAAGCAGGGCTTTATGAGGAGGAATATGGCATCAGGATTGGAGGAAGACTCATTAACTACCTATGCTGTGCAGATGACACTACCTTGCTTGCTGAAACTGAAGAAAACCCGAAACACTTGCTGCAGAAGGTAAAAGACTATAGTCTTCAATATGGATTGAAGTCCAATATCAAGAAGACAAAGATTCTCACCCATAGGCCAATTGGCAGCACCATAATAGATGGTGAAGAGATTGAGGTTGTTAGCAATTACAGCTTGCTCGAATACACAATCAACAATCTTAACAACAGCAGTCAGGAAATCAAAAGATGAATTGCACTGAGGAAATCTGCTGTCAGGAACCTCTCCAGAGTGCTAAAGAGCAATAATATAAGTCTAGATACAAAGGTGAGCCTAATCCAGACCATGGTCTTCTCAGTTATATGTTATGCTTCAGAGAGTTGGACAATGACTAAGGATGACAGAATAGATACCTTCAAGTTGTGGTGCTGGAGAAGAGTCTTGAACATATATACCATGGACTGCCAAGAAAACAAATAGGTCTGTCTTGAAGAGGGTGAAACCTAGTCTTGGAGGCTAGGTTTTGAAGATCTGCCTCACTTACTTTGGGCACGTGGCCAGGAAAGACTGGTCCTTCGAGAAGAACATCATGCTTAGAAGGGTGATGGACAGTGCAAGAGAGGAAGACCCCAGATGAGATGGATTGATACAGTAACTGGGGTGATGGGAGTTGGTGTGTTGGAGTCAGTGAGACTGGCTCAGGACAGGGAAGGGTTCAGAGCTGCTGCACATTGCAGGTGACTCAATGGCACATAACAAGTCTAACATACTATGACGGGTTTGGAAGCAGAAATAGCATCCACTTTCTAAACAATATACTTCCGAAAACCCTATGAACATTGATATATGTTGATAGCTGTAGTGGGGCTTCAGGCCTTTTGTTCATAGGGTTACTATGAGTCATGCTTGACTCGAAGGCAATCAACAACAACATATACTTCCAACTTATATTGGACGGACTCTATGAAGAAGAACATGACTTCAAGGTCAGAGGAACACTCATCAATAACCTGCATTGTGTAGATGACACAATCTTGCTTGCTGAAAGTGAGGAGGATTTGAAGGACTTGTTGTGAAGATGAAAGAATAGGGCCTTTAATATTAATTGTATCTTAATGTCAAGAAAACAAAAATTCTTACCACTGGACCTGTCAGCAACCTCATGATAGATTGAGAAAAGACTGAAGGCATCAACAGGTTTATCTTTCTTGTATCCATAATTAACACCCTTGATACCAGCAGTTAGGCAATAAGGAGACAGATACTTTTTTTTTTTTTTTGAGACAGATACATTGTACTGGAAAAGTCTGCAGTGAGGGACATTTCCAAAGTATTGAGGAGTAATGATGTCAGTTTGAGAACTAAGGTTCATTTGATTCAGGCCATGTCTTTTGAAATCACTTGCTATGCATCTGAAAGCTGGACAGTGAATAAGGATGACAGAAGAATTGATGACTTTGAGCTGTGTGGCTGGAAAAGATTACTGGACATCCTATAGATGGCCAAAAGAATTAAAAAAAATGTATCTTGGAGAAGGTGTGGCCAAAGTGTTCTTTGGCTGTAAAGTTGATAAAACTTTGCTTCACATACTTCAAACATGTTGGAGAGGGATATGATCCTTGGGAAGGCAGAAGATCGGTGAAGGAGAGGAAAACCCTCAACTAGGTGGATTTATGCAGTGACTGCCACAATGGACTCTAGTGTGTTCGTGTGAAGATGGCCCAGGATAGGACAGAGTTCAGATTTGTTGTTCATGGGGTCACTATGGGCCAGACTCAAGAGCACCTAACAACAGCAACAACAACAACAAATGCTCCAAAGAAACTCTGGTGGCCTAATATTAGGGAGCTGTGCTGTCAACCAAAAGGCATGCTGTTTGAATCCACAAGTTTTTCTTCTATGGAAGAACACTGAAAAATGTCCTCCCAGGTGATTTTCTGCCTCTAAAAACCCTCTGAAAGATCAGGTATGAACCAATTCTGACTCCATGGCACATAAAAACAGTAACAGCATATACTTTCAAGTCTAGCACTGAATCAGATATTAAAGTAGGTACTAGATTTGGAAGTCAAGCTAGAACAGGCTATGCTGTAGTAACAAGCAATCTCTAAGTCTAAGTAGCTTAAAGTGGAAAAAATAGTCATTCAGGCGAATCATCTGAAATGTGTTACTGGGGCTTTGTGACCCATCATCACTCAGGCACCAGAGCTGACAAGGTAAAATCATTCCATAGTATCAACAATCACCTCAGGAATAGTTTGTGAGGGTGTTTTTGTTGTTGTTTTAATAGTAGCTTATTTACAAAATTCAGATACACTGTTTTTCACAACAGATTCATCCAGTTTCCCTCACCCCACCACCTATCCAATTGTACAATTCCATGAGTGATCCTCCCGGCCCCAGGAATAGTTTTGAGGTCTTGAACACTACTAATGAACGAAGACAAGATGAGCTATGGGAGAATATCAAGAACATCATTCATGAAGAAAGCAAGAGGTCATTGCAAAGATAGAGGAGGAAGAAAACACTGAGATGGATGTCAGTAGTGACACTGAATATTTCCCTAGAGTGCCAAGAAACCAAAGGAAAGAAATTAGGAAGTTAAGGAGCTAAACAGAAGATTTCAAAGGTCAGCTTGGGAAGACAAAGTAAAGTATTAAAATGAAATGTACAAAGAGCTGGAGTTGGAAAATCAGTAAGACCAAACTTGCTTGGTATTTCCGTGTGTGTGTGTGTATGTGTGTATGTGTGGTGTTAGTGAGCATCCCTCCCATTTTTATTTAAAATAAAATTTTTATTTTATACTGATTTACTTACAAAGTTCATGTACATTGTTTTTCACACCAAATTGTTCCCATTTCCTTTACTCACTCCTCCCTCTATTCATCAAACTGTGTAACCCAATAATTAACTTCTCCCATCCTTATCCCTCTGCTTCCAGCCTCTCTCTCTTGGACCCTCATACACATTCTAAAATAATGGTCTTTTTTCAGCATTTGTTCTTATGGGACTGAGTTAATTCATTTAGCATAATGCTCTCCAGTCTCTCTTAAGTAGTAATTTACAAAATCATTGCTCCCACAGGCTGCATAGGACTCCATCATGAGAATGTACCATAATTTATGTGGTTGGACAGTTGGGCTGTTTCCATGCTCTTGTGATGATGAATAATGCTACTATGATTATGCATATTGATATACAAGCCTCCATTTGTGCCTCAGTTCTCATTTTCTCAGGGTACATGCCAAGCAGTGGAATAGCTGGGTCATAGGTAATTTCTATGTTCATCTTTTTTTTGTTTGTTTGTTTGTTTTAGGAAACAGCTCAGCATTTCTTCAGCTGAAAGAACTGAAGAACTAAGTCGAGGCCCAAGTCGCAATACTTAAGGATGCTCTGAGTAAAATATTGAATGATCCAGGAAGCATTAAAAGAAAATGGAAGGAATACATGGAGACTTTCTACCAAAAAATTGAGTAACACAGAAGTTTATGAAACAAAATATTATCAAGACGTAATGATGATCAAAGAGAAAGTTCAGGCAACTCTGAAGGAATTGGCAAAAAAGAAGGCCCCAGGAATTGCTGGAATACCAATTTACTTATTTCAACAGACAGATGTTTCCCTGGATGTGCTCACCTAGTTGTGCAAAGAAATCGGGAGGACAATTACTCGGCCAATTGACTGGAAGTGATCCATATTTGTTCCCATTCAAAACACATGACCCAAAAGAGTGTAAAAATTATAGAACAGTATCACTCATATTACATGCAAACACAATCTTGCTGAAGATTATTCAAAAACAACTGAAACAGTGCATCAACAGAAACCTACCATACAAACAGGCCAGGTTTAGAAGAGGCTGTGGCACCAGAGACATTATAGTTAATGTCAGATGGATCTTGGCTAAAAGCAAAGATACCGGAAGAATGTCTAGCTGTGTTTCATTGACTATGCATATGCATTTGACTCTTCTCTAACAAATTGGGGCTAACCTTAAAGAGAATGGGAATCTCAAAATACTTGATTGTGCTCATGTGAAACCTATACTTGGACCAGTAAGCAGTTCTCAGAACAAAGCAAGCAAACACTGTTGTTGCTGTTATGTTCTGTCAAGTCAATGTGACTCATGGTAACCCTAAGTATGATAGCTCTGAACCCTGCTCTATCTTGAGCCTGTCTTACTGACTTTGATGCACTTAATTGGAGCTGATTTAAAAGCAGTGAGTTTGGTTTTGTTTGAGTATCTGAGAAGAAAAATTAACCCAAATCTATCACCATTGGGTCAATTCTGACTCCTAGAGTCTCAGAATTAGAGGACTCATAAGACTGAGTAGAACTGCTCTGAATCCAAAGCTCTGAGTCTTTACAAAGCAAACTGCTTCATCTTTGTTCTGAAGAGTGACAAGTGGATTCAAACTGCTAACTTGAGCTAACAGCTTTACTCTTAATCCACTGCACCACCAGGAGGATATTGTTGTTGTTAGGTGCTGTAGAGTTGACAGCAATTCATAATGACCCTATGAACAATAGCTCTGAAACCTGCCCTATCCTGAGCCTGTCTCACTATCTTTGACACACTCCAATTATCTCAGTTACTGAGTCAATCCATCTCATTCTGAGTCTTCCTCTCTTGTGCTATCCCTTCACCCTTCCAAGCATGATATCCTTCCTTCTCCAAGAACTGGTTTCTTCTGGCAACAAGTCCAAAGTATGTGAGTCAGAGATTCAAAATCCTTGTCTCCAAGGAGCAGCATGGTTTCAGGCTCTCCAGGAGAAACCTGTTTGTTCTCTTGGCATTTCATGGTATGCCCAATGGTCCTTTTCAGCACACAACTCAAAGACATCAATTCTTCTGTAATCCTTATTCATTGTCTTTATTATTGTCTTTTTGCGTTTCCAACAGAGAAAATTGACCTAAAAAAAGAGGACTAATCTATGGTATTTTGACTAAAAAGTTGTTGAGCATACAAGGTGAAGAGGATCATGGAAGAGACCGTTGTTGAATACCCATTATGTATAAGGCAATATGTATAGATGATTTTATTTCATTTTCATAGCGACCAAGTTAAAGAGATCTTTTATCTTCCCTTTATAAAGCAACTCAATGGAATATAAAGTCTATTTACTTCAGGGGCTTTATTCCATCTACTATCGGCTAGGCAGACTCTTGAAGTGGGCCCCTATTTCTGTTTCTCACAGGATGGCTGTGAATTCCCCCAGTTCCCATCAGTCAGGAGCTATGAGAAGCTAGATGAAAGGCATCGTGGATCTGTAAACTACTGCAATGCCTTCAGAGGAACTGGCTTTCAGCTTTTAGCCACATGGATGAAAGGGGCTATTTCCATCTGTCAGGCTGCCCCACTGTTGGGCTTCTTTCCTCGCCCCTTGGAGTTTCTTCAGTAAAACATTTCACTCTCTTGAAAAGCATCTTCTCTGAGTGGCGTGGGGAGGGCCCAATATGGTTCCATTTAGCTCTCTGGGGATGAGGAGACGGCATCCTCTCTTCACATAACATTCCCAGCAAGTGGTATTACAGCTTCCTCCCCCTCAAAAGCTATGGAAAAATAAATTCTAATTAACTCAATCTCCCAATTCATAGGCCCTCTGAGTCTCATTCCCATAAAATCTCTGTTCGGGTTTGGTTTTATTCTCCTCTGTTTTCATCCAGAATCTCTTGGCTCCAAGGAGAACACAGACACAACGCACACATACACCCCCTCATTGGAGAAGTGAAGGGAGACACTGAGTGTGGTGACACCTTATGGCCATACGTGGAAGTACACCTTTCTTAGTAGCTCTTGTTTCTGAGAGGAGAAATCCTGAACGGGGGACCACTGAGGGGTGGTGGTGGTGTGTGTCTTCCTCTTTTCTAAGCTGTTCTCTATCCCAACATAGATCCCCAAAAGAAACAGAACTACTTCTACCCAAGGACCCTGGGGGTGAATAACCACACACTACTGGCCACGAAAATGGAAGAGCAGACTTTTCAAAGTAGTTTGCTTGATTTTTTTTTTTCCTCTGGGCTTTCTCCTCTTCTATTTCTGAGAAGCACAGTTCTCTTCCTGCACCTACTTTGCACTTCTGGCTGCTCATTAACCTCACTGAAGTAGTAGACCAGAATCACCTGGAAGGCCTGATCAAACACAGATTGCTTGAACCCAACCCTCGCGTTTCTGATTTAGTAGGTTGAGGTCCTGCATTTCTAATAAGGTTCCAGATGCTGCTGGTGGTACAGGATTCCTTTTAAAAACTACTTCCCTTCATCTCACATATTTTGGGTATGTTAGGAGGGGCCAGTCCTTGGAAAAGAACATTATGCTTGGAAAGGTGAAGGGTCAACAAAAGAAAGGAAGACCCTTAATGAGATATGAGATTGATACAGTGACAATGACTGTGGATATCAACAATGGACTCGCAAAAAAAAACAAAACAAAACAAAAAAAAAACAATGGACTCGAGCATATCAGCAATCCTGACATGATGTAGGATAGGGCAAGGTTCACTGGGTAGCTATGAGTCATAGTAAACTCAGTGGTACCTAACAACAGCAATGTAATTATTATATGGTTACTATGTCAATCCTTGGAGAAGGATATCATGCTCAGAAGGGTAGAGGGACAGCATAGGAGAGGAAGGGTTGAGGTACAGCATAGGAGAGGAAGAGCCAGGATGAGATGGAATGATACAGTAACTAGGGCAATGGGTGTGTCAGAGTGAGTGAGACTAGCTGAGGATGAGGCAGGCTTCAGAGCTGTTGTACATAGAGTTGCTATGAGTCGTAGGTGACTCAATGGCACATAGCAACAATAGCAACAACTGTTATCAATATTCTTTTTGTAACTCTGAATCAGCCATGGGAGAAGTTGTTGTTATGTACTATTGAGTTGGTTTTTAGAGGCAGTAAATTACATGGAAGGAGAGGGCTCTTCTTTCTCCAGTGGAGAAGCTGATGGATTGACTTTGGGTTGGCAGCACAATTCCTTGCTGCCAAAGATCAAAGACTATAGCCTTCAATATGTATTACCACAACATCAAGAAGCACTACAGGATAATAGGCAAAATCTTGAGAGTCTGAGGAAAGAGTGAAATTTTTAGTGACTTCATCTTACTTGGATCTACAATCAACACCCTTGGTTACCAACAGTCAAGAAATCAAAAGATATACTTCACTGGGAAAGTCTGCTGTTGAGACCTCTCTAAAGTACTAGGGAGAAATGATGTCACTTTGAAGACTAAGGTTCACCTGATTAAGGCCATAGTCTTTTTAATCACTTGCTATGTATCTGAGAACTGGACAATAAATAAAGATTCCAGAAGAAGAATGGATGCCTTTGAGTTGTGGTGTTTGAGAAGAGCAAGAAATATTCTGTGAACTGCCAACAGAATAAATATGCATCAGGAAAAGTGCAAAGTGTTCCTTAGAGGCGAGAATGATGAAGTTTCATTTGATATACTTTGGGCATGTTGCTAGAAGGGGCTATTCCTCAGAAAGAGAGATCTCTCTTAGAAAGGTGGAGGGTTAGAGAAAGAGAGGGTCATTTCAACAAGATGAATTGACACAGTGACTGCGACAATGGGCTCAAGTGTGTCAGAGATGATGAGGATAACATAGGGTTAAGATAGGCTTTTCGTAGGATTTTTATGAATAGTACTCAATTTAATGGCACATAACCATTATCACTATTCTTTTTATAACTTTGAATCAGTCATGGATGAGCTAGTAGAAGATTATCCTGATTCCAAGTTTGGAACTTCTTCTACTATAGGTTTTAAGAAATGTGAACTTAGAGCCAAGAAGTTTCTCAATTCCAATTTCAACTCCTTAATCTCTTACTGAGCTATAATCTACCCCAACCACCATTCTTGCCAGAATATCTACCACAGTCCTAAAGCTCCACCACTCCAAGCCTGAACATATGATCTTGCACCCTGACCTGACCTCATCCTGTTGAATTCCTCTCTATGAGTGGCATCTTGACTTAAGCAAATTTCTGACCTAACAACCTGTTGGTTTTGCTTTTAGGTGCCATTATGACTCATAATGATCCCATCAACAGGCGACCTGAACCTTACCCTATTTTGTGCCATCCTCATCATGTCCCACACACATATTCAAGACCATTGCTGAAGTCACTATGTCAATCCATCTCATTGGGAGTCTTCCTTTCCTTTGCTGACCCACTATCTTTAGCCTCGTCCAAAGTATGAAAGATAAAGCTTAACCATCTTTGCCTCTGACAAATACTCTTGTTGCACTTTTTATAAGACAGCTATTTGTTCTTTTGGTAGTCCATGGGATATTCAGTACCCTTCTCCCACACCATAACTCAAAGGTATCGTTTTTTCCCCCCTCTGTCATCGTTATTCATTGTCCAGTTCTTAAAAGGCCATGGCCTGAGTCAGGAGCACATTAGTCTTTAACGTCATTGCTCTTCAGAATCTTGGAGAGGTCCTTCTCCAAATCTCCTGCATTTTCCCAATGCAGTATGTCTCCTGATATTTTGACTGTTGGAAGGTAGGGTGTTGACTGTTGATCTAAGGAAGATGAAATTCAGCTTCAATGCTTTCTCTATCATAATGTTGACTTTTGGTCCTACGGTAAAGACCTTTGTTTTCTTTATGTTGAAATTTAATCCACACTAAATGATGTAGTTCTTGATCTATAGCAAGCATTTTATATTTTCCTCACTTACAAGTGAGCAAAATTGTGTCATCTGAATAACATAGATTATTGATGAGTCTTCCTCCAATCCTGGTGTCACATTCTTCTTCATAGAGTCTGGCTCCACTAATTATTTGTTTAGCATACAGATTGAATAGGTATGGAGAAGGGATTAAATTTATAGCAAATGCCTTTTTAAAAAAACAAATCAAAACACCATAAGCAACGATTTTATACATGGGCCTCATCTGGTGAATAACACAGGAATCAGATTGACTATGTTTGCAGAAAGAATCATTAGAGAAGTATCTTCAGTCAAAACCAGACAGGGGCTGATTGCTGAACAGAACAGTTACTCACATGCAAGTTTAAACTGAAGATGAAGAAAATGAAAACTAGTCTGCAGGAACCAAAATACAACCTTGAGTCTATTTCAACTGAATTTTAATAAGATTCAAGAACAGGCCTGAGGCACTGAACACCAATAATCGAAGACCAGAGAAACTGTGGGAGGACATCAAGTATATCATCCATGAAGAGAGCAAAGGGTCATTACAAAGGAGGAGGAGGAAGAAGAAACTAACATGGATGTCATAATAATTGCATTAGAGCATTGAGAAGCCAAAAGACAGGAAGAGATGCTGACATAAAAGAGCAGAGCAGAAGACATCACAGAGGGCAGTTCCAGAGACCTAATGACCTAGGCCATTCTTATTTCTTTCCCACCAACACACCCCCACACACACACAGAAAGAGAGAGAGAGAGAATAAGTCCTGTTACTCTTTTTTATTCCTAAATAAGTCTTCAACACTTTAGGCTGTAATTAATATGCTCTGTACTTTTCTAAGTTGCTTTAAAAAAAAACCGACAAAACCACAACACAACTCTGCAAATTAAAGAAAACATTTCTTGCCCAGGAAGTTCTCAGTCCTCCATTCAGAATCACCCCATGCTTATTGTGTAAATTCTCATTTCTTTTTTTATGTCCTGCAAGGTTTTCTGATACGAATCTTATCATTCATCTATTTTTATGCCAAACAGACTTTCCAGTTGACCTACCTGATAACTTGCTTTTCCACCCCAGATATACTGAATCAGAATAGATCTTTTAGCAAATTCTCCAGGAGATTCTTGTCATACATATATAATAAGAATCATCTGAGGGTCTTGTTAAAAAATGTAGATTCCAATTGAATATATCTGCAGTGGAAATGCAAATTTTTAGTAGAAGGTGGCATCAGATGTCCTTATGCCAAAGTCCCTCATCTTGTATTTTTTGCACCAGGAATCTTGAATTATTTGTAGGTCCCTAAATATGCTCTTGCACATTTTGGATTTGCTTCAGTTGTGCCTTCTGTACAGAATGCCCTTTCCTTCTTGATACCTTGGGCAGATCATGTTTATATTTAACAGTTGTAGTCAAAAGCTAACTGTAACAGTTCCCTCAGAACTAAACTTTTCCCTGTATTATTCTTTTATAGCTAAAGTATGCTCTAGCCTGGAGAATATTCTGGCACTGTAGTCTGTAGGGAGTCATGCTGCTAAACCCAAAGTGGCCCCTCTCTGCACTTTCAGAGTGCACTTGGAGCACTTGTGGCTCCAAGACAGTAAGGTGGACAATCTCCTTCTACAACCTTGGAAAACCCTCTGGAAGATCAACTACGAGCTAGTACTGACTTGATGACAATGAGTCTGAGAGGTTTTAGACCTGAACAAAGATTTTGCCATGATATTCCATATTTGTATGTATTTGGGGGGGGGAGTTCTGCTAGTGTCATAAATTCTTTTAAGCCAGAAACTATAATTTCATTTTTTTTATCCATAACTCTTAGCACAGTACTTACGACAGTTCTACTAAGTACATGAATGAAAGAATAGCAATAGCTACTATTTTGAGTACATTTTGCATTTGCCTAAGCACTTTATGCACATTATGTTTTAATCCTCATATTAAAATTCAATATCACTGCTGTTGAGTGATAACTGATTGATAGCTGACCTTCCAGTGGATTTTTGGAAGCCATAAATTGAGGGGAGATTATCTTTCTTTCTGCTCTGGAGCGTGGGGGACTGTAACTTTCAGAGAGGTGTAGTCTTTCTGCAAGCAGCACAGCTTTTTAAGGACAATGTCATTAGAGTGTATCAGAAGTGAGTGGAAGGAAGCATATATAGGATGGGTCCCTAAGTAACATATAAATGGACTGTTCTGACTAGCATCATGCCCAGTTGAAAATGATTAAAAGCATCAGCAAGGTAAGGTTTGATCATCTGGATGCTTTACAGTGACCATGCCCGTCTCCATTCTGAAATCACTGCTTTGATTGTCTATAAAATAGAAATGTTTTCGAAGGCAAGGGTGTGAGGTTTCTGTCTCACAATTTTAAGTATCTGGTATATAGTGACACCGATATAAAAGTTAGATAAATGAATAAATGGAGTTTTTGATAGATCCTTTTTTACACATGTTTAGGGGTTCTGAACTCCTTTTCTAGATTTCTGACTCACTCAGTGGCTTTTTCCCCCTCCTCCCAAGAAGTATATGATGTGTCACTAGTACATAGCTTATATATTACTGACCATACGTATTCCAGACTATCTTGTTATCTGACATTTAACACTTACAATAGTAGAAAAATCTATTATTCAACTATTTTGCACATTAATGACAGCTCTTGCTGTAAAAAATATAAAGGTGGAAGAGAACATATTACTGGCTGTGTTGGTTAAGGTTATGAATCAATTGGCTGGGTTTTGACAGTTTAATAATGCAGGAAATCATCTTTCATTTTTTATCTGATCTGGTCATTCTCCATTTTTGCATAATGCTAATTTTTTATGTAATAACTGGTCTTTCGAACCTAACCATGCTAGTCAGTGAGAAAATAACAATTAGAGAGCTCTGATGACCTACTGATAAGAAGCTGTGCTGCTAACTCAAAAGGTACATAGTTCAAATCCACCAGCTGTTCCACAGGAGAAAGATGGGCAGTTTCCTCCTATTTGATTTACTGCCTCTGAAAACCCACTGAAGGGTCAATTATGAGTCAGTTTGGACTCATTTCTCAAATTCACAGCATGACTTGAACGTATAAATGGATTTTATTTGCCACGCTAAAACATATCCCTGCAATTAAACAATATGGCCACCAGATGTCAGTAAAGTAATAATATGTCTCATCAATCTTCACCAAGGTCTGGCGATCCAGACCACAGGCTCAATTGTTTATGATTTATAAAGTTCCATTGCTTCATTGATGAAAAAATGATTTCCTCAAGAATATCTCATTGCGATTGTAAAATAAAAGTGTATAATGTTTGAGTGTTGTTGTTTTTCAAAATTAAAAGTAACCAAATTTTCAATTCTTTCCTTCCCACTAATTAAGCCTGCCTCTTTTCTCCCGGAACTCGTTACATGCATTTAGCCACCTGTCACTCTGAGCTTACTCTAGTTCTTTCTACTGATCCCATAATTAACCAGTACTTGCTTTTATGTTTGATCCTCGTGTAATTCAATGAGAAAAAGCCTTTTAGGTATCTATGACATTTATCCAGGAGTCCTAGGAGCATAATGGATTAAGTGTTGGGTGGTTAGCTGGAAAGTCATCTGTTTGATAGGCGATTTTTGGAAGAAAAGCCAATAGCTTCTCCATGGAGGAAAGAAGATGCCATTGGATCCTGCCTTATAAGATACAGTCTTAGTGACTGCAGAGTGTTATGCTGAGTGAACTAACTCAGTCTCATAACGACAAATACTATATAAAATCATTATTGTAGAATGAATATGAGGATCCAAGAGGGGGAGGGGGAGGAGGGGAGCAGTGAGGACGGGCGGGGGATGGAGCGTGGTCAATTATAGGCTCGTATAATTTGATGGGGGGGTGTGAAAATGAGAAAGATCTAGTGTGAAAACCATGTATAAGAACTTTTTAAATAAACCAGTATTTAAAAAATTTAAAAATAAAATTACTTAAAAGAAATGATACAGCCTTAGAAACAGAAGTTCTCCTCTGTCCTATAGGGTTGTTAGGAATCAGAATCAACTAACCAGCAATGAAATTTTTGTGTTGCTGGAGAAGAGTATTGAGGGTACCATGGACTGCTAGGAAAACAAACAGATTTGTCCTGGAAAGGGTTAAACCGGGTGGCTCCTTGGAGGCAAGGATTCTGGGGCTCCGTCTAACATACTTTGGACATGTTGTAAGGAGAGACCGGTTCGTGCAGGACATCATGCTTGGGAGGGTGGAGGGACAGCGCAGAAGGGAAAGGCCCCCTATGAGGTGGATTGTTTCAGTGACTGGGGTAATGGGGATGGGTGTATCAGAGACGGTGCGATTGGCACAGGACAGAGCAGAGTTTAGGGCTGTTGTACAGAGGGTCGCTATGAGTTGCAAGCGACTCGAGGGCACATAACAACAATAACAACAACTTTTATCCAAAGGATTTGAACCAGTTTTTTCTTATTCACTCATGGTTGATGAAGCAAAACTGAAAGGGTTCCCTGAAGTCGCCTTCCCTCTTGGCCACTGGCAGACCCTAATTAACTAGGAGGCTAGGATTTTAGAGATTTGTCTCACATACTTTGGACATGCGGCCAGGAGATCCTTGGAGTAGGAATTCATGCCCGGCAGGATAGAGGGACTATGCAGGAGAGAAAGATTCTGGATGTGATGGATATGATAATATAATAACTAGAGCAATGGAGAGACTGGCTCAGGACAGGGCAGGCTTCAGAGCTCTTATACACAGGGTCACTTTGAGTTGTAGGTGACTTGATGGCACATAACAACAAACAACAACATGTTCTCTTTGCTACTGTAGAGAAATCCAACTGATTTTTGTTGACTTTGTATCCAGTTACTTTACTGAACTAGCCAGCAATATCAACCAACTGGTTTACTTTTGGATTCTTTAGGGTTTTCCAAGTCTAACATCATATCATCTGCATATAATAATTGATAGTTTTACCTCCTCTTTGCCAATTTGGGTGCCTCTTAGTTTTTTCTCTTATTGCTTTCAGTAGGACTTCTGATACAATATAGGAGTGGTGAAAGCAAGCATCCTTGTCTGGTCTCTAATATAATGGGGAATGCCTTTAAAATTTCCTTATTGAGGATAATGTTGGCTGTTGGTTTAGATAGGGAATTTCCAGAAGTTCAAATGGGGTTTAGAAGAGGCCGTGGCACCAGGGATAATATAGCTGATGTCAGATGGTTCCTGGCTGAAAGTAAAGAATACCAGAATAATGTCTATTTGTGCTTTATTTACTATGCAATGTTATTTGTGTGGATCATGACAAGTTGTGGCTGACATTGAGAAGAATGGGAATCCCAGAGTGCTTGATTGTGCTCCGGAAGAACATATACCTGGACAGGAGGCTGTTTTGCTGACGAAGCAGGGAAGCACTGAATGGTCTGGAATTGGAAAGCGAGTGTGTCAGGGTTGTATTCTATCTACATACCTGTTCAATCTATATGCTAAACAAATTTTCTAAGAAGCTTGACTCTATAAAGAGGAATGTGGCATCACGATTGGAGAGAGACTCATCAATAACCTTTGTTATACAAATGATGTAATGTTACTTACTGAAAGTGGGGAGGACTTGAAGCACTTGTTACAGAAGATCAAGGAATGCAGTCTTCAGAATGAATTTGTCTCAATAACAAGAAAACAAAGATTCTTATCACTGGACCAATAGGCAGTGTCATGATGGATGGAGAGGAGATTGAAATTGTTAACAGCTTCATCTTGCTCGAATACACAATTAACATCCTTAGTAAAAGCAGTCAAGAAATGAGAAGCAGTGCACTGGGTAAATCAGCAGTTAGGGACCTTTCCAAATTATTGAGGAGTAATGATCTCAGTTTGAGGACTAACGTGTGTCTGATTCAGGCCATAGTCTTTCTGTTTACTAGCTATGCATCTGAGAGCCGGACAATGAATAGGGATGACAGAAAAATAATTGATACCTTTGAGCTGTGGTGTTGGAGAAGAGCACCAAACATCCCATGAATGGCCAAAAGAACAAACAGATATATCTTAGAAAGGGTGCAGCCAGAGTGCTCTTTGGAGGCAAGAATGATGAGGCCTCACCTCACATACGTTGGACATATTCGTAGAAGGTGCTGTTTCTTGGAGAGGGGCATGATTTGGGGAAGGATGGAGGGTCAGTGAAGGAGAGGAAGACCCTCAACCAGGGGGATTGACGTGGTGACTACTGCAATGGGCTTTTATGTGTCAGGAAGTATGAGGATGGCACAGAACAGGAGTGGGCACAGATGTTTTGTTTATAGGGTCACTATGAGTTGTACTTGACTTGATAACACCTAACAACAACAACCCTTAATAATGCTGCGGAAATTCCCCTCTATTCCTATTTTGTTGAGTGTATTTATCAGGAAAGTGTGTTGAATTTTGTCAAGCCTTTTTCTGTATCAACTGGGAGGATTATGTGGTTCTTATCCTTTATTTTTATGTGATAAATTATATTTATTGTGTTTCTTATGTTGAACAATCCTTACATGTGTGTTATGAAATCCACTTGGTCCTGATATATTAATCTTTTGCTATGTTGTTGGATTCTATTGGCAAGGATTTTGTAAAGAAATTGTGCATTTATGTTCATGAGAGATATTTATCTAAAGTTTTCTATTTTGGTGGTGTCTTCACTTGACTTTGCTATCAGGATTATGTTTGTTTCATAGAATAAGTCTGGTAATATTCCATTATTCAAATTTTTTTAATATTTCATGTAAAATTTATGACAGTTCTTTTCTGAATGTTTGGTAAAATTCAGTGGTAAAGCCATCAATCATCAAGGACTTTTTTAAGGGGTTATTTTATATGGCCTGCTCAATTCTTCTTTTGTAATGGGTTTGCTCAGGTGTTATACTTCAATTTATATCAGTTTGTGCAGGTTTTGCATTTCTAAATAATTTTTAAATTTCCTCTAGGTTTTCATATTTGCTAGAATATAGTTTTTCATAATATTCAATTATTATCCTTTTTATTTCAGTTGATTCTGTTGTGAATAGTACTCATTTAATTTTTTTATTTGGAATATTTTGTTTTTTTCTCCCCTTTTCTTTTGTTAAGTTTGCCAATGGTTTGTCAATTGTGTTGAACACTTTGAAGAAGCAATTCTTGGCCTTATTGTTGTTTCACTTGTTTTTCTGTTTTCTATTCCATTTTCCATTTATTTCTGCCCTAATTTTCATAATTTCCTTTCTTTTAGAGGTTTTTTATTTGCTTGCTGGTTTGGGGGTTTTTTGGGGGGGGCAGTTACTGATATGTTGAGATAGTTGCTATTCTTTCTTTCTTCCCTTTTATTTATTGTTACAAATTGACCTCTAAGTACTGTTTTTGCTGTACCTCAGAGGTTTTGTTAAGTTGTGTTTTCACTCTCGTTTTGAGAAACTTTTTTATTTTGCTTTTCATTTCTTCTACTAGCCACTCATGCTCAAACAGGATATGGTTTAATTTCCATGTGTATGGCTTACTCTCTCTTATTCCTTTTGTTGCTGACTTTGACATTTATAGCAAATAGCGTTGCTGTATGAGAAAATTCTTTATAGTATTTCAATGTTTTTACTTATTTTTTAAATTTATTAAAGCTTGCTTTGTGACCTAAAATATTATCTATTCTGAAAAATGTTCCATAAGTACTGGAGAGGAATGTATATTGAACATTTTTAGGGTGCACAATCTTGAATAAGATTAAGTTGGTTAATTTTATAGTTTGTTGTTGTTGTGTGCCATTTAGTCACCTATGACCCTACTTACAATAGCTCTAAAGCCTGCCCTGTCCCAAGTACTTTGCACCAGTTACTGTTACCAATCCACCTCATCTGGGATCTTTCTCTCCTGCACTGTCCTTCCTTCCTTCTGAGCATGATGTCCATCTCCAAGGACCATTTATTCCTGGCCACCTGCCCAAAGTATGTGAGATGGAATCTCAAAATCCTATCCACCAAGGAGAAACTAGAGCTCACCTTCTTAAGACAGATGTATTTCTTGTTGTTGTTATGATGTTGTTATGTGCCGCCAAGGCACTTGCGACTCATAGCAACTCTATGTACAATAGCCCTAAACTCTGTTTTGTCCTGTGCCAATCACACTGTCTCTGACACGCCCATCCTGATTATCCCAGTCACTGAATCAATTCACCTCATAGAGGGCCTTCCCCTCCTGTGCTGTCCCTCCACCCTACCAACCATGATGTCCTTCTCCAAGGACCGGTCTCTCCTCACAACCTGTCCAAAGTATGTTAGACGGAGTCTCAGAATACTTGGCTCCAAGGAGCCACCCAGTTTAACCCTTTCCAGGACGAACCTGTTTGTTTTCCTAGCAGTCCATGGTCCTCTCCATACTCTTCTCCAGCACCACAGCTCAAAGGCATCAATTCTCCTTCTATCCTCCCTGGTCATTGTCCAACTCTCTGATGCAT
>NW_006400030.1:1305913-1332758 GCF_000299155.1 Elephantulus edwardii | reverse complement strand
TCTCTTTTGACATCCATTTCTGTCTTCGCTTTCTCTTCTGTCTTTGCAATGACCATTTGCACTCTTCCTGGATGATACCCTTGATATCCTCCCACAACTTGTCTGGTCTTCGCTCATTAGTGTTCAAGGCCTCAAACCTGTTCCTGAGATGGTTTTGAAATTCAGGTGGGATAGACTCAAAGTCATATCTTGGTTCCTGTGGATTTGGTTTAATTTTCTTCAACTTCAGCGTGAACTTGCATGTGAGTAGTTGGTGGTCTGTTCCACAATCAGCTCCTGGCCTAGTTTTCACAGCTGATATTGAGCTTCTCCAGTGATTCCTTCCACAGATGTAATCGATGTGATTCCCATGCATACCATCAGGTGAAATCCAAGTATATAACCTCTATTTATGTTTCTTTAAAAAGGTATTTGCTATGAATAAGTCATTGATTGTGCAAAATTCAATCATTCTCTTTCTAGCTCCATTTCTGTCACCGAGTCTATGTTTTCCAACTACTGAATCTTCTTCTCTCTTCTCAACTTTTGCATTCCAGTGACCCTTTATTATCAATGCATCTTGATTGCATGTTCGGTCGATCTCCAACTGTAAAAGTTGGTGAAAATCTTCTATATCCTCTTCCTTGGCTCTGGTTGTTGGTGCATATATCTGAATGATAGTGGTATTACTGGACTTCCTTGTATGCATATGGATATTATCCTGTCACTGTTAGTTCTTCAAAATTTTGATGAATTTTTATGTAGCTATCCTATCTGCCCTCCTACTATTGTACTGTTGTCTATTTCTTTCCCCCCATTCTGTTAACATTTATTTTGTGTATTTACAATTTGAGGCACATGTATTTATTATGGTTATACCCTCTTGTTCTATTGACTCTTTAAGAGTTATATAGTGTTCTTCCTTGCCATTTTTGATGGTTTTTACCCCAAAGTCTATTTTGTGAGAGATTGCTATTGTTGCTTTTGTTATTCTTTGGTTGTCATTTGCTTGGTATAGTTTTTTCACCTTTTGATTTTTAGTATGTCTTTGTCTTCATTTCTTAAGTATATCCCTGGTAAACGGCATATTGATGGGTTTTTGGAGTGTTTGTATGTACGTATTTATGTATGTATGTAGTTATTTATTTATTTTTATGCAATCTTCTACCCTTTTTCTCTTTTCTGGTGCATTTAAGTTATTCATATTCAATGTAATTATTGAGCGTCAAGGTTGCTGTTAATTTGTTGGACTCTTTTTTTGTGTTGTGGCTGGTTACTTTGATCCATCTATTTTTCTGTGATATCTCTGTAGGAAGGACTTAGTTTAGTATTTCTTACAACATTGTTCTCATTTTCTAAAAAGGTCTTCATCTTTTCATCATAGCTGTTGGACAATTTCACTGATTACAGTATTTGCAATCGGCAGTTGGGTTCTTTGAGTGTTTGGTACACGCCATTCCACTCTCTTGCTCACATAGCTTCTGCTGAGAAATAGTACATTACTCCTCATTTTTCTCTAGCTGATTTTAAAATCCTCCCCTTGCCTTTGATTCTGGTGAACTTGATTATGACATGTCTTGGTATTTTCTCCTCTCACAGCTATAGTCTGGATCTTCAACTTTGGCCTCCTAACTCAGTATTGGGGACCCAGAGATCTGCACAAGACAGGATCTGAGACCACCCTATAATCTTCTTAATCAGGTAACGCCCATTTTCACAGAAGTCCGTCAGCATCCTTAACAGCAGGCTTTCGGGCAAGGACATTCACAGTCAAATAAACACCACCACTATATCAGATCTAGAAGAGACCTATCTGGACCTTGGAAATTATCACGTTGTGACATCAGTGTAAACAGAGACACTAAGTCACAAAAATAAGGAGTAGCTCAAGTGGCAAGGAACAACCCTCAGTACTGCCTCAAACAAAAATTTTCCCTGAAGCTGGCACCTAGGATTTGGACTTAAATCCTCCAAAATGTGAGATAGACAACAGTGTGAGAGACTAGTAGCAGTGTATGGTGGAAGACATAACAGAAGTACCTTGTGAACTAAGCTATCATATCAAGAGGTGGCTGGGGAAGGGAGGTTTTAATGAGGTAGGTGGGAGTGCAGTGAATGATGATGTAGCAGGGAGGGAAAGGGAAGAGAGAAGACACACATGTGTGGGTTAGCGGGCAGTGAATATATTGTTTGTTTCTTTCTTTCACCATGCAGAATAATCTTTATTAACATTTTGAACAGAGTCAGCTATTACTGAAACTAGTAATTTCTAAACTTAAATGGAGAGAAAAGGCTACAGTGCAGAGTAATGCCATCATTGGGCACTTTGAATGCAAGACTAAAGAATAATTAACAGCTACCCCTCAGATGGAATTTAGCTGAAAGCAGGAAATACCAGAAGAATGTCTATCTGTGTTTCATTGATTGTGCAAAGGCATTTGACTGTATGGATCATAACAAACTGTGCCTGACTCTGAGAAGAATGGGAATCCCAGAACATTTAATCATGCTAATGTGAAACCTATACCTGGACCAAGAGGCAGTTGTCAGAACAGAGCAGGGTAACACTGTATGGTTCAAAACTGGGAAGGGTGTACGCCAGGGATGTGTCCTATCTCCATACCTTTTTAACCTGTATGCAGAGCAGATTATCCGAGAGGCCAGGCTCTATGAGGAGAAGCGTGTCTTCAGGATTGGTGGAAGATCTATTAACAATCTACGTTATGCAGATGACACAAGCCTGCCTGCTGAAACTGAGGAGGACCTCATGCACTTACTGCAGAGGGTCAAGGACTGCAGCCTTCAGTATGGACTGAGGCTCAATGTCAAGAAGACAAAGTTTTCACCACTGGACCAATTGGCAGCGTCAGGATGGATGACGAAGAGATTGAGATTGTTCACAGCTTCAGTTTGCTCGGCTCCACAGTCAACACTCTTGGCACCAGCAGTCAGGAAATCAAAAAACGTATTGCGATGGGAAAGTCTGCTGTTAGGGACCTCTCTAAAGTACTCAAGAGCAATGGTATCTCTCTGGAGACTAAGGTCCACCTGATACAGGCCATGGTCTTTGCAGTCACTTGTTATGCATCAGAGAGTTGGACAATGACTAGGGAGGATAGAAGGAGAATTGATGCCTTTGAGCTGTGGTGCTGGAGAAAAGTATTGAATGTACCCTGGACTGCCAAGAAAACAAACAGATTCATCCTGGAGATGGTTAAAACAGGCTACTCCTTGAAGGCAAGGATTCTGGGGCTTCATCTTACATACTTTGGACATGTTGTTAAGGAGAGACAGGTCCTTGGAGAGTGACATCATACTTGGTAGGGTGGAGGGACAGCTCAGGAGGGGAAGACCCTCTATGTGGTGGATTGATTCAGTGACTGGGGTAATCGGGATGGGAGTGTCCGAGACCATGCGATTGGCACAGGATAGAGCAAGGTTTAGGGCTGTTGTACATCTGGTCGCTATGAGTCGCAAAGGACTCGACGACACATAACAACAACATAACAACCCCTCAGATGAAGGACAAGTTGCAGAGTTGACTCTTTCTGGATGTTGTAGTCAGACAGAGTGTGGACATCTTCCAGCTGCTTGCTTGCAAAGATGAGCCTCTGGTGGTTGGGTGGGATAACCTCCTTATCCTGGATCTTGGCCTTCATGTTCTCAATGGTATTGCTGGGCTCCACTTCCAGGGTGATGGTCTTGCCAGTTAGAGTTTTCACCAAGATCTGCATACCACCTCTCAGAGAAAGGATCAAGTGAAGGGTTGACTCTTTCTGGATGTGTGTAGTGAGAAAGAGTGCAGCCATCTTCCTTCACGTTCTGGATGGTATCACCAGGTTCCACCTCTAGAGTGATGGTCTTAACAGTTACAAAGATTTGCATTTTGACCTGCTGGCTATGTGTGAAATAATGCAAACCAAGTTGAACAGCCCCTCACAATGAAGACTGCTCAACAGTGCTGGTGGCTTCTGAAGGCCTATATTGGTTATTTCTATAAAGGAAGTGTCTTTCATTTGCTCAGTAAAATGCATGTCTGTCAGATGTTGTTCTAAAATGAAGCATCCAAATTAAGACGGATCAAGAAAAATGATTGGCCATCCATTTCTGAAATATAACAGGTCTTCAAAAACCCTTGAACAGTAGAGCACACTTAGAGTAGACTAATAGATATGGCAACTGAGGTTGAAGCAGAGCCTAACCTCTCAAGTTTGGAAACACAAAGGAGGAGGAACAGTGCAAGCAGAAACAAATGATTAGAAGGCGGATTGTTAGAAGCATGAAGTAGGAAAACTAGTCATTGTTAAGAAAGAAGTTGAACATAGAAATAGTGACATATTAGTATTAGTGAAATGAGATGGATTGACATAGGACATTTTTAATCAGATGATCATATGATTTATTATGCTGGAGATGAAAAAAGTGAAAAAATAGGGTTTTTTATAGTTAAAAGGCTGTTTCTAGATCTATCTTGAAATCCAATATTGTGGGTGACCAGATAAATCTCAGTCCACACACAAGGAAGATCTGTTAATAGCACTATGTTTAAAATTTATGCACCAACAACGAGAGCCAAAAGGGAGAAAAGAGATGATTTCTAAAAACTGTTGCACTCAAAAATCTATCAAACATGTAAACAAGATTCATTAATAATAATGGGTGACTGGAATGCAAAAGTTGGGAACCAGGAACAAGGATCACTGGTTGGAAAATAAGGACTTGGTGACAGAAATGAGGCTGGGAATAGAATGATAAAATTCTGCATAATCAACGATTTATTCATAGCAAATAAATCTTAAAAGAAACACAAATGCAAGTTATGCACATGTATTTCACCTGATAGGATGTACAGGAATCAGGTAGATAATGTCTGTGGAAGGAATTGTTGGAGAAGTTCAGTATCAGCAGTGAAAACCAGGTCAGGTCCTGATTGGGGAACAAACCTTCAAGTATTCATGTGCAAGTTCAAATGAAAGCTAAAGAAGGTTAAATCATATCCACAGGAATAAAAATTTGATCTTGAGTCTATCCCCCTGAATTTAAAAACCGACTCAGGAACAGGTTTTAGATCTTGAACACTAATGAACAAAGACCAGATGAGCTGTGGGAAATAGCAAGAAAAAGGCTTATGAAAAAAGGCAGAAAGTCCTTAATAAAGAAGAAAGAAGAAGAAAATACCAAAATAGATGTCAGAAGAAACTCTGAATATTGTACTTGAGTGCAATGAAGCCAAAACAACTGGAAGAAATAAAGAAGTTAGGAGCTGAATAGAAGATTTCATAGGGCTGTTTGGGAAGACAAGGCAAAGTATTATAATGAAATGTTCAAGGAGCTGGAGACAGAAAAATCAAAAGGGCCTTACTTGCTCAGCATTTCTTAAGCTGAAGGAACTAAAGAACAAATTCAAGCCATGAGTTACAATGCTTAAGGATGCTGTGGGCAGAATATTGAATGATTCAGGAAGCATCAAAAGAAGATAGAAGGAGTATAAAAAGTCATTGTACCAAAAACAAGTGGCTGACACAGAAAAATTTCAAGAAAAAACATATGATCAAGAGGCAATGGTGATTAAGGAAGAAGTGCAGACTGCTCTGAAGGCCTCGGCAAAAAACAAAGTCACAGGGATTGATTGAAGGAATACCAATGATGTATTTCAACAAACAGATACTGGCCCTGGATGTGCTCACCAGGTTGTGCCAATAATTCTGGAAGACATCTACTTGACCAACACACTACAAGACATCCATATTTTTTCCAATTCTAAGAAAAGGTGACACAATAGAGTGTGGGAAGTATTGAACAATATCACTAATATCATACACTAGCAAAATCCTGCTTAAGATTACCCAGAAACAACTGGAAAAATATATTGACAGAGAACAACCAGAACTACAAGCTAGGTTTCGAAGACATTGTAGTACTAGAGACATTATTGCCAATGCCAGATGGATCTTGGCAGAAAGCAAAGAGTACCAGAGCAAGGTGTATCTGTGTTTCGTTGACTGTGCAAAGATATTTGACTGTGTGAATCACAACAACTTGTGGCTAACTTTGAAGAAAATGAGAATTTCAGAACACTTGATCGTGCTTATGTGAGACCTATACTTGGATCAGGAAGCAGTCCTCAGAGCAGGGAAACACTGTACAGTTCAAATCAGGAAAGGAATGCATCAGGGATGCACCCTGCCTCCATACATTTTCAATTTATATGCAGAACAGATCACTTGGGAAGCAGGGCTTTATGAGGAGGAATGTGGCATCAGGATTGGAGGAAGACTTATCAACAACCTGTGCTATAAAGATGACACAACCTTGCTTGCTGAAACAAAAGAAGACCAGAAATATCTGCTGCAGATGATCAAGGACTGTCGTCTTCAATATGGATTGAAACTCAACATCAAGAAGACAAAGATTCTCACCACAGGGCCAATTGGCAGCACCATACAAAATGGAGAGATTGAGGTTGTTAACAATTACAGCTTGCTCAGCTCCACAATCAACAATCTTAACACCAGCAGTCAGGAAATCAAAAGACAAAGTGCACTGGGAAAATCTGCTATCAGGGACCTCTCCAGAGTACTAAGAAGCAATGATTTTGGTCTAGAGACTAAGGTGCTCCTAATGCAAGCCATGGTCTTCACATTTACTTGTTTTCTTCAGAAAGCTGAACTAAGGTTTATAGAAGAATCGATGCCTTCATATTGTGTGCTGGAGAAGAGTCTTGAACATGGACGGCCAAGAAAACAAATAGGGGTATCTTGGAGAGGGTGAAACCAGGTTTATACTTGGAGGCTAGGATTTTGAAACTACATCTCACATACTTTAGGCACATGGCCAGGAGAGACCAGTCCTTAGAGAAGGACATCATGCTTGGAAGGGTGGATGGATAGTGCAGGAGAGAAAGATCCTGGATGAGATGGATTGATACAGTAACTGGGGCAATGGGGGTTGGTGTGTCTGCATTAGTGAGACTTGCTCAGGACAGGGTAGAGTTCAGAGCTGCTGTACATTTGGTCACGATGGGTTGCAGGTGACTTGATGGCACATAACAACAACTGGTTTACTTACAAAGTTCATATTCATTGTTTTTCACACCAGATCTTTTCCATTTTCTTTACCCATTACTCCTTCTACCCATAAAATTGTGTGACACTATGATTACCCATGTCCTCCTGCCCATCTTCACCCTTTAAATCCTACCCTCCCCATTTTAGATCCTACAATAATGGTCTTATACAGTATTTGTCCTTACAGGACTGAGATAGTTCACTTAGCAGAATGTTTTCCTGTTCCTCCCAAATTAGGTAGTAATTTTCAAAATCATTGTTCCTACATGCCAAATAGTGTGCATGAACCATAATTTCTCAATTAATTTGATTGTGGTTGGATGTTTGGGCTGATTCCATGTTCTTGTGATGGTGAATAACACTGCTATGAACACTGGTGTACAATCTCTGTTTATGCCTTAGTTACCATTTTCTCAGGATCTATTCCAAGCAGTGAGATAGCCGGGTCATATGGAATTTCTATGTTCAGCTTTTTGAGGCAATGCCAAGCTGCTTTCTAGAGTGATTGTACTATTTTACAATCCTTCCAACAGTGTATAAGAGTTCCTATCTCTCCACATCCTTTCCAACATTTAATTCTTGCTGTCCTGTTAAATTTTGCCACTGCTACTGAGGTGAGACGGCATCTTATTGTAGTTTGATTTTCATCTCTGTTCTCTCATTTTTTGTGATATCTTTTCATAAATGCTTTCATGATTTTTTTTCAGTGACTTTTTTTTTTGCTTCTTGATGTTCTAGAATTCTAATTATGTATTTATTATTCCCTTTGATTTTATCTCACATTATTCTTGGGCTTTCTTCATTTCCCTTCCTTTTTGTTTCTGCTTTTTTGCTCTATCACATCAGTACTGAGTGCTCTATCTTCTGTTTCAGTGATTCTGTGTTCCATCTGAAGTCTTGTCATCTGTCCCTCCAACATGTTGACAGCTTATGAAATGTTGATCTTATTACTCTGGATGGCTGTTTCTTGTTTTTCTATGATTTATAGTGCTTCATTTGTTTCATCTGCTTTGTCTTGTATTACTTTTTAAAGTTCCTCTAGGTTTTGTCTGTATCTTCTATTTTTTTTTTTCTTTCATCCAGCAATAATACTTGATCATTTTTCTTTTTAATTCCATGACAAAAAGTTCTAGCAAACTTTTTTCCTCCAGGAGATCCATTGACTCTATGTCTTGGTCACTTTTCTGGGGTGACATCTTGCTTTGGGCTTTCATAGAGTCTGAAGTTGCCTGCTTCTTTCATGACACTGTTGTGCTCCAGTTCAGAGGGGAGAGGAACATGAGTCCCCTGCTGGGATGGGTCGTGGTGGTGTGGCCTCACTGCTGAATTTGAGGTTCACAAGCACCTAGAGTGAAGGTCAAGAGGGTGGGGCTGCCCAGCCCTCTACTCACTTCTAGTCAGTGATTCCAGGGCAGGCTCCAGGCCCTCTTCAACTTCCTTCTAGAATTGTAGGAAATAAGTGCCAGGTTTGAGACAGGTAGGAGTATGACTTCCTACCTCTGCTTTTTCTGTTCGGTACAGTGACAGGTCTCCAGGCTCTCCCCCTACTTGGGTCCTGATCTGGCTGGAGTCAGGTGTGGCTTCCCACCCTCTGCTCACTGCTCCTTGGGACAGATAGGTAAATATTCAGCTTTGAATTACCTACCACTTGGTCCAGGAAGTTGTGGTGACCTTGCAATAAGAAGCTGAGCTACAACTCTGAAGACACAGTTTGAATTTGCCAACTTTCTTTGGGAAAAGGAATGGGCAATCCCCTCCCATTAAATTAAATGCCTCTGAAAACTTGCTAGAAGGTCAGCTATGGATTGGTTCCAACTTGACTATACACAATAACAACAAAACAGCAACCACCCACCCCAGAAGCCCATGTCACCTTTCTTCAAGCTTTAATATCTGTTATCAGTCAGAGTAATCTAGGTTATGCTTTGGTATAGAATGAACTTAAATTGAAGGAATATGTAAAACACAACGTATATGAATGAAACACAATGCAATTTTGTATGCAAACCAATGCTGTTGTTGTTGTTGTTATGTGCTGTTGAATCACCTGTGACTCATAGTGACCCTATATACAACATTTCTAAAGTCTGCCCTATCCTGAGACAGTCTGACTTCTACACACTTAACCTCATCACCCCAGTTACTGTGGCAATTCATCTCATGCACGATCTTCCTCTTCTGTACTGTTTGTCCACCCTTCCAAATATGATGTCCTTCTCCAAGGACCAGTCCCCTCCTGGCCACATGCCCAAATTATGTGAGACAGAGCTTCAAAATCCTAGCCTCCAAGGAGAAACTTAATTTCACCCTCGCCAAGACAGACTATCTGTTTTCTTGGTGGTCCATGGCATGTTCAAGACTACCCCAACTCAAAGGCATCAATTCTTCTTCTGTCATCTTTAGTCTTTGTCCAGCTCTCTGGTGCATAGGAAGTAATTGCTAAGACCATCAACTGGATTAGATGCATCTTAGTGACTAGACTGACATCATTGCTTCTCAGTACTCTAGAGACGTCCCAGATAGCAGATTTTCCCAATGCAGGCCAATGATATCCTAACTGCTGGTGTCAAGAGGTTGATTGTGGAGCTGAGCAAGCTGTAATTGTTAACAACCTCAATCTCTTCTCCAGCTATCATGGTGCTTCCAATTAGTCCAGTGGTAAGAATCTTTGTCTTCTTGATGTTGAGCTTCAATCCATATTGAAGACTACAGTCCTTGACCTTCTGCAGCAAGTGCTCAGGTCCTCCTCACTTTCAGCAAGCAAGGTTGTGTCATCTGCATAACGCATGAAAATCTCCAATTTAAAAAAAATTCCAACTGTTAATTGACAGTGAAAGGATATCACACTAAGTGAATGCTCAAGTTCATCCCTTTTAAAATTTTTTTATACTGATTTATTTATAAAGTTCAAATACATTATTTTTAACAAAAGATCCTTCCCATTTTCTTCACACACACACTTCCCATCAAACCCTATGATTAACAACTCCCTCCCCACCCATCCTCACCCCTCTGCTTCCACCCTCCCTCCCCTTGGATTCTACAATATTCATTCTACAATAATGGTTTTATACAGTCTTTGTCCTTGTGAAACTGGGTTAGTTCACTCAGCATAATGCTTTACAGTCCCTCCCAAATTATGTAGTAATTTACAAAATCATGGAACCTGCATACTGCATAGTATTGCATTGTATGAATGTACCACAGCTTCTAAATTCATCTGTTTGTGGTTGGATATCTGGGCTGTTTCCACGTTATTGTAATGGTGAATAATGTCAAGCTCATTCTAAACGAAAACTCCAGAACAATGCAGCTCGAGATACCTTTAAGACCAAAAAGTGACTATGGAGGAACTTGTTAACATGTCAGGCAGTTTGAATTCACCAGCCATTCCTTGAGAAAAAGATAAGTGGTCTCTTCTCATAAAGGTTTATTTACACTTTCAGAAACCTGATGAGAGATCACTGAATTGGTTTGGACTCAATGACAGCGGGTTGGAAGGAGTACAGCCAATAGCTAAACTCTTTTTTCAACCACTCCTTCATTTAACCTTTCTATTTTAGTTCTTAATTGAAAAGTAGCTTGTAACCTCTGACCCCAGGAGCACAAAACTGTTATTTCTACCCTAATTTCCATAAAGAGACAACAAGACAAATTTTTATCATTCTCATCTTTCCACCGGAGCATCTTCATTTCTGCATAATGTTCATTTTGGGATTGATGACAACTCTGTAATGAGAAAGAAGGCCGTTTAGAATTTCCAGAGTCTTACTCCACAAAATTACTTAGTTCTTTGTAAAAGAGTTATTGCCTCAGAATCTTCAGAGTGCAACATTAGGTTTGGTTTTGGTCAATGTGTGTTAATGATCTGGAGAGAGGTGATAACTGCATATTAATGAGATTCACAAAGGAGCCAAATTAAAAGTTGTTGCAACTCCTGGTGGTGACAGCAATAAACTAGAAGTTGGGAGAAAATTGACTAACAATCAGGGTGCCACAAAATGTGGTAAAACCTGCACATGTGATACTGACACTTTAGGGGAAAGAAGCAGAGGGTAGGACTTTTTTTTTTTTTTTTTAGGGAGGAAGCAATGCAGAATGCAACAGGAAGAAGTCTTTAATAGTAAATGAGTGGTGAAAAGCTGTATGAGATTAGAAAAACAAACGACAAAACAAAACCCTATAATCACATAAGGAAAGTAGGATGTGGCAATGTTATCTAATTAATTTACTTACTTCCCTCAACCTTGTGTTCCTAAGGTGTTAGGTAATGGCCACACAAAAGATAACCAGGGTGCTCCAATTTCATGAACACAGTATTTAGTTCTGGTGTGAACGTGTAGAGAAACAAAACCTTAATGACATGGTGGTTAAATGCTAAACTGCGAACTGAAAGGTTGATGGTTTGAATTCACCATCTCCTCTGTCGGAGAAAGATGTGGCAGTCTGCTTCTGTAAAGAATTATAACTGTGGGGGCAGCTCTCTGTTCTGCAGGGTCACTGTGAGTTGGAATTGACTCAATGGCAGTAAATTTTGGTTGTGGATGTGTTACGAGGCTCCAGATGTTACAAATGATTAATAAACTTGACTGTTAACTGAAAAGTTGGAAGTCCTAGTATATCTAGAAGCACTGACATACAAATTTATAAAAAAAATCTGTCATTGCAAACCCTACACAGCTCAGTTCTATTCTGACATACATGGGATCACCATGACTCAGAATCAACTTGACAGCAACTGATCTTTTATGAATGTGTAACTAAGCCCATTGTGGCTCATTTCTGGGATAATTTTTATTACTGAAACTAATGTGGAAACAAGTAACTTGCTTTTCACTAGGATTGCACACTTTATAGATGATGTTAAGTCTGCAGCTCTGAGTATGACATGTAGAGAAACTCTATGATTAAAACTAACAAAAATAAATTAGAATTGAAAGCAAAGAAAATGTGAATGAGTCTTTGGGAACCAATCATGCCCAACCCCATGGACTCTTTGATCATTTACTTATTGATATGAAAAGAAGTCTCTTTATTACTTAAGGCAATTACAATTGGTTTTCAGTATTATAAAGTGAAATAGTACTGATCCAATACATTGTTTCAAACATGGCACCCTCTCTTTCTCTTTTACTTTTTTACTGTTGTAGCAGATTTTTTTTTAAAAAAAATTCATATAGCTATATCATTACAAAAATTAAGTCATTTTAACATACTATTTTATATCCTGATTTGGAGTCTCTTTTTCCCCCCCTTTTTCTACTAGTTTATTTACAAAATTCGAATACAAATTGGAACACATTCTTTCAATTTCCCTCACACCCCACACCCCTGGGCTCTCTTTTTCTATGTTCTTTACTTTCCAGTACTAGATGACTAGAATTTCTTCAGAATTTTGAAAAATTATTCTTCTGAGTCTTTGTTCAACCCATCTCTCTCTTTTTGAGGACTAACACTCACATTTAAGTATTTGAATATAGGCATTTGTAGAAACCCTCCTATTCCTCAGGGTGCAGTTCGGATAATATTGATCTGAACATCCCTTTGGAACACTCGATGAAATGAGCTAGTGTCCTATCTTGGTTTTTCGTGTATAGAATTCACGTAGAATGGGTTATTTGTTCAATTAAACTCTTCGCGTTTATAAATGAAACTCTTTGAGAGAAGAATTGCCTTTTGATATTTTTTTTTCTTTCTGTGTATTGGTTAATGAGGGCAACATGGCATAAAGGTGAAAGGGATAGTCTCTTCTCAAAGTCCAGCAGAGATTGTAGATTAATCTGAAGCTTTGTGATTCAAATCAGGAGCCCACTGGTACAACCATTCATTTCATGCTTTTGCTTCTCTCCAACAACTCACAGATCTCTATCCTCTCTTAAAAAATAGCTCATCCAGAACTAGCACCATAACCTGAGTTTGGTAAATATATGAACCTCTCTCTGTAACCTGCACATTTAAAAACACCTCAAATGGGAAGAAAGAATGACAAATTGTCTCATGGTAGAATTCCCAACATTGGAGAAGTTAGATGGAGGAGAAATTTTTGTTGCTAGGACATGTTATCAATTAGCTCACACAAATGGGCTAATCTTTAGTTCAGAAATTAAAGACTTTATTAGAAATACATGCAGGTGATTCTTACTTCTGGTCAAGATTAAGTGGGTATGTTTCAAATTTACTATCTCATCTGAAGCAACCAACAAAACAGATGTTGTTGTTGTTGTTGTTATGTACCATTGAGTCACCTGTGACTCATAACAACCCTGTATGCAATAGCTCTGAACCCTGCCCTGTCCTGAGCCAGTCTCACTGACTCTGACACACCTAACCCCATTACCCAAATTACTGCATTAATCCATCTCATCTGGGGTCTTCCTCTTCTTCACTGTCTCTTCGCCTTGCCAAATATGATGTCCTCTTGCAAGGATTGGTCCCTCCTGGCCAAATTCCCAAAATATACAAGACAGCTTCAAAATACTAGCCTCCAAGGAGAAACTTGGTTTGACTTTCTCCAAGACAGACCTATTTATTTGTTTTCTTGGTGGTTCATGGTCGGTTCAAGACTCTTCTCTGGCACCACAACTCAAAGGCATCAATTCTTCTGTCCAGCTCTCTGATACATAGCAAGTAATTGTGAAGACCATGGCCTAGATCAGGCACACCTTAGTCTCTGGACTGACATCATTGCTTCTCAGTGCTCTTGAAAGGCCCCTGACAGCATATTTACCTAATGTAATTCATCTTTTTATTTTCTGACTGTTGGTGCCAAGAGGTTTGATTGTGGAACTGAGCAAGCTGTAACTGTTAACAACCTCAGTCTCATCGCCATTCATCATGGAGCTGTCCAGTAAGTGAGAATTTTTGTCTTCTTGATGTTGAACTTCAATCCATATTGAAGACTAAAGTCCTCGACTTTCTGCAGCAAGCACTTCAGGTCCTCCTCAGTTTTAGCAAGTAAGGCTGTGTCATCTGTATAATGTAGGCTGTAAATGATTCCTCCTCCAATCTTGACGCCACATTCCTCCTCAGAAAGCCCAGCCCCCTAAATGATCTGTTCTGCATATAGATTGAAAAGGTATGGTGACAGGACATATCCTTGATGCAACCCTTTCTTAATTTTGAACCATACAGTGTTTCCCTGCTCTGTTCTGAGGACTGCTTCCTGGGCTTGGTATAGGTTTCACATAAGCACAGTAAACTATATAAAACAAAAGCTTGAAAGACTATGCATATAGGCAAAGAAGGACTGTAATCTCTGAAAGATGGTAAACAAATTAGAAAATCCCTACAGTAGTGTTAAGATAATGCTCTTAGTCACAGGGAGAGGCAAGGCTGGGAGAACCCAGGGGACATTCTGAATTTATGTGAGGGAGCAAAGACTGGGGAGAGAAGGGTGACTGCAATTCACAGGGTACAGTCCTGGAGAAATTGTTTTTAGGTGCCACTGAGTTGTGTACATATGACTCATTGTAACCCTATGAAAAACAGATTTGAACTCTGTCCTATCCTGCACCATTCTTATCATCCCATACACACTTGAGTCCATTGTCAAAGACACTTTATTGATCCATATTTCTGAGGGGGTTTTCATCTTTGCTGACCCTCCACATTTCCAAGAATGATATCCCTCTCCAGTGAATAGCATCTCCTAATAAAGTAACCAGTCCACAAGCAGAACCAAGACACACACTGAGCGTTAGGTCAGGAGGTCCAGAGAAACATCTTTGCGTGGAAACAACCAGATAACAGATGGGAGTGAGGGCAGCCTGAGCCATCTTATTTGGGTCAGTTAGAGACTTTAACTTACTGCCCTTGGGAGAGGGAAGAGGGTAGAGAGACCAACCTGTCCATCAGCAACCAACCAAAAAAGACAGAGACAAGTTTCAGGCCTTCTAGACCTGTTCCATCTCCTTCATGTGGGAATCCCTACCATCCACACCATTGTTGTTGTTGTTATGTGCTGTCGAGTCGTTTGCGACTCATAGCGACCCTATGTACAACAGCCCTAAACCCTGCTCTATCCTGTGCCAATCGCACTGTCTCTGACACTCCCATCCCAATTATCCCAGTCACTGAATCAATCCACCTCATAGAGGGCTTTCCCCTCCTGTGCTGTCCCTCCACCCTCCCAAGCATGATGTCCCTCTCCAAGGACCTGTCTCTTCTTACAACATGTCAAAAGTATGTCAGACGAAGCCCCAGAATCCTTGCCTCCAAGGAGTAGCCTGGTTTAACCCTCTCAAGGATGAATCTGTTTGTTTTCTTGGCAGTCCATGGTACATTCAGTACTCTTCTCCAGCACCACAGCTCAAAGGCATCAATTCTCCTTCTGTCCTCCCTAGTCTTTGTCCAACTCTCTGATGCATAACAAGTGATTGCAAAGACCATGGCCTGTATCAGATGCACCTTAGTCTCCAGAGAGACACTGTTGCTCTTGAGTACTTTAGAGAGGTCCCTAACAGCAAACTTTCCCATTGTAATACTGTTTTTGATTTCCTGGCTGCTGGTGCCAAGACTGTTGACCGTGGAGCTGAGCAAACGGAAGCTGTGAACAATCTCAATCTCTTCGCCATCTTATATCTGTATATTTGTTTGTCCTTATGATTTGCTCTTAAGAGTATCACTTATCTGTCAGATTTTATATTGGGGAAGTATCTTTACATGTTACTTCTCTTAATAATTTAGATACATATATGTTTGCTTGTCATTCATCTGCTCTTTGGGGTACAGTGCTTGCCTTTTAGATGCTGTTGTAAAGCAGAGATCCCAGATTAAGATCAATTGGGAAGAAGGATTGGCCATCCATGTCAGAAATAGCAGGCCTTCAAAAATCCTATAAATGATAGAGCACACTTAGATTATTAGATATAGCACTGGAAGCTGAACCCTCATATTGGGAGATACAAAATGAGGAGGAGAAACAGCTACTAACAATGGGAACATAGAATATGCAAAGTATGAATGTAGGATATTTAGGTATTATTAAAAAAGAACCAGAATGCATAAACATTCACATACTGTGAGGCAGTGGCAAGGTGACATGGATTGGCATGGGCCATTTTGAGCCAGACAATCATATGATCTACTATGGTCAAAAAGACCATTTCTAGGTTCAGCCTGAAGTACAATTTGTGAGTGACAGGATATAATCCATATACACACAAGGAAGACCTGTTAATACCACTATCATCCAAATATACCCATCAACAACTAAAGCCAAAGAGGAGGAAATAGAAAATTTCTACGAAATTTTGGAGTCTGAAATTGATTGAACATGCAACCAAAAGTCATTAATAACTGGTGACTGGAATGCAAAAGTTGAGAATAAGAAAGAAGGATAAATAGTCAGAAAATACAGGCTTGGTGACAGAAATGAAGCTGAAGAAAGAATGATAAAATTGTGTACAATCAATTATTTACTCATTGCAAATACCTTTTCTAAAAATCCCAAACAAGGATTATACATATGGAACTCACTTGCTGGACTACACAGGGATCATATTTGTTACATCTGTGAAAAGAATTATTGGAACAACTTAATATCAGCTGTGAAAACCAGGCCAAGTGGTGACTTTGGAACAGACCATCAACATGGACAAATTCATATTGTAGCTAAATAAAATAGAAACAAATCCACAAGAACAAAATATTACCTTAAATCAATTCCACCTGAATTTAAAAACTGTCTCAAGAACAGGTTCTGAGGCATTGAACACTAATGAATATAGAGCAGATGATCTGTGAGATGATATCAAAGATACCATCAAAGCAAAAGGTCATTAAAAAGACAGAGGAGGAAGAAGACCAAGATGGATATAAGAAGAGACTGAATATTGCACTAGGACATCAAGAATAAAAAACAAAGAATAAAAATAAGGAAGTTAAGGAGTTCGAAAGAAGATTTCAATTTATGAAGATTTTGTATTATAAAGAAATGTGCAAAGAGCTAGAGTCAGTAAATCAAAAGGAAATATCTCACTCAGCATTTCTCAAGCTGAAGTAACCAAAGAACAAATTCAAGATTTAAATTACAATATTTAAGCATACTATGGGCAAAATCTTGAATGATCCAGGACACCAAAAGAAGATGGAAGAAATACACGATTCACTATAACCAAAAAGAATTGGCTGTTACAGAACCATTTCAGGAAAGAGTGTTATGATCAAGAACTAATAGTAATAAAGAAGGAAGTTCAAACTTCTCTGAAGGAATTGGGAAAAACACAAGGTCCTAGGTATTTACTGAATACCAATTGACATTTTTCAACAAATAGAGGCAGCACTAGATGTGCTCACCCGACTGTGCCAAGGAATCTGGAGGACAGTTACCTGGCCAACTGATCGGAAGAGATCTATATTTTTTTCCTATTTTTTTTTAAAAGGTGATCCAACCTCTGGAGATTATCTGACAATATCACTAAAATCACATGCAAATAAAGTCTCGCTGAAGATTATAACAAAATGACTGCCTAGTATTGCACATTAACAGAGAACTGTCAGAAATACAAACTAGGTTTAAAAGAAGACATGGCACTTGAGATGTCATTGCTGATATCAGAAAAATCTTGGCTGAAAGCAGAGTATCAAAAAAGATATCTATCTGTGTTTTATTAACTATGCAAAGGCATTTGTGTGGATCACAACAAACTACAGCTAATATTGAGAAAAATGGGAACCCTAGAACACTTGATTGTGCTTATATGAAATCTATATCTAGACCAAGAAGCTGTTGTCTGAAAAGGAAACAGTGCATGGTTCAAAATCAATAAAAGAGTGTTTGAATTATATCCCTACTCTATACCTTTCCAATCTATATGCATTCAAGAGGCTGGGCTTTATAAAGAAGAATATGACATCATGATTGAATGAAGTGTCATCAACAACTTATGTTATGAAGACGACAAAATCTTGTTCACTGAAATGTAGGAGAACTTGAAGTGTTTGCTGTAGAAGTTTAAGGACTGTAGCCTTCAATACAGATTTCATCTCAATACCAAGAAAACAAAGATCCTCACCCCTGGGCCAATAGGCATCATCATGATAGATAAATATTTAGATTGCTAATTATTTCATTTTGCTCTGATCCATAATCAAAAGCCTTGACCCCAGCAGTCAAGAATAAAAGAGGAGCTACACTGAAAACCTCTGTTAAAAACCTCTCCAGAGTGCTAAAGTGCAATGATGTCCTTCTAGAGACTAAGGAGCACTTGATCCAGGCCATGATCTTCTCTGTCATCCTTAGTCATTGTCTAGATCTCAAATTCATATCAACCAGCTTCTATCGCATTAATTTCAGCTCTTGTCCTTATAATTTCTGTTCTTCTAGAGGAATATGGGTTAAATTATTTTTATTTTTCTATTTTATAGAGGTCTTGAGTTAGGGCATTAATGACATAATTTCGCCTTCATATTTGATGGACAGCTTTGCTAGGTACAAGATCCTCAGTTTTCTTTCAGCCTTCTGTATAAGCCACCTCATTATCTTTTTGCTTGCATGGTTTCTTTCTACAGAGAAATCAGAACTCAATCTAATTAGTTCTCCTTTGTAGATGACTTTTTCTTTTTCTCATGCTGCTTTTAGTAGTCTATCCTTCCTGTTTTATTTTGGAGAATTTGACTATGGTATGTCTCATTTTTCAGAGCTTCTTAATAAAGATTGCCTTTTCTTCATAATATCCAAGAAATTTTCTTTTAGTACCTCTTCCACAATTTTCTTAGTGCTTTCCTGTCCCCTGCCATATTCTGAAATTCAAATAACATTTCCTGATTTTAAACCATGCAGTGTTCCCTTGTTGTCTTCCTGTGTTCAACAACAGCTTCTTGGTCTAGATATAGATTTCATAAGAGCATTGTTAAGTGGTCTGGGATTCCCTTTCTTTTCAATATTAGCCAGACTCACACAGTCAAATGTCTTTGCATAGTCAATAAAACAAAAATAGATATTTATATAATATATAGGTATAATAGGTATTCTCTGCTTTCATTCAGAATCTATCTAACATCAGCAATGGTTTTCCTGGTGCCATGGCCTATTCTACACCCTTGAACTTCTATACCCTCCTATATTTACTGATGTACTGGTTCAGCTGTTGTTATTGTTGGGGGTTTTATTTTTGTGGGTTTTTTTCTTTCTTTCTTGATTCAATAGTCTTTTGCTTGTATGTAATATTAATAATTTTTTTTGTAATTTCCACATTCTATTGGATCACTTTTCTTGAGAATGGGAACAAATATGGATCTCTTCCTGTTAGTCAGCCATGAAGCCCTCCAATTTTCCTGGCACAGACAGATGTGTACATCCAGGGCTGCGTCTGTTAGTTGAAACATGTCACTTGGTATGCTATCAAATTCTGAATGAAGCCTTATTTTTTGCCAGTGCTTCAGTACAACTTTAATTTCTTCCTTCATGACCATTTGCTCTTATTCTTATAGTGCTTTTTGAAATTTTTCAGTGTCAACCAATTCTTTTTGGTACAATGACTCTAAGTATTCCTTTTATCCTCTTTTGGTGCTTCCTGGAACACTCAAGATTTTTCCCATAGTATTTGTCAGTTACTTTTCAATTCTTTTGACTTTAGAAATGCCAAGTGAATTCTTTCCTTTACTATTCTCCAACTCCAGATCTTATCACATTCTGTTATAATGTTTTGTATTGTCTTCTCGAGCTGCCCTTTGAAACATTCTGTTCTTCTCTTTTACTTTGGCATTTCTTTCCTTTATAGAGCTTCTCATCACCCTGGTCCAGTTTTCAGAGTCTCTTCTGACATTCATTTTGGTCTTGTTTTCCTCTTCTGTCTTTGTAATGATATCTTGCTCTCTTCATGGATGATAAATTTTCTATAATCTCATAACTTATCTGGCCTTTCATCATTAGTGTCTAATGCCTCAAACATACTTGAAGATGATGGTTGAACCAATAAGCAACATCACACTAGTTAAAGATTGAAGTCATCAATGACTTAGTTTTACTTTTATCCCCAATCAGCACCCATGATGGTAACAGTGAAAAATTTTTTTATTTAAAAAATATGTGCACTGAGGAAATTTGAGGAATGATGTCAGCTTGAATATTAAAGTAGGCTTGCACTTGCTTTCTACGCATCCCAAAGTTGGACAATAAATAAGGATAATAAAGAATCAATGCCTTTAAATCGTGATACTGAAAAATAGTATTGAATATCCCATTGACTATCAAAAGAACAAACCAACCTTTATTGAAGGAAGTGCAACCAGAGTGCTCTTTAGAGGCAAGGATGGTGAAACTTCATCTCATCTACTTAGAGCACATGTTTAGAAGGAAATCAATCCTTAGAGAGAGATATTATGTTGAGAAAGACAGAAGGTTAGTGAGAGAGCAAGATTCTCAACAAGATGGATTGACACAGTATCTGAATGAGCTTGAGCAGTGCAGAAATCATAAGGATGGGGCAGAATAGCGCAAGGTTCAGATTTGTTGTTCATGGAGTTGCTATGAGTCTTAGTTCTCTTGATGGGGACTGATTTGCTAACCCAAAGGGCATGCCTTTACTCTTGGTTCAAATCCACCAACAGCTCCTTGGAGAATGATGAGAAATCTTCTGTTTGATTTATTGCTTCCTAAAAACCTGCTGGAGGATAAGCTGTGAGCCCTTTCTGTCTTGGTGGCAGTGAGTTGTTGACTTGATTAATAATTTGACCTAGGACAATGACCAAGGAGGATAGAAGGAGAATTGATGCCTTTGAGCTGTGGTGCTGGAGAAGAGTATTGAGAATACCATGGAATGCTGGGAAAACAAACAGATTTGTCCTGGAAAGGGTTAAACAGGGTGGCTCCTTGGAGGCAAGGATTCTGGGGCTCCGTCTAACATACTTTGGACATGTTGTGAGGAGAGACCGGTCCTTAGACAGGGACATCATGCTTGGGAGGGTGGAGGGACAGCGCAGGAGAGGAAGGCCCTCTATGAGGTGGATTGATTCAGTGATTGGGATAATTGGGATGGGAGTGTCAGAGACAGTGCGATGGGCACAGGACAGAGCGGAGTTTAGGGCTGTTGTACATAGGGTCGCTATGAGTCACAGGTGACTCGACGGCACATAACAACAACAACAACAATAGCTGGATATATATTTTTTCAACTTTTAAGTCTTGATAAATTTAAAAGGATTCAATAATTAAAAAAATTGTATTTGTCTGCAGTGGAATCAACTAAAATTAATAGAATAGTGTCTTGAAAATGCCCCAAAATATTACACTTCCATATTCAGAGGCCACGGCCTCTTCTAAAGCCAGCTTGAACTTCTGGAAGCTTCCTGTCAACATACTATTCTTGCTCTTTTTGGATGATCCTCAATAATATTCTGCTTACATATAACATTAATGCTATTGCTTGATAATTTCCACATTATGTTGGATCATCTTTCTTGGAAATGGGAATAGATATGAATCACTTTCAGTTTATAAGCCACCCAGCTGTCCTCCAAGTTTCTTGGTATAGACTGTTGAGAAAATCCATAGTTGCATCTGTTAGTCAAAATATGTCAAATGGTATCACATCAATTTCTGAGGCCTTATTTTTTGCTAGTGTCTTGAGTGTCTTCCTTTGCTACCACTGACTCTTGTTTTTACGGTACTTTCTAAAATTTTTCAGTTTTGACCGACTCTTTTTCATACAGAGACTCTATGTATCCTTCTATATTCTTTTGATGCTTCCTGAGTTATTTACAATTTTGCCCATGACCTCTCTCAGTATTGCAAATTAATGTTTAAATTTGTTTTTTGGTTCTTTCAGCTTGACAAATGCCAAGCAAGTTCTTCCCTTTTTTATTTTCTGACTCCAGGTCTTTGTATATTGCATTATAGTATCTTGTCTTTCATGCTAATGCAAAACCTATTCTTGGACCAAGAGGCAGTTGTCAGAACAGAGCAAGGAAACACTGCATTGTTCAAAATTGGGAAGGGCATATCCCAGGGATGTGTCCTGTCTCCATACCTTTTCAACCTGTATGCAGAAGAGATTATCTGGGAGGCTGGGCTCTATGAGAAGTGTGGTGTCAGGATTGGTGGAAGATTCATCAACAATCTGTGTTATGCAGATGACACAACCCTGCTTGCTGAAACTGAGGAGGACCTAAAGCACCTGCTGCAGAGGGTCAAGGACTACAACCTCCAATATGGATTGAGGCTCAATGTCAAGAAGACAAAGATTCTCACCACTGGACCAATTGGCATCATCAGGATGGATGGTGAAGAGATTGAGATTGTTCACAGCTTTAGTTTGCTTGGCTTCACAGTCAACACTCTCAGCACCAGTAGCCAGAAAATTAAAAGATATATTGCATGGAAAAGTCTGCTGTTAGGGACCTCTCCAAAGAGGCCCTGGTCTTTGCTACACTTGTTATGCACTAGAGAGTTGGACAGTGACTAAGGAGGAGAGAAGAACTGATGTCTTTGAGCTGTGGTGCTGGAGAAGAGTATTGAGGGTGCCATGGACTGCTAGGAAAACAAACAGATTCATCCTGGAAAGGGTTAAATCGGGCGGTTCCTTGGAGGCAAGGATTCTGAGGCTCCATCTAACATGCTTTGGACACGTTGTAAGGAGGGACTGGTCCTTGGAGAGGGACATCATGCTTGGGAGGGTGGAGGGACAGCACAGGAGAGGAAGTCCCTCTATGAGGTGGACTGATTCAGTGACTAGGGTAATCGGGATAGGTGTGCCGGAAACAGTGTCATTGGTACAGGACAGAGCAGAGTTTAGGGCTGTTATATATAGGGTCGCCATGAGTCTCAAGCAACTCAATGGCACATAACAACAACAACATCTACTCTTTGAAATCTTCTGTTTAGCATTTAATTCAGCATATCTTCCCTTTGTTTTGGATTCTGAAGGACATGGCACCAGGGATGTCATTGCTCATATCAGATGGATCCTGATGGAAAGCAGAGAATATCAGCAAGAATTTCTATCTGTGTTTTATTAACTATGTAAAGGCATTTGACTCTGTGGATCGTAACAAATTATGTCAACAATTGAGAAGAATGGGACCAGACCACTTAGTCATGATCATACAAAATCTATACCTAAATAGACCAAGGAATTGTTGGCTGAATCAGACAAGCTGTATGGTTTAAAATAAGGACGAATGTGCATCAGGGCTGTATCCTTTCTACACAATCTCTATGCTGAGCAAATAATTGTTGAAGCTGGACTCGCTGAAGAAGAATGTGGCATGAGGATCAGAGGAAGACTCATCAAAACTCGAGTTTTGTAGATGACACAATCTGGTTTGTTAACTGTGAGGGGAACCTGAAACACTTGCTACAGAAGATCAAAGACTACAGCCTTCAATATGTAATGTATTTCAACGTCAAGAAAACAAAGGTCTTTATTACTGGATCAATAGACAGCATCATGATAAATGGAGAAAGATTTGAAACTGTTAATGATTTCCTTTTACTTGGCTTTACCATCAACACCCTCAGTACCAACAATCAGGAGATCAGTGGCATGCTGCTTTAGGAAAGTCTGCTATCAACAACCTCTCCAGTATACTGGAGAGCAATGATGTCAGTTTGAAGACTAAGTTGCACCTGATTTAGGCCATGGGCTTTTCAATTACTTGTAAAGCATCTGAAAGCTGAACAATGAATAAGAATTACAGAGGAAGAATTGATGCCTTAGAGTTGTAGCATTAAGAAGAGCACTGAATATCCTATGGACTTCCAAAATAATGAACAGATATGTCTTGGAGAAAGTACAGCCAGAGTTCTCCTTGGAGGCAGGTACAACATGTCACATAAGTATGGACATGTTGCTAGGAGAAGTTATTTCTTAGAAGGGTATATCATGTTTGGAAACATGGAGGAGCAGGGAAAGAGAGTAAGAAACCTCATGAGATAGATTGGCATGGTGATTACATTCAAGGGCTCAAGCATTTCAGAGATGATGAAGATGGCACAGCATAGGACAGGATTCATGCCTACTGTTCATAGGATCTCTATGAATCATATTTAACTCAATGACACCTAACAAAAACAACATACTGAAGGATCCAAGAATGCTAAAAACTTAAGGACCAATGAAGAATTCAAAAGTGAAATTTGTATTTTGAACTGAATTAAAAGAAAAACCCAAAGCATCAGAATTTTAAGGAAGTAGGTGGAAATATATTGCACTGAAAGTCAAGAGTAGAAAGAAAACTCTCAAATCAATAAACTCAACTTTAGGAGACTTTTTTAAAAAAGTATCAGTTAAACAAAACATAAGTAAAGGAAAAGGAGTAATCATTTGATGCAGAAACTAATTTTTTTTTTAAAATAGAGAAATTCAGTGAAACAAAGCTATTCAAGATCAGTAAAATGGACAAACTTCTGCCTGGACTGATCTGATGAAGACTTTGTAGTCAGAACTTAGAAACAACCCTTTAAAAATCAATAGTAAGAAGGTGAACTCAGTTAAAAATGGCAAAAGTTTTGAAAACATTTATCAATGAAAACATATGGATGGAAAACAAACTCATAAAAAGACACTCAACATCAGCAGCCACTTTTGCCGTTATTGTTGTGTACTGCAGAGACAGCGCCAACTCATAGCTGACCTACTAGTGGGTGTTCAGAGACTATAAACTGCTTGAGAGGAGATTGACCATCTTAGCTTGTGGATTTCAATCACTTGTCTTTGGATTAGAGCTCCCATTTAAAACCACAATGAACCATCACTGTATACTTACTGTTATGTGTACTATTGGATCAACTTTACTTGAAGTGACCCTATAGGATGGAGTAGATTGACTTCTTAGGGTTTCCTAGGCTGTAATGTTTAGGGAAGCAGATCACCAGATCACCAGTCTTCTTCCTTGGAATTGCTGATGGGTTCAAACTACCAGTTTCTTGGTTATCAGCCAGGTACTTAACCATTGAATCATATACCTATTAGAATGGTTAAAATAAAAAAGGCTAGTCATACCCAGTGATGACAAACATGTAGAGGAACTGGAATATTTGTACACTTCTGATAGGGAAGTAAAATGACACATTCTCTTTGGAAGTATTTCAGGAAATTCTTAAATGTTAAACAGGCACTTGGCTTATGATTCAGACCTTCTATTCCTACATGTTAACCCAAAAGAAATGAACATGCTTCTCCATTCAAATACTTGTATACAAATGCTCATTGTGGTTCATTTATAATCAGAAGAAAACCTGAAAACAAAGCCCAGTACACATCAGACAAAATGTGACATATACATAGGATGGAATATTATTCATCTACAAAAAAGGAACAAACTATTGACATATGCCACATGAAGTGTACACTTACTGTATTATTTCACTGATGTAAAAGTCTAAGAAATACAAACAACAAATATATGGTGATAGAAAGCAAATTGGTTTCTGCCTGAAGATGGCAGAGAGGAGCAAGAAGTAGTGATACGAAGTCTAAGGAAACATTTGGGGTAATCTATGTGTTTATTATCTTAATTGTGGCTTTAATTTCATGACGATGTACATGTCAACATGAATTAGACTGTACATCTTAAGTGTATAGTTTATTGTATGCCAGTTATACTACAATAAAGATGTTAACTAAAAATAAATTTAGGCTAGACAGGTATTTCAAACAAAGTAAGCAAAATACTCCGGGAGCTGAACTTGTCCATTTTTTCACCATGCAGTTCTTAAGTGGGATTTTGAATCTCAAATTCTGCCTCTGCCACTTTCAATCTCTCCAGGTCCCATATTTCTATTTGCAAGCTGGGAATAATAATCTCTGCTACCTCCCTCATGGGGATGATCGTGTGGACCCAAAATGGTAATGTACGTGAAAGTGCTTTGCAAACTACGGCACACCACACAAATGTTAGCTATTGGTTTAGTTGTTACTCGCCATCTGCATACGATTCTTGTCCAATATATGTGCTTCATGCCAGTTCAAGTCCTAATACCCGTGTATAAGTGTAATTAATTGTACAAGTTACTGGAATAGCATTGAAACCCAGTATTCAAGGCATGACACATCCTAAATACAGAACAGATTTTGGAATAAATCAGTTTCAGCCCAAAGCAGAATGAGGGAAACAGGCAGATGCCTTCGCACATATGCCAAGTTAGTGTGACCCACCCAAATGGGGATGGAGTCCAGGGTGAGGGAACACGGCCAGGACGCAGGCTTCAAGTTTCCTGCCAGAGGCTGTTATAGGCGGTGGTGACCCCATAACAACGGCCGCCCCATGTGAGGAGATGCTGGCTGCATTCAGAGCCAAGCATACTTGGAAATTAACCTCTTTCTTCTTGGCCTTACACCAGTAAGCCAGAGTAATACGGCATGTCATGTCCATTTGGCTAAAGTTAAAGATGGTAAAAGTTGAAATAGGTAAATAGGCTTAATGTCACCCTCCTTCTATTCTTTCTTTTGGCATTATCATTTATATGCTATTAGTCACAGCTGGTACCTTTCCCATAACCTGAACTCGTTTGCAGTTATTGGATGTCTCTCCCCAATATTCTTTAGGGGTCTTAAACATGAAGATCCTTGGTTTGAGGCAGCCTTTTGTGAGTGACCTAGGAAGATGGGAGCACTGCGGAGTTGGGCTGTCCTGCACAAGTTGTTGTCTACCTACCATCAGGTTAAAGCTGACGCTCTGACGCTCTATCGGGTTTTCAGAGGCAGTTTAATCGCATAGGAGAAGATTGCCCATCCTTCTCCAGTGGATTCTAACCATGTGCCTTTTGGATTGCAGTTCAGTTTCTCACCACTAGGCCACCAAAGCTCCTCCTGCTCTTCCGGGTTGTGTGTGTGTGTGTGTGTGTGTGTGTGTGTGTG
>NW_006400030.1:1283444-1305813 GCF_000299155.1 Elephantulus edwardii | reverse complement strand
GAGAGAGAGAGAGAGAGACAGAGACAGAGACAGAGACAGGGTGGGGATGGGGGAGGGAGAGCGGCAGGGGAAGAGATGAGGATAAAAGGAAAAAAACTAGGAACAAATCAGAGAACAAAATTATTTCAAAAGCAGACTGTTGTTATGTGCCATGGAGTTGCCTGCAACCCATAGCAATCCTATGTACAGTAGCTCTGAATCCTGCCCTGTCCTGAGCCAGTCTCACTAATTCTGACACACTTACCCCCATTGTCCCAGTTATTGTATCAATCCATCTCATCCAGAGTCTTCCTCTCCTGCTCTGTCCCTCCACCATTCCAAGCATGATGTCCTTCTTCAAAGATCGTTCTTTCCTGGCCACATGACCAAAGTATGTGAGATGGAACTCCAAAATCTTAGCCTCCAAGGAGAAACTTGGTTTCACCCTCTCCAAGACAGATCTATTTGTTTTCTTGGTAGTTACTCTTCTCCAGGCATCACAACTTAAAGGCATTGAGTTTTCTGTCATCCTTAGTCATTGTCTGACTCTCTGATGCATAACAAGTTAATTGTGAAGACCATGGTCTGGACAGCCAGTGATAAATCAAAGACAGACATAAGAAGCATTTTATGAACAAATATCTCATACAAGGAGGTACTCTGTTTCATGGGACTCCATGAGGCTCACAGAGCAGAGACTGGCTCCCTAAGACACTGATACACTGTCCACCAAGGACTTCAGATCCCCATGACATTGACTTCTTTGACTGGAAATGTCTTCACCCAGATTCTTGGTTAGTAGGAGAGGGTAAGTGACTCTTATAAATCCAAGTGTGTCTTTAAGAAAAACTAAATTTTAGCAAATACAATTGAAGGAATAAGCTTAGCCCAGGGAATTCTATTAGAGATTTGAAAGTATGTTGCCCTTCTCTTCCAAAATATTAATCCTGGCTCCACTGGAAAAGGATGCTAAGGTTGGGGTGCTTCAGCATTACCCCAGGCAGGTTTTGCTCTCAGGTAACCCTAAAACTCAGTTGAGGAGTTCTTACTTGGACCTGCCTTTTCCAAGGAAAATGATGACTTGACAGATTCTGGAAAGGTCCACTGGACCACAGAAATGAAATTTATCTTTGAGTGCTTCACAGATTATCATTAAATATGTTTTACTAATGTTAATCTTGCCATCATCGTGCAGGCTTTTTGAGATTATTTCTAAAAGGAATAAACCATCAAGCCCTGGGTGCCTGTTCATTCCTTGCTTTATTTGTCTGACTGGGACTAGAGGTCTGAGTGTTAAGTCTGACACCAGAGTGCTAGATCCTGGATAAAGAAGCAAAGGATAAAGTGGAGAAGACAGAATAATAGACAAAAAAGACCCCAAGACCAAACCATCCATGCTGCCTTTTTGTTGTTGGTTGTTTTTGGGGTTTTTTTTTTTCAGTGTTAGGAATCTAATGTTTTCCTTCATTAATTTGAAAGTTGTTTATTTCTTGGTAGCAATATCATTAATCTTAAAATAAAAATATCATAAACAAAAAGAACACTTGCAGTCAAACAGAAGGCTTATGTAGTGACCACTGTTAGAAGGGGAGATTCCAGGTTCTAGCAAGGACAAGTTCTTCTCCTGAACTTGTCTTCTCCTGAACCACTTCCAGGACTTGGGCTGGAATGCTGGTGCCACTGAACATCTGTACACTGTAAGAGGAGTGGCTACAAAGCACAGCCGTACAGAAGGGGCCTTCTGAGCCAAAGCTACCCATGCATGGTTCATGTTAAGGAAGCATTCTTTTAACTGTGCTGTGTATACTCATGGGGCCGTGGCATGGTACAGAATAATCATTGTGCATCTTCTTAAAAGCTTACCAGTTTGTAAGTTACTACCCAACTTGGGAGGAACTGGAGAGCATTATGCTGAGTGAACTCAGCCCCACAAGGACAAATACTGTATAAAACTATTATTGTAGAATGAGTATGAGAATCCAAGGGGGGGGGGAAGGTAAAAATAGAGGGGTGAGGATGGGGAGTAGGGTGTTAATCATAGGGTTGCACAATTCGATGGGTGGGTGGGGTGAAGGAAATAGGAAGGTTCTTTTGTGAAAAATAATGCAAACTTTGTAAATAAATCAGAGTAATATAATTTTTTTTTAAAAATAAAAAGCTTACCAGGTGATTCTGACCCAAAGAGACCCTGTGGAGCAGAGCAGAATCATCCCATGAAGTTTCTTAGACTGAATGCATTTATGGGAGGTTACCTCATCTTTATGTTACAGATTTGTTAGGAGGTATGAAGTCCTTTTTCTCTATGGAATATAATGCAAACTATACAAGATTTCAAAGTCAGGACTTCTGAGCTTGCTTTACGCTGCTACAAGTGTTGCCCCTCTGACTCCCAGGAAGCAGTTTCATACTCACCCCATATGGAAGAGCAGGCTAACCCTCAAACCCATTAAATATAAGGGGCTCCTCAGAAATATGACCCTTACAGCCATTTTTAAAATTACTTATCCTATTAGATTACAATTCTTTAACTAAGGTTTTTAATCCTATTACCATGAGAATGATAAACTCATTTCAAAATACCTTTAGACAACAGTTAGTCTTGTCTTCTTCAGTGTGGGCAGAATCCATTGTGTTCTTAAAACAAAAACAGGACCAAGAGAGAATCAAACATGGGTTGAGAGTATCAGGATTAGAAAGGAAAATGCTGTTAGAATACACTTCCTTAATTCTACGACTGACAAAATGCTAGTCTTGGAATTGTATGATGTAGTAGCTCTGCCTGCATTACATCTACCTCAGTATTTGCCCTCAGCCTTACCCAGTAATGTACCCCAAGATGGTTTGGTTGAAGTCTGACCTAATTACACAAGGCCTGAGAGACGGACGGTACAAGAGAGTCATATGAGTTAGGAAAAGTGTGGAGCTCCGATCGACTAGTGGTGAGAATCTGCACTGCAATCCCAAAGGTTTGAATCCACTAGTTGCTCTGTGGGAGAAGGACGAACAATCTCCTCTTGTGTGATCACTCCCTCTTAAAACCCACTGGAGGGTCAGCTAAGGTGTCTTCTCCCCTTCTCTGTTTAGCTTTGTGCTGCACATTAAATGAAAGTTTACAGAGGAAATGGGTTTTCCATGCAACTATTCATGTTGTTGTTTTTGCTGCATACCTTGGAGTTGGAACCGACCCATAGCTGAATCTGGCAGATTTTCAGAGGCAGTTAATTGCATGGGAGGAGATTGCCCATCCTTTTCCCACGGATAGCTGGTGGATTTGAACCACACACTTTCAGGATTATAGCAGAGCTTCTTGCCACTAGGCCACCACAGCATTTTTAAAATGACCTTAAGTAATCTCCACATTGTAATTACACTCATCCCACCCCTTCTCTGTGATTCTTGTTCCAATTCATCCTTCTACCCCATCACTTCCTGACTTCTGAGTTTTGATCTTGTATAGTTGATTTGGAAGAGTGTTTCTTACTTAGTAGGGGGATCGCCAACCCCATTCCCATTTGACACTCTTTTTTTTTTTTCCTCAGTCCAAGGAAAGATCCAGAATATATGTGGCATGAAACTTAAACAATTTGGGGATCATCGTTTTTATAAAGCTCTAAAAATAGCTTACTTTTTCAAAAACCTATAACAAGCATATTCTAGGCTTCCCCAGAAAGACAGAGCTCACATAATTGAGGAGCCTGAAGCTTATTCTCATTATCTTTCCATTAACCCACCTCTTCACCTACACTTGAATGTATTAATCTATTTGGTGGGAAGGGCCTTCAGGAGTTGCTGGTGATAGATTATTTTGTCTCCCAGATGTAGCAATCCATGTTTTTCCAAGCTGCATCTCATTTATAGCTTCCTGCCCAAATTTTCCAGTTTCTTTGGGTCTGTATCCATTTCTTCTTCCTGGCTGGGTTTTAGAATAGCTCGTCAAGAGATGTTCAGGGTGCACTCAAACAATAGTCTTGGCCCAGGAACATGGAATTTCCTGAAAGACAGCAGGCGTCTCTGGTGGGTTATTGGGATAGGCTGATCAGCAACTTTTAACACGGGAGATGGAGTTGTACCAATCCATGCCAAGAGCCTTTCAGGATCAGCACACATGGAAACCATTAGTCCCAGTTCTACCCATTAGCTAACTTAAAGGCAGCCAAGCCTGGGGACCAAAGCTTCTAAAGCCAAGAACAAAAGTACCACATTCTCAGACCAGCCACAAGTATTGATTTGAGGTCCGATGTCCCCAGAGAGTATCTGTTCTCCTGTCCATTCACTTGAACAATGGGTATAACAATTTACTAGGTTTGCTAGTGCTTACACAAGATAGAGCCCTCGATATGAATGAATTTTGCCACATATAAGTTCATCTTACTTTCAGGCTTACAGTTTCTTTGGAGGTCTCTCATTGCATTTATGATATTTCCAAATCCTAAATACAACTGCCCTCTTGGCTTCTTACTTCTCCTACTCCAAGATTAGACATATTGAAAATATTCTAGTTTCTTAGCCATGGAGTCTAGCTTTCTCACTTTCATATGTGTGTGCTCTTTCCTCTGTCTGGAACATTAGTTAATTCTTCTTCCTTCTAAACTCTTGTAGTGCTCTGGATACTTGTCCTATCTTATTATTATCTCTTATTTTGTTTCTATATTCTCCAGTAAAGAGGAAGCTTTAGGTTTTAATTAGGTACTCCAGGACACAAACCACCCAAAACTTAGTGACTTAAACCAGTAACTATTTTGTTAATTCTCTGGATTACATGGGATGTCTGGGAAATTTCTCTCTGTTCTATGTGATATTGCCTGGGACTTTCAGCCCAATAGGCTGGACTGAGTTGGTATGCCAAGATGACTGATGCACATCACTGATAGTTTGTGTAAGCTGTTGTCTGGAGGCTTAGCTAGGGCTACTGACTAGAGTTCCTTGTATTTCTTCCACAGGACCACTTTGTGTGACTTGAACTTCTTATAGCATATTTGCTGGTTTCAGGAATGGCAAGTTCTTTTCATGTCTGCACTAAAAAGTTGCAGGTTATAATTTATGCTGCATTCTTTTGAACTAAGAAGCCAAGAATTGAAGAGGAGGAAATGGGAACTTCATTCATCAAAAACAAGTGGCATGAACACCTGTTGTTGTTGTTATGTGCTGTGGAGTGGATCCCAAACCTAATCACCTCTTGGTTCTTTAAAGAGCAGAATAAACAAAATGTCACATAGCATTCTCAGGCAGACAGATGCCGTGTGTGGTTTGTCTAAAGGTCCAAAGACCAGAACGTCCAGGGCTGCCTATAAAGAAGGAATCAGATGCAGCTGAGACACTGATTTAGAGTTTTTGCTCCTAAAATTGTGAAAAATAGGCTTCTTTTCTTAAAACCACAAGTTTATATTGTTTCTCTTACAAAAGCACTAAGAAATTAAGACAATTGACATCTGTGGAAATTATCTAGCACATTCTGAGAGTGGTGCCCGGGTCTGTCTTGTCCTCCAGCGCCTTCCCAGCACCTGGCTGTAGTACTTGACCCACGGTCAAAGCTTCTCTCCTAAATGCTTGCTAATGCTTAATTTTAGTCTTTGTAACTGATATACCCTATTCATTGGGACTCATTTACCTTTTTATGGTTTTGCCAAAAGTTAAAGTAACAACTCCAAAAATCTATTATTCAAATAAGAGATTTATTACTTATAATTAAAAGGTACTTAGTGCAATACCAACACTATTACGTATAAGCAGAAGGTAAAGTTTAGCAGATTATCAGACCCTTCAGAACTACCACCACCAAACTCATTTCTGTTATTGTTACATTTGACCATCAAAATGTAGCTAAGAATGGGGACTCAGAAACCAGGGCTCAGCTGTCAGGGGGTGTATGTCTAGAACCTGAACACTTAAACCAGTTTCTTTAGGTCAACTTTGTCATTTCTATACAACTGAGAAGTGGGAATAAAAAAGGGTTTTTTCCCACTCTTCCTATTGGTTAGAAGAAGATGTGGTGCTATTGTTGCAAACACTATGAAGGAAGGAGGGAGTGGTGAGGTCAATTATTGATTGATTTATAAGTATGGAATTAGCTACCACTTTGGTAGTCTGGAGGGAGCTCAAGTGGCCTAGTGGCAAGAAGCTGTGCTGAAATCTGGAAGGTGTGTGGTTCAGATCCACTAGCTGCTCCATGGAAGAAAGAGACAATCTCCTCTCATTAGATTAAGTTCCTCTGAAAACCCACAGAGAATTAGCTATCGATCAGTTGCAACTTGACAGTACACAACAACTGGTAGCCTAGTGGTAAGTAATTTTGCTGCCAACCCAAAGGCAGGTTATTCTAACCAACCAGCTACTCTATGGGGGAGTTAAATGGAGATAGATTTCCTGTGCAATTTAGAGCTTCTGAAAAGCCACTGGAGGGTCAGGTGTGAATCTGTTCTGACTTAATGGCATATAACAACAGCAACAATAAACATCAAAACCCGAAGGAGTCCTTGTGATAAACTGGTTAAGCACTTAGTTGCAAATTAAAAAGTTGGCAGTTTGAATCCACCAGTTGCTCCCTGGGAGAAAGATGTGGCAGTTGGCCTCTATAAAGATTTCTAGACTTGGAAACCCTATGAAGGCAATTCTACTCTCACCTCCAAGTTGCTGAGCCAGAACCAACTCAATGACAACAGGTTTGTTACAATCCTAGACATCTGAAACAGGAAGAACCAGGTAGGTAGGCCACATAGATTATCTACAAGTGTGCAATGTGTCATGCTGCTAATCAAAGGTTGGTGGATGAGTCCTCCAGTGGCTCTGTGGGAGATAAATGACTGTCTCCTCCCACAAAAATGTACAGCATTGGAAATCCAGTGGAGGGCTGCTATGAGTTGTAATTGACTCCACAAGAGTGAGTCTGAGTTTATATTATCTTAGGACTAGAGTCTTGGAGAACAAAAACCAATCTTTTCTTGTGTCTTCTATTTCATTGATAACTATATCCTTCATAGCTAGTCATATTTTCCAGGATCTTTAGCAATCAGCCTCAAGGTAGAAATGGTTAATTAGACTCCTCATTCCATGACACTCTTATAAGCTCATGGCAGGCCATATAATTTCAGTGTCCAAATTCCTTTTATCCTTCTATAATCTAAAGACATTAATCCCTCTCTGGTTCTCTTGTTTCCAATGTTAATAAGTTTGGTATCAATCAAATGTTTATTCTCTCACAATCCATCTTTTCTTTTGGATTTTTTTTAAATGTTCTTAATTTTTAGCTCAATGTGTCATAGAGAACAATTTTTCCCCAATTAACAATTTTATTTGGCACTCAAGTTTGGGAATCAGGGCACCTCCCAGTTTTTGAAAGCACAGTAACTAGTTACCATAGGCAAGTTATACGGTCTGTATATTAAAATTGTAAAATTGAAAATGCTGAGTTTTTCTGTATATAAATATTTCTACATATATAGTAAGCATTTAAAATAGGATTCATAGACTACTATGAATAATCAATAAACATTCATGACTAAATAAGTGAGTGAATGAATGAGGAGGGGATTGCCTAAACCTAAAACAAAAACCCCAAGTGTATTTCCATCAAGCTGATTCAGACTCATTATGACCCTACAGGACAAAGTTTTGTTGTTAGGTGTCTGTGCAGGAGAAGAGTATTGAGTATACCATAGACTTCTAAAAAAACAAAGAGTTTCATCCTCAAGGGGGTGAAACCAGGCTGCTCTTGGAGGCAAGGATTCTGAAGTTCCGTCTGACATGCTTTGGACATGTTGCAAGGACAGACCAGTCTTTGGAGAGGGATATTATGCTTGGCAGGGTGGAGAGACAGCACAAGATAGGAAGACCCTGAATGAGATGGATTGACTCAGTGACTAGGGTAAGGAGGGTAGTTATGTCAGAGACAGTAAAGTTGCCTCAGGATAAAGCAGGGTTCAGAGCTGTTGTACATAGGGTCACTATGAGTCACTGGAGACTTGACAGCACATAACAACAACAATGACGACATAACACTATGAACAATAGAACTGAACCTTACTCTAACTTAGCCATCCTCACTATCTCTGATATGATTAAATCCATTGCTATATAATGACCGTGTTAATCCATTTTGTTGGAGGTCTTCCTCTCTTCTCTCTTTCTCTGAACCTTTGCTTTTCACAACTGATATTGTCTTTGTCCAAAGGCTGGCCACTCTGACATACCCAAAACATGGGAAACAAATTTTCATCATTCTTGCCTCTAAGGAGCATCCTGGTTACACTTCCTTCAAGACTAACTTGTTTGTTTTGTTTTGTTTTGCTTTTAATCCAAGGGATATTAATTATTCTTTTGTAACAGCAAAGTTTAAAGACATAGAAACTTCTGTAATTCTTATTCATTGTCTACTTTCAGATGCATAGGAAGCAATTGAAAATACTATGGCTTGGATCAGGTGCCACTTAAGTCATTAAACTGACATCCTAGCTTTTTTTAAAAATTTTATGTTGGTTTACTTACAAAGTTCCTATATATTGTTTTCCATAATAGATCATTCTTATTCCTTTACACCTCTCCCTCCAGCCATCAAATTGTGCGACCCTATGATTAACCCTGGCCCCTTCTCCACCCATCCTCACTCCTCTGCTCCCCACGCCCCTTGGGCACTCATACACATTCAAAAACAATGGTCTTACACAGAATTTGTCCTTATGGGACTGAGTTAGTTCACTTAGCATAACGCTCGTGGTTGTTGTTATTAAGTGCTGTCAAGTCGTAGATGACTCATAGAGACCCATGAACAAAAGACCTGAACACTTGTATAACTTTCGTTGTTTCTCCATATTTATAGAGTTTCCAGAAGCAAGCCATTTCAGAAGTGGATGCCACTTCTGCATCCAAGTTTGTTTTAATCAGGAAGCTCCACCAAGTACTGTCCACCATGGATAACCATTATCTCATCAGACACAACTGTGTCATAGTGTTTAGCACCTCTGTACAGCAAATAGACAGACTAGTGCTATACCACTTAGAAGAATGTTTGACAAAAAACAATTACAACCAACCGGGTTTTTAAATAGGAGGCCAAATCGCATTATCTCACACCCATTAGCTAATCAATATTCCACCACCCTAATCCTCACCAGTACCAGAAAACAAGCTTCTATAGAATCCGGCTGCTGCAGATGACTTCAAACTGAATTCCAGCCCCATACTGCTGACCTAATAGGTTTTTAACTAGGAGGCTGAATCACATCATCTCACACCCATTAGCGAATCAACATTCCACCCCAATCCTCACCAACACCAGCAAATAAGCCTCTGTAGAACCATGCTCCTGTAGATGACTTCCAAACAGGATTCCCCCAAGTTACATAGTAATTAAAAAAAAAAATCATTGCTCCTGCATGCTGGTTAATATTCCATCATTTAAATGTACCATAATTTCTCAATCCATTCCATTGTGATTGGACATTTAGGCTGTTTCCATGTTCTTTCATTGGCAAATAACATTGCTATGAACATTGGTGTACAAGTCTGTTTGTGCCTCAGTTCTCATATTCTTGGGGTATATTCCACACAGTGGAATAGCTGGGTTCATAAGGAATTTCTATGTTCAGCTTTTTGAGGAAATCTCAAACTGCCTTCTAGAGTGGTTGTAACATTTTATAATTCTACCAAAAGTGTTTAAGAGTTCCTATCTCGCCACATCATCTCCAACATTTATTACTTACTGTCCTGATAAATGTTACCATTGCTACTCTTGTGAGATGATATGTCATAGTGGTTTTTATTTGCATCTCTCTTATTGCTAGTGATTTTGAGCATCTCTTTACATGTCCATTGGGCATCCAAATATCTTCCTCTCTGAAAATTCTTTCTACATCTCTTGTCCATTTTGTAATTGAATTAAGAGTCTTTTTCTTGTGGAGGCTTTTGATATGAGGTCCTTGTTTGAAATGGTATTGTCAAGTAGTTTTCCCAATCAGTAGGGTTTTTCACCCTGTTGGAGGAAGTTTTTTATACACACAAGGACTTAATCTTCAGAAGGTCCTATTCATCAATTTTATCCTCTCCAGATTGTGCATTTCTGGCTGTATTTGGAAGTTTCTTTACACCACACACTACTCTAAACTTGATGCCAGTTTGCCTCCGAGAACTTTATGATTTTGAGTTTTACTCTCAGTTCTCTAATCCACCTTGAGTTCATTTTTGTATAAGATTGAGACGTGGTTCCTATTTCAGCTTTCTACAGAAAATAATACAGTTATGAGATCACTATTTGTTGAAGAGGTTGTCAATACCTCACTTGATAGGTTTTATTTCCTTGTTGAATATCAGTTGACTATTAATAGATGAGTCTATTTCTGGGTTCTCAATTCTGTTCTATTGGTCTATGTACCTGTCATTGTACCAGTACTATGCTGTTTTGGTTACCACTGCTGTGTAGTAGGTTTTGAGTTTAGGAAGTGTTTTGTCTCCCACTTGATTTTTGTTTTTAAGAAGTGCTTTGATATTTGTGGTCTCTTTCCTCTTCAAATAAACTTGACAATTTCCTTTTCAATCTCTTTGAAAAGTGAATTTGGTATTTGTATCAGGATTTGTATTGAAATCACCTGTTATGCATCAGAGAGTTGGACAATGACCAAGGAGGATAGAAGGAGAATTGATGCCTTTGAGCTGTGGTGCTGGAGAAGAGTATTGAGAATACCATGGACTGCTAGGAAACAAATAGATTTGTCCTGGAGAGGGTTAAACCGGGTGGCTCCTTGGAGGCAAGGATTCTGAGGCTCTGTCTAACTTACTTTGGACATGTTGTGAGGAGAGACCGGTCCTTAGAGAGGGACATCATGCTTAGGAGGGTGGAGGGACGGCGCAGGAGAGGAAGGCCCTCTAGGAGGTGGATTGATTCAGTGACTGGGATAATTGGAATGGGAGTGTCAGAGACAGTGTGATTGGCACAGGACAGAGAGGAGTTTAGGGCTGTTGTACATAGGGTCGCTATGAGTCGAAGGCGACTCGACGGCACATAACAACAACAACAACATCGGGATTATGTTGAACCTGTAGATTGCTTTTAGTAAGGTTGTCATTTTCACAATATCGAGTCTTCTTATGCATGAGCAGGGCATTTCTTTAGGTCTTTTATTGTTTCTCACAGAAATGTTCTACATTTTCTTTGTACAGGTCTTCTGTGTCTCTAGTTAGGTTCACTCTCAAGAATCTCACTTTGTGATTGACTATTGTAAATTATATTGCTTTTTTGGTTTCCTTCTCTGAGTTCTCTTTGTTACTGTAGAAGAATCTCACTGATTTTTGGATATGGATCTTATATCCTGCCACTCTACTAAATTGGCCTATTAGCTCTACCAGGGTTTGTTGTTGTTGTTGAGTTCTTGGGGTATTCTATGTACACTATCATATCATGTGCATAGAATGATAGTTTAACCATTGCTTTGCTGATCTGGATGCCTTTTGTTTTCTTCTCTTGTCATATTGCCCTAGCAAGCACTTTCCATATAATACTGAACAGATGTGGTGACAGTGGGCATCCATGTCTGGTCCCTGTTTGCAAGGAAAATACTTTTAGTCTTTCTCCATTAAGAATAACATTGGCTCTTGGGTTTGTAAATATTATTTTCACTATGTTGAGGAAACTCCTTTCTATTCCAATTTTGCTGACTATCTTTAACAGGAAGAGGTATTGGATTTTGTCAAATGCCTTTTCAGCATCAGTTGCTAAGATCATATGGTTCTTGTTAAATGCTTGGTTAATATGGTGAAATGATAATTGTTTTTCTTCTGTTGAACCATCCTTGCATTCATGTTATGAATCCCACTTAGTCATGATGATTTTTCTTTTTTCCTCCCACAGGGTAACACAGTCACTTTTCTTTCTTTTTCTTTTTTTAGCACTGAATTTGGAAGCAGGAGTGGCATCCACTTCTGTAATAGCTTGCCTCTGGAAAGCCTATGAACCTGGAGAAAGGATGAGAGACAAACAAGTGTTGAGGACTCTCCTTCATAGGGTCATTATGAGTTGCCTGCGACTCAACGGCACTTAATAAAAACAACAACACTGAATTATTTACAAAGTTTACATTGTTTTTCACAAAATATGCTTTCCATTTCCTTCACCCCAACCACCCATTAAATTGTGCAACCCTATGAATAACACCCTACCCCTGTACTAATTCTCACCCCTGTATTTCCACACTCCCCCAACTTGGATCCTCATACTCATTGTACAATAATGGTTTATACAGTATTTGCCCTTGTGGAACTGAGTTTGTTCACTCAGCATAATACTCTCCAGTCCCTCCCAAGTTAGGTAGTAATTTACAAAATCATTGCTCCTGTGTGCTACCTAGTATTCCATTGTATGAATGTACCACAACTTCCCAATCCATTCATTTGTGGTTGGTTGTCTGAGTTGTTTCCATGTTCTTGTAATGGTGAAAAATGCTACTATGAACATTGGTGTACAAGTTTCTGTTTGAGTCAGTTCTCATATTATTGGGGTATATTTCAAGCCATGGAATAGCTGGGTCATATGGAATTTCTATGTTCAGCTTTTTGAGGAAGTGCCAAACTGCCTTTCAGAGTGGTTTGTACTGATTTTTTTTTTATGTGCTTTTAGATCCTATTGGCTAGAATTTTTTTTATTTGAATACAAACAAGTCCGTTTATTTACAAAATTATAAACAGTATTAACTGAGGCACTATCTCTGGTTCTGGAAACAACAGCCAATAGCCTTCACTTTCAGTGAATGGTTCTGTTATTTTTAAATGTGATCTGTATTCTATGATCCACTGTTTTTTTCAAAAAGCATTTCTGTCTAATTCCAGGAGGTCTCTAACTGATATACACATGGATCATTTCCTTCAAATCTTATTTCCAGAACTACAACTGGATAGAATAGCAAAGTGTCAAACAACTGAATAAACATTATAAAAAAAAACAACAACCAAAAAACCACCAAAATAAATATCACCTATTTCCTAAATATTTTCCCAGTAGATTTAGAAACAAAGATTTCTGGCTTGAAAGTAAGTACTCTATCATTTTTTAACAGGTCATAAAATTCAACAGTTAACAACATCTATCCTGTTATCACTGGTTTACAGGTTATATTTCCTGCTGCTATTAAGTAGGGAAGTACTACAGTATTCAGGGCTCTGTGCTTTTAATCAGAGTAACTGCTACTGCTTGAGGAATCTGTTGACATAACCTCTACATCATCTTCGTTTTCCTTGTTATGCCCAGGAGTTTCCAACAGGAAGTCGTTACTGTGATTTGGTGGCAACATATTCATTGACATGTCACTGGACTGCCAGGGATACTGCGGAGCAAGGACATCGGGTAATCGGCCTAAGGCCAGTGCATCCCCTGGTAAGTGCCCATTCTCACCATTAGTGGAAGAATTATTCATTTGACCCAAGAGTCCACTTCTCATCTCTAAATCTGTTGGGTATGGTCTCCGTGGGTCCCCTGGAACCCAAGTCAGTGGGGCACACACAGCATTACTTGCACTAATCCTATGTGCATACTTAATGATTTCTTCAGAGGATATAGCACCTTTTCTTGCTTTTTCTATTGATTTGAGCTTTTCTTTTGCTTGATAAACAGCTGTTGCCAGTATCTGTTCTGCCTCCTTTAGCTGCTTCTGTAATTGCTGAATATCACTGTCTCTCTTCTCGACTTCTTTTTCTAAAACTTGCATTTCAAGATGACTTTCCCCCTGATTAAGTGCTAATTTCATTAGTTCTTGAAATTCTCCATCTCTGTGAATCAACAACTCCAGGATCTGGTTTTCCTCTCCAGGCTGTAATAATTTTTGATTTCTTGAAATTGCTAGCATTTCTATAAGTTCCCTGGACAAGACCTCCAGATCTTCCAGCGCGGAGAGCAGCCGCTCTCGTGTGCTGTTTCCGCCGGTTGCGCAGGGGACGCCACCTGGACGCTCCTTCTCCTTCTCCCAATGCGAGGATGACAGGATGACGCCATCCTCCTCACAGAAACCAGCAGGTGCGAGCGGCGGTGTGCGAAGAGGCGGTCTCGACCTAGAATCTTTTTCTTAAAGGATTCTTTGCATCTATATTCATGAGAGAGATTGGGCTCTAGTTTTCTTTCTTGGTAATATCATTGCCTGGTTTTGGTATTAGGGCTATGCTTGTTTCATAGAATATCTTTGGAGGTGTTACTTCTTCTTAAATTTTTAAAAGTAATTTAAGTAGAATTGTTGATAGATCCTCTCAGAATTCAGCTGTAAAGCCATCATGAGGACTTTTATGGAGAAATCTTTTTTATGACCTGATAAATTTCTTCTTTTGTGATAGGTCTAGTCAAGTGTTCTATATCATTCAGGGAATTTGCCCATTTCCTCTAAGTTTTCAATTTTATTCAAGTATAGCTATTTCAATATTATACATTTAATTCTATCTGATTTTCCTGTAATGCCACCTCTATAATTTCTTAATCAAGTTATCTGTGTCTTCTCTTTTTTTCTTCTGTTAAGTTTTCCAGTGGTTTGTCAATTTTATTGACTTTCAAAAAACCAGCTTCTGGTCTTATTAATGGTTTCAGTTGTTTTCTGTTTTATATCGTATTGATTGTATCACTTGTCTTTATCATTTCCTTTCTTCTAGAGGCTGTAGGATTATATTATTGTTCTTTTTCTATTTGATAAAAGTGCTGAGTTAGATCATTGATTTTTTTTTTCTTCCGTTTTAATGTGTGTGCCTATTGCTATGAACTGCCCTCTAAGGACTGCCTTAGCTGTATCCCAGAAGTTTTGGTATATTATGTTTCCATTTTCCTTTGTTTCAATGAACATTTTTATTTCATTTATAACCCAATTTTGTTCTAGCAGAGAGTCATTTAGTTACCACCTTGTTGTTTTTGTAAGCTTTACCCTCCTGTGCTGAATTTCTTGTTTTATAGCAATGTGGTCTGAGAAGATATTTGTGTTATTTCAATGTTTTTTAATTTGTTGTCACTTACTTTATGTACTAATATGTGATTAATTCTGGAGAATGTATCATGTGCACTTTGAGAAGAAAGTGAATTGAGTTTTAGTTGGGAGCAGTACCCTGACTACATCCACAAGGATGACTTGGCCAATTGTATAGTTTAGATCTTGTGCATCTTTGTTGAGTTTCTTTTGAGTTGACCTCTTTGTTGATAGGGTTGTGCTGAAGTCTCCTACCACTATTGTGATGTTATCAATGTCTTTCTTCTATTGTGTTAACCTTTGTTTTATGTATTTTGCAGGTTTATCATTTGGTGCATGTTAACCAAGGTTCTGTCTTTTTCATCTATTGTGCCTTCAATCAGTATGAAATTCCCTTTCTTATCTTTTATAGTGGTTTTCATTCTGTAGTCTATTTTATCAGAGATTAGTATTGCCACTCCTGCTTTTTTGAGGTTGCCATTTGCTCAGTATACTTTTTTCCAGCCTTTGATTTTGAGTCTGTCTTTCCCTTAATTTTTTAGATATGTCTCTTGTAGGCAACATATTGATGGGCTTTGGTTTGTTTTTTTCCTTGTTATGTACTGTTAAATCAGATCCGACTGGCACAGGAGGAGATTGCCCCTCCTTCTCCAATAGAGCATCTGATGGATTCAAACCATGTGCCTTTGGGATTGCAGCACAGTTTCTTGCCACTAGGCCACCAGAACTTCCTAGGACTTTTTTTTTTAATCCATTCTGCCACTATTTTTCTCTTGACTGGTGCATTCAATTGATTCACATTGTGACTATTGTCAGGCCCAGTTTTACCATAGCCATTTTGCTGTGTTTCTTTTTCTGTTGTTTCTGGTTACTATGGTTCATCCTCTTTCCTTTGTTGTCTCTGTGTGAAGAACTTCACTTAAAATTTCTTGCAGTTTTGGTCTTCTTATCCATAAATTCCTTAAGTTCCATCTTTTCTGCAAATGATCTAATTGTTTTCTTTCAACTTTCTGGATATGCCATCTCATTATCTTCTAGCTCACATGGTGTCTGCTGAGAAATCTGAACTTAATCTAATTGTTTCTCCTTTGTAGGTGACTCTGTTTTTTTCATGCTGGTTTTAGTATTCTATCCTTATCTTTTAGTTCAGAGAATTTGACTATTATATGTCTTGATTTTTTTCTTATCAAGTCCAGTATATTTGGTATTAGCTGAGTCTCTTAAATGTGGATGTCCTCATTCTTCAATATACATGATATGTTTTCTTCTAGTATTTCTTCCACAATTTTCTCAGTGACTTTCCTATCACTCCCATGTTCTTAAATTCCAATCATATATATGTTGGGGTTTTTTATATTATCCCACATGATTCTATTGTTTTCTTTATTTTCTTTATGTATCATCTCTGATTTTTCTTCTAGTGTTTCCAATGAGGCTCCTGTCTCCCAGCTCACTGATTTTCTCTTTAATCTCTTCAGTTTTTTCCTTTTTTCCCCTTTTGTTTGTCCTACTCGTATGTTGGAAACTTCTGCCATTTCAGTCTTAATATTCTAGGTAGCTTGTTCATATTTTTTTTGTTTTTTCCAGTTCTGTGTTGGTTGTTTCTTTGTCTTGTGGTTATTTTTTAAGTTCTTGTACCTCTTTATTTATACTATCAATTCTTTCTTCCATCTTTTGCATTTTCTTCCATAGCTGTTCAAGTTTCTCTTCATCAATAGATTTCTTATGGATTGTTCTCTCTGAGGTATTTGGTCTCTTAATGGCTTCCATTGTTTCTTCCCTCATTTGCATCTTCTGGAGCTGTTCAAATAACTCCACATCAACATATTTCTTCTGATTCTCCCTATCTGTGGTATTCATTGAGTCTGCTTTTTAAGGAGAAGGTTTACTTCGTATTTTCATGATGACTGAGGCTGATTGCTGCTTTCTTGACATTATGTGAGTCTTTTCTTACTAAATGTTAAGTTGTTATAAGAATATAGTGACCAAATATGGCAATATTTTGTGAAGGACCTGTATATCTGTGCCACCTTCTTGACTGAGGGCTTAACAGCAGTGTTTCACCCAAAGTACCTGAATAGCAGAATAGGAAATCTGTTCCCTTCCAGATACTGACTTGATCCAACTCTACCTGGCCCAGTCCCTTCTTCTTTTGCTTGAAGGGTCCTACATAGTATAGCTATACAGCAGTGTTTCATCAGAAATACCTGTGATATTGGTTCTCCTGGTGCTGGACAGTGGGGTGGCAGCGAGACATTCTCTATGTGGTGGGCTGGGGAGGCAGTGGTCTGGTGCTCTGGCCAGGATTGTGGTTTGGGCCACACTCAACCTGGCAGGCAGTAATTCTGTTGCTGGCCAGGGTGTGAGTGTGCCTGGGCTGAGCCACAGTGCAATAGCAAGAGCAATGGCAACTCCCTGGCGGGGTCACAAGAAGTACACACAGCTTATGAGAAGTGTCACATCCTTGCTTTTTAGCACTTTAAAAATATCCATGACAGCAGATTTCCCCAATGTAACACATGTTTTTACTTCTTGACTTCTACTACTGTGGGTTTTAATTGTGGATCCAAGTAAAATGAAACCATTGGCAATTTCAATTTTTTTCTCCATCTATCATGATATTGCTTATCGAGATAATGGTGAGGATATTTGGGTTTTTGCTAGTAATTTATATTGAAGCCTATAGTCTTTGATTTCTGCAGCAAGTGTTTCAAGTCTTTTTCACTTTCAGCAAGCAAGGGGTTGTATCATGTGGAAAATGCAGGTTGCTGATGAATCTTCCTTCAATCCTGATACCACATTGTTCTTCATATAATCCAGCTTCTCTAATTATTTCCTCATTGTATAGATTGAATAGTCACAGAGAAAAAGATGCATTTCTGATGCACACTTTTCAAGATCTTCAACTATGGAGTAGACATGCTTGTTTGGACAACAACTTCTTGGTCTATGTTTAGACCAAACACAATTAAGTGTTCTTAAACTCCATTCTTCTCAATGTTATTTGTAACTTGTTACAATCCACATAGTCAAATGCCTTTTCATAGTCAATAAAATAAACATATTTCTGCTAGTCTCTGTTTTCTGTCAAGATTTATCTGACATCAGTTATGGTATTTTTGAGTCATGGCCTTGTAGAATCCAGTTTGAATTTCTGGAAGATATTTACTTGTTGATGTACTGTTCCAAAACATTTTAAAGTAATCTTCAGCATGATTTCATTTGACGTGATATTGTGAGATAATTTTCATTTTCTGTTGCATCACCTTTTTTGAAATAGGAACAAATATGTATCCTGTTAAGTCATTTGGTCAGGTAACTGTCTCCTAAATTTTTTGGCATAGGTTAATTTCATTGGGAAAATCTGCTGTTGGAGACTTCTCCACTCATTCCTAAAGAGCAACAATGTCAGTCTAGACTTAAATGTGCCTGGTCCAGGCCAACCAAGGTCTTTGCAATTACTTGCTATGCATCAGAGAGCTGAACAATGACTAAGGATGACATAAGAAGAAGCAGTGCCCTTGAGTTGTGGTGCTGGAGAAGAGTCTTGAACATACCATGGACTGCCAAGACAACAAACAGATCTGTCCTGAAGAAGATGAAACCAAATTGTTCTTTGGAGGCTCCATCTCACTTAATTCAGGCATGTTGCCAGGAGGGACCAGTCCTTGGAGAAGGACAATATGCTTGGAATGGTGGAGGTACAGCACAGAAAAAGATGACCCTGGGTGGAGATGGAGTAATGGGGGGAGGTATGTCGGAGACAGTGATATTGGCTCAGGATATGGCAAGGTCAAAGCTGTTGTATATATAAGGTCACTATCAGTTGCAGGCTACTTGATAATGCATAATAACAAACAACAACAACAATGAGAAAGTTGAGGGCTGCATCTACTTGCTGAAACATATCAATTGTTATTCCATCAGTTCCTGAAGCCTAATTTTTTTGCTAATGTCTTCAGAGTAGCTTGGACTTCTTTCTTCAGTGCCTCTGGTTCTTGATCATATGTTTATTTCCTGATGTGGTTTAGAATTAACCAATTCTTTTGGTGCAGTGACTTTGTGTATTACGTCCATCTATTTTTATGCTTCTTGCACCTTTATGATTTTGCTCATAGAATCCTTCTATGTCATAGAAGTCTTCACTTTTTTCCTAACTCATTCTTTGTGAATTTCTTTATAATACTTTGCTTCATCTTTTCTACTTGCCTTTTGAAAGCTTCTGTTAATCTCCTTTATTTCAGCATTTCTTCTATTTGTCTTGGTGTTTCAGTGTTCTAGTGTAATTATCAGAGTCTCTTCTACCATTCTGGCCTTTCCCCACTACTTTTCTTTAAAACAATCTTTTACTTTTTTCATGGATGACATCCTTGATGTCATCCCACAATTCAATGCATCTACTCTATTTTTGACATGGTTTTAAATTCAGCTGGGATACACTCAACGTTGTATTTTGGTTCATGTGAACTTGCTTTAATTTCCTTCAACTTCAATTTGAATTTGCACACTGTTTCCCTTAGAATACATGTCTGTTTTATGATATTTGTATGCTAGCTTGTCTTAAGGTTTGCTTTTATGGGTACAACACTTATCTGCCAGTTTTCTGTATGGGGAAGGTTACTTGTGTGTTGTTGCTTATTTTATAGTTTGTGTATGTGTATGCTTGCATATTTATAGTTTACCCTTATAGGTACATTTGTCTGTCAGTTTGCTGTACTTGTGTGACTTGCCTGTCTCTGTGATGCTAGAAGCTATGCTGCTGACATTTTAAACACTATCGAGGTCTCCCAGGGTGGGCAAGTTTCAGTGGAGCTTCCAGACAAAGATAAAGAAGCAGAATTGGCCACCCACTTCTGAAACAACAGGCCTTTGAAGCCAATGAATAACAGGAAACATTATTAGATAAGACTGAAAGTAGAGACTCTCAGATTGAAATATACTAAAAAATGAAGAGAAATTGGTGTGCAATCATCCATTAGCAATTGAAACATAGAATGTACAAAATATGAATCTAGGAAAATTGGAAATTGTAAAAAATGAAAATTAAGACATAAAGATTGACATCATAGGCATTAGTGAGATGTGGTGGACTGGTATTTGCCACTTTGAATCAGACCATCATACAATCTATTAAACTTGGAATGAATGACAAGTTGAAGAAGAATGGCAATGTATTCACAGTTAAGAAGAACATTTCAAAAACTATATTAAAGTAAATGCTGTGAATGATAGGATATTCTTCATAAACATACAAGGTATACCTGTTAATACAACTATTATTCAAGTATCTGCACCAACCACTAATCATTAAGATGAAGAAATTAAAAACTTCTCCCAATTTTTCAATCTGAAATTGATCAAGCATGCAACCAAGATGCATTAATGAGACTGGAGACAAAATGGGAGAATTTTGTACAATAAATGATTTATTTATGGCAAAAATATCTTTTTTTAAAAAATGTAAATCATTTCTTGAAGATAGACTGATTGATTCCACAGGTATCAGCTTGACTACATTTGTTGAAAGACTCAACGGAGCTCAATCTCAGCAGTCAAAACAGGGCTAGAGGATGTCTATGAAACAACTTGTCAATTACACATTTGCAAGTTCAAACTGAAGCTGAGAAAATTAAAACAAGTCACTGCCTAAAAGCATTTACATGTCTGTAAGTCTTTACAGATGGGGAGCTCTAGTAGTGTCGTATGTAGGGAACTTCACTGTCAATCCAAAGGCCATACCTTTCGGTCAGTTAGTCTCCCTTTCTCAGGAGAGAGATGAGCAATCTCACATTCAATATACATCCCCAGAACCCAGCAGAAGGGCCAGCTATAAGGTGATTCTGACAGGATGGCAATAAATTTGAGTCTAAAATATTTACAGAAACAGACTGCTTCATCTTTCTCCTGTAGAGTAGCTGGTGGATTCAAATCACTAACCCTGGGATTAACATCCCAATGCTTAATCCCAATGCTAGCACTCCTTGTTTATTGTCTCGCAGTATCAAAGCAGTCTTCTAGAGAAAATGGCACTGAATGTTGAGGAAGGAATTTGGCAAACACAGAAGTGGGGGAAAGGCATTCAATTCAGAGGAAAGCTTAGGCAAGGGCCCAAACAGAACACACCAGCTTGTTTTGGCAAGATCAGATTCAGTTTGTTTTAGCTAGAATCAGATTAACCTAAACCCAGCCCACTGCCATCAAGTCCATTCCAATGTGTATTAACCCCACAGAACACAGTAGGACAGTTCCATAGGATTTTCATGACTGTACACTTTACAGAAGTAGACTGCCACATCATTCTCCCTTAAACCTGTTGACAGGTCAACAACACCAATATTTTCATTAGCAACCAAGCATTTAACCACTGAATCACCAGAGCTCCTTGGAATATAGAGAAACCCCACTGCTATTGTTCTGAGTTCTGCATATAGGTTGAAAAGGTAGTGAGATAAAACACATCCCTGGCGTACACTCTTCCAAATTTTGAACCATGCAGTGCTCCCTTGCTGTTTTGATGACTGCCTTATCTAGGAAGCTGGGCTCTATGAGGAGAAAAGTGGAATCAGAATTAGAGGAAGACTCATCAAGAATCTGCATTATGCAGATCACACAACCCTGCTTGTTGTGAACCTTGCTGAAACTAAGGAGGACCTGAAGTGCTTGCTGCAGAAGGTCAAGGACTGCAACCTTCAATATGGTCTGAAGCTCAACATCAAGGAAAAAAAATTCTCACCACTGGGGGATTGACAACATTGTGATGGACCCTGAGATTGTAAACAGCTTTCGTTTGCTTGGTTCCACAATCAACACTCTTGGTACCAGCAGCCAGAAAATTGAAAGACGTATTGCTTTGAGAAAATCTGCTGTCAGAGACCTCTCCAAAGTACTAAAGAACAAAGATGTCAGTCTGGAGACTAAGGTGCACCTGATACAGGCCATAGTCTTCACAATCACTTGCTATGAATCAGAGAGCTGGACAATGGCTAGGGATGATAGAAGAGGAAATGATGCCTTTGAGCTTTAGTGTTTGAGAAGAGAATGAAATATACCATGGACTGCTAAGAAAATAAACAGGTTCGTCTTGGAGAGGATTAAAGCAGGCTACTTTTTGGAGGCAAGAATTCTGAAGCTTCATCTGATATACTTCGGACATGTTGCAAGGAGGGACCAGTCCCCAGACAAGGACATCATGCTTGAGTGGGTGGAGAGACAGTGCAGGAGAGGAAGACCCTTGAGGAGATGGATTGATTCAGTGACTGGGATAATGGGAATAGGTGTGTCCGAGACAAGAAGATTGGCACAGGATAGACCAAGGCTTAGGGTTATTGTACATAGGGTCACTATGAATCCAGGCAACTTGATGGCACATAACATAAAAATCCACAACATAAACAGTCTTCCCAGTATCCTGGAAAACCTACAACCAGGAGAAGATAACATAGATGAATAGGATCTTCTAAGACTCAAATCCCTAT
>NW_006400030.1:1281351-1282019 GCF_000299155.1 Elephantulus edwardii | reverse complement strand
GAAAGCCCAGAATCCCTGTGAATGTTCATTGAAACGAATAAAATTTAATAATTAAAACAACAACAACAACAACAACAACAACATTGTTCTGAGTAGATTTTGTATCTACAAAGATTGGGGCTGAGAAAGATTAAGAGAATTGACAAGGATATCTGGATGTGAGAAGCAGAGCTTGCACTTAAGCCCGGGGACAAGGGCTGTGATGACTTTGTAAATTCTTGTATTTATTTGTTTGATTGTCCATCCGGTTTCTAAGGACCTGTAGAATACCAAAAGAAAAACAAATCTGTCTGGCAGGAAGTGTCTCAACTGTGTTCTTTATAGACAATGATAGTGAGACTTCTTCTCACATACTCCAGATATGGTTTAAAGAGAAGCCAGTTCCTGGAAAAGAATATCATGCTAGGGAAACTAGAAGGTCAATGAAGGAAAAGAAGACCCTCAATGAGATGGTTTGACACAGTGAATGAAATAACGTACTTAAACACAGAGGAAATTATAAACATGGTACAGGATCACATGAGGTTTCATTTTGTTGTACATAGGGTTACTATGAGTGAGAGTAGACTTAATAGCATCCAACAACAACAAAAAAACAACAACTCAGGCATACTCTGTCTCTCTGTGTCTGTCTATCTCTCTCTCTCTCTTTGTGTGTGTATCTATCT
>NW_006400030.1:1276919-1280817 GCF_000299155.1 Elephantulus edwardii | reverse complement strand
TGGAGAGGTCCCTAACAGCAGACTTTCCCATGGCAATGCGCCTTTTAATTTCCTGGCTGCTGGTGCCAAGACTGTTGACTACAGAGCAAATCCCAAACCTCAGGAGTGAGGAGTGTAGAAAGGCAGAATCAAAATCTTCAGCAGTCAGGCCAGGAGGTTTTGTCAGCTGGCTTTAGAGGCTAACATAGCTAAAAGTTGCTGTTGAGAAGCAAAGTCACAGATATCTGGATTAATGAGTCCGAAGCTGGCAAGTACAACAGGCCACTGGTACACATCTGAAGACTACTAGACAAAAACCCAGATGTTTGTTGTTGTTGTTGTCATGTGTTGTCAGACTAACTGACTCATAGTGATCCTATGAACAACAGATCTGAACCTTGCCCTATCCTGTGCTTTCCTGACAGTCTTTGAGATGCTTGAGCCATTTACACAATCATTGTCAATCCAACTTGCTGCGGATCTTCTTTTGCAATGACCCTCTACTTTTCTAAGCATGATGTCCTTCTGCAAGGACTGGTCATTACTAACAAATGTCCAAAGTATGTGAAACAAAGTTTCTCCATCTTTGCCTCTAAGAAACATGCTGATTTTACTTTCTCTAAGACAGACTTGGTTTTTATCTTGGCAGTTCATGGTATAGTCAATATTCTTCTCCAAAACCACAACTCAAAGACATCTATTCTTCTGTCATTATTAGTTAATGTCCAACTTTCAGATGCATAGAAAACAATTGAAAATACCATGGCTTGAATTATATGTATTTTAGTCTTTAAACTGACATCACTGCTCTTAGTACTCTAGGGGGTCTCTGACAGTAGATTTTTCCAATATGATTCATCTTTTGTTATCTTGACTGCTTTTACCAACGATGTTAACAGTGGATACAAATAAGATTAAATCTTTGACAATGTCATTCTCCTCTCTGTCTATTAAGATGTTTTCTATTGGCCCAATGTTGAAGATTTTGTTTTCTTGAGGCTGAAATGCAATCAATCCATTTTGAATGTTATAGTAGTTGATCTTGAAGCAAGTACTTCAAGTTTTCTTTATTTGCAACAAGCAAGGCTGTGTCATCTGAATAATGCATGTTGTTGTTGAGTCTTCCTCAAATCCTGAAGTCACAATCTTCTTCATAAAGTCCGACTTCTTTTTTCCTCTTTTTTAAATTAATTTTAATGAAAGTTTACAGAGACTTAGGGTTTCCATTCATTCATTGTTGCATTTTTCTCTCCATCCCCCCACTCCCAATTCACTCTTCCCCTTGAAAAGTAAAACAAAAATCTCTTTCATTGTTATGCAATCCCTCCCCCCAAGTCCACTCCACTGTGCAGCCTTCTTTCTGGACTCCTGTCATGACAATAATACTCTCACATATCCCTTTTAACAGTTCTTTCCCTCATCTGTTTCAGTGAAGTATACATTATTCATCCTCTCCTTCTCTGTCTTTCTTCATGATGTCAGTCCCATTTTACAACAGTGGCTCTATGCAATATTTGTCCTTTTGTGACTGAGATATTTCACTTACCATGATGTCCTCCAGGGTCACTCATTTTGTATATTTCATTAATTCCTTGTTTTACTATGCTGCATAGTATTCCACTGTGTGAATATACCAGATCTTCTCTATCCATTCATTTGTTGATGGGCATTTGGGTTGTTTCTAGCTCTCTGCTATTGTGAACATAGCTGCAATAAACATGCGTGTGAATATATCTGCTTGGGTGGTGGTTCTGGGTTTTTTAGGTTAAATTCCCAGTAGTGGATTTGCTATGTCAAATGGTATTTCTATTTGCAATTTTTTGAGAAAGCACCATACAGCCTTCCATAATGGTTACACCGTTTCATACTTCCACCAACAGTGACTAAGGGTTGAATTACTTGTTCAGCATACAGATTGTATAGGTATAAAGGATACAACCCTGATGAAAACCTTTCTTTTTTTTATTAATTTAAATGAACATCTACAGAGATTTTGGACTTCTATTCATTCATTGTTGCATTTTTCTCTCTGCCCACCCCACCCCCACCCCCAGTTTGCTCCTCTCCTTGAAAAGCAAAAGAAAAATTCCTTCACTGGTACATAATCCCCTCACTCACTGCCACCCCCACCCCCACCCAGAGTATACTCCACTCTGTAACCCTCATTCTGGACTCTTATGATAATCATATTGCCCTAAAATATATTACTTTTAAACTAGTTTCTCCCTCATTGGCTTCAACGCAGTAAACATAATTTATCCAGTTTTTCTCAGTCTTACCCCCACCCTGATGTCAACCTCATTCTACAACAGTGGCACCATATAGTATTTATTCTTTTGTGACTGAGATATTTCACTCAGCACAATGTCCTCCAGGGTCACCCATTTTGAATAATATTGCATGAGTTCCTTGTTTTTCAATGCAGCATAGTATTCCATTGTGTGAATATACCACAGCTTCTCTATCCATTCGTTTGTTGATAGGCACTTAGGTTGTTTCCAACTCCTCGCTATTGTGAACAAAGCCACAATAAACATGGGTGTGTATATATCTGCTTGGATGTCAAACTTTTCTTGACTGCAAATGTGCAATATTCCCTTGATCTGTCCAGACAACAGCTTCTTGGTCTAGATATAGGTTTCATATGAGTACAATTATTGTTATCAGATTATCATTCTCCCCAATGTTAGATGTAGTATGTTATGATCCATACAGTCACATGCCTTTCTGTAGTCAATAGAACATGGATAAACATCCTTTTCAAATTCTCTGGTTTTGGCCAAGATCCATTTGACATCAGCAATGATATCCCTAGTACAATGGCACCTTCCACATCCATCTTGAATTTCTAGACGTTCTCTTTCAAGATACTATTTTAGCCATTTCTTTTATAAGCATTAGCAAGATTTGCATGTGATAGTAATGATATTGTTGGATAATTTCTACGTTCTGTTAAATCACCTTTTTGGAAATGGGTATAAATATTAATCTCTTCCAGTCAGTTGGCCAGATTTCTTGGCATAGCCTGGTGAGCACATCCAGAGTTGCATCAGTCTGCTGGAATATGTCAATTTATATTCCATCAATTTCTGAGGTTGGTTTTTGTTGGTTTGTTGTTTTGGGGTTTTTTTTGTTTTTTTGTTTGTTTTTTGTTTTTTTTAGCCATTACCTTCAGGGCAGCTTTAATTTCTTCCTTTATTGGTCCTTGATCTTACGCTACTTTCTAAAATGGTTCCATGTCAGTCAATTCTTTTTGACACAGTGATCACCAGATGTAGATTGGGAATAAAACTCTGTTGCTTTTTGCAAGAAAGGTCAAACATTAATACCAGGAAGTTCATACCCTGAGGAAACCTACTCTTAATCAGATACATTGAATCATAATTTACAAATCCCTTTACACTTTCTTATTATCTTTATCTTATTATCTTTTAGTCTGTATTGTTAAGAAAACGACAACAACAACAAAACCTCTCAACTCATTGCCATCATGTCAAAACCGACTCATAGCTAACCCTCTAACAGGTTTCGGAGACTATAAACCTACTACTATAAATCTACTAGATTGTCCATCTTTCTCCCTTTGAGCAACCAGAGGATTTGAACTTCCTGCTTTTGGATTGGCAGTGCAACTCTAATCATTCTGCTACCAGAGTTCCTGTGTGCAGTGACATAGAAATTAGAATTTATAATATATATTTGGTTTTAGTTACAATATACAGAAGATCATGGTCATGTTTACATACAATATGAGCAATCATACTTTTTTCTCTTTTCTTTTTGTATATCAGTTTTCTTTTATACTGGTTTACTTACAAAGTTCATATACATTATTTTTCACACCATATCTTTCCCATTTCCTTAACCTACTCCTTCCTCCACCCATCAAATTGTGTGACCCTATGATTGCCACCCCCCA
>NW_006400030.1:1274753-1275718 GCF_000299155.1 Elephantulus edwardii | reverse complement strand
ACTTCTGGTAGTTCTCTGTTGATGTGCTGTTCCAGTCGTTTTTGGATAATCTTCAGTAAAATCTCGCTTGCATGTGAAATCAGTGAAATTGTTCTGTAGATTCCACATTCGGTTCCACATTTTACTAGTCATCTATTTCTACAATACTGGTCTTATATAGAATTTGTCCTTATGGGACTGAGTTAGTTCACTTAGAATAATGCTCTCCAGTCCCTCCCAAGTTACGCAGTGATTTACAAAATCATTGCTCTTGTGTGCTGAATAATATTCCATTATGTTAATGTACCATAATTTTTCAATTCATTCAATTGTGGTTGGACATTTGGGCTGTTTCCATGTTCTTGTGATGGTGAATAACACTGCTATGAACATTGATGTACACATCTCCATTTGTCCCTCACTTTCTCAGAGCATATTCCAAGCAGTGGAATAGCTGGCTCATATGAAATTGCTATGTTCAGCTTTCTGAGAAAGCACCAAACTGCCTTCCAGAGTAGTTGTACCATTTTGCAATCCCACCAACAGTGTATAAGAGTTTCCATCTCTCTACATCCTCTCCAACATTTATTACTTTCTGTCCCATTAAACTTTGCCACTGCTACTGGAGTGAGATGATATTCCATTGTGGTTTTCATTTGCTTCTTACTTTTTTAAAATCTAAGACTTGGTTTTACTTAGATCCACAGTCAATCCTCAGAAGCAATAGTCTATAATCAAATAAGGTATTGCACCAGGCACCAGGCAAGTCTTTTGCCAAGAACTTCTGTAAAATGCTAAAGAACAAAGATATGATTTTAAAGACTTGCCCTAGTTCTGGTGGGATTTGGGTTGAGTGGGGTTTTTTTTTTTTGTCTTTCCTTTTTTTTTCATTTTAATGAAAGTTTATAGAGACTTTGGATTTCCATTAATTCACTGTTGCACACACTTTCCTCCCTCCCCACCCCTCCCCCAGTTTATGTTCTCTT
>NW_006400030.1:1247173-1273694 GCF_000299155.1 Elephantulus edwardii | reverse complement strand
AAAAATAATGCCCTAAAATATAATACTTTTAGACTATTCTCTCCCCCATAGACTTCAATGCCGTAAACATATTTCATCCAGTTTTTCTCGGTCTTCTTTTTACATTGTCCAACTTTCACGTTAATATAAAGTAATTGAAAATATTATGTCTTGAGGCTGTTGCACCTTTGTCTTTAGACAGATATCTTTGTTGTTAAGGTATTTGAAGAGGTACGTGACAGCAGATTTCTTTTCCATGGGTGTCGGTTATGGATCCAAGTAAAAGAAAACCACTGACAACTTAAAACCTTTTTTCATGAATCAGTATGTTATCTATTGGTCCAGTTGTGAGAATTTGTATTTTTATAGGTTGAGGTGTAATATATACCAAAGATTACAGCCTTTTAATTTCTTCAGTAAGTGTTTCAAGCCCTCTTTACATTCAGCAAGCAAAATTATATCATCTGTAATCACAGGTTGTTGATGAGGCTTCCTCTATTTTTGATGCCTTGTTCTTTTTAATACAGTCCAATATCTTAGTTATTTTCTCAGCTTAAAGATGGAACAGGTCTGATGAAAGGATACAAGGCTTATGTCTACTTATCCTGACTGTAAACCATGCACTGTTCCTTTGTTTTATTTGAGCATCTGCTTCTTGTTTTATGAATGAGTTGCATGAACACAACAAATAAGTTCTGATATTCCCATTCTTCTCAATGTTATGGTTCATATATTCTAAAAAATTGTTCTTGTTGTTGTTATTATGTATGTAGAGTTGACATGGATACTCTATGAACAATAGACCAGAATTCTGCCCTATCCTGAACACCTTCACAATTCCCAACATGCTTGAGCCTGTCATTAACAATCACTGCCTTAATTAATTCCACTGAGGTTCTTTCACTTTATCACTGACCATCTACCTTTTCCAGTATGATGTCTTTTTGTAATGACTGACCCCTCCTAGCAACATAGCTAAAGTATGTGAGGCAAAATTTCACTATCCTAACCTTTAATGAGCACCCTAGTTGTATTTCCTTCACAATTGATTTGTTGATTCTTTTGACAGTCTATGGAATGTTCAATACTCTTTCCCAATACCACAGGTCAAAGGCATCAATAGAAAATCAGGATATTTGGTTGAGGGGGATGGGGAGAAACTGCATGGGAATATGTTCTTGTCACTGTTTATAGAGGCAATGACCAAGCAAGAGCATCTGTCTTGCTCTTCAAGACTCTCCCAGAGACCAGAGGAGAACAAAGTTCTGAAAGCAGCTTGAAGAAGATAAAAGATTTAACCCTGCAACCTCAGGGGCCAAAAAGGGAGCCTTGAGACCAGGTCTACTCTCCTGTGGGACCAAACTGAAGATGTTTAACAGCCATATACACCGAAAAAAGGTATGGAACATTGAATTAATGAAATCATAGTAGCCTAGTGGATAGAATTACACTTCCAAACCAAAGGTGGATGGTTTGCAACCATCAACTGCTCAATAGGAGAAAATAGGCATCCTCTTCAATGCAATTTACTGCTTCTGAAAACCTGATAGAGGGTCAGCAATGAGCTGATTCTGACTAGATGGCAGTTAGTTGAACTGCGTTTATGAAGTAATTCTAAGGAAGTTCAGTAAGGTTCTTTTTTTCCTCCTTCTATAATACTAACTTTGATTTTATAATTTTAATGACATTAGGATGTATTTCAGGAATCCTAGCGGTACAATTGTGAAGTGTTAGGCTACTAACTAAAAGGTTAGTGGGTCAAATTCACCCAGAAGCTCCATGTGAAAAAGACTTGACAGTTAGCTTCTATAAAGCTTAAAACACCCTCATTGTCATTGAGTTGACAGCAATTCACAGCAACCCTTTAGGATTTGATAGGACAAGTAGAATCACTGCATGAATTTCCAAAGCTGTGTTCTTTATGGAAGCAAATTGCCACATCTTTCCATAAAGTGGCCAGTGAATTCTAATTGCCAACTTCTACATTAAGAAGCAAGTTCTTAAAATGTCTACCACCAGGAATCTTTCTGTAAATGCTATAGCCTAGGAAACCAGTGGGGCAGTGCCAGTCTGTCACATGGGGTTGCAATGAGTTGGCATTTCCTCCACAGCACTTAACATTGAATGTTGTGGTGTTGTTGATTGCTGTCAAGTCAAGCACAACTCATAGAGCCACTACTAACAAAGGCCTGAAGCCTTTCTATAACTATCGTCATTTATCAAAGCTCATAGATCAAGAGGTGCTAAAAAATGGCTTCCTTATGGCCACGTGTGCAGCTTAACAAGCTTGTCTTATAAATAGGAGAAAATCTATAGTTAAAAGTTTTCTCTGCATAGAGATTAGTTGGAATCTGTACTTCTTCCAGTACAACTAGCAAAACTGGTACCGTTAACTGGAGTTCACCTTACTTGACAAAGAAAAGCCCAGTTCTTGTAATCAACTGAGGTTGAGGAAATTTTTTTACAAAAAGAGGGGGCTGCACCAGCTGAAAAATGATACATTTCTAACCGAAACGTGCCTCTTCTCATACCTGCTTTAAGGTCTCAAATTCAACATGAGGCCGGCATATGAATTCAGAATCAGGACACATTCATTTGGGAGTGAGAAAAGCAAGCTCAAACAGAGGCCCCATAAGAAAATTTCCTTTACCTGGAAAGGCCTGAGGGAGTAAGGACAGGACAGGGGAAATTGAAATTTCTAGCAAGATAAACCTGCTTGTAGTAAGGGTAAAACAGCTTGGTTGCTCTAACCTCTAGGACGCTTAGTATCAAGTCTAATGAAATGCAACACGCCTCTGACATCAGAGCCTGTCTCTGACCATACATCAAAGGGAAGGAAGTAAATGCTTTGATCCTCTCCGTCATTGCTCTCCTCAGAAATTTTAACCTAAGGAGGGAACTGGGATGGGGGTAGGGCACTAGGACTTCGACTTTTCTTTCTGTTCTTAATGTTGTTCAAGTTACTGGGAATGAAGAGTAGGGGGTGGGGGTGGAAGCCAATCTTTGATTGATTCTCTTGGTGTGCTTTTCATGGGCCTCCCTACTTCCCCAATTCTCTCTCTTGCTGAACTGACTCTGATTCTTGAACATTAATTTTAGAATTTCATTTATTTAGCTTGAGTGTTACTTCTTAATATAATATAGTGCTCATTTCTTGGCTCCACCTCAGCTTGGGAAAGGTATTAGCTCAAACAATATTATCTAATTATTCAGTTAAACTGCCATTTTCAGAACACATTTCAGATCTTGTCACTATGGAAGATAAAAGTACTTTGCTCTGAGTGACCATAATGTGAAGTCTGGATATCTTGGTGTAAGGACCATGTTCCCTCTGTGATCTGGCCCTAGTCTACCCCTCTGTCCATGTGTCTATCTCTTTCTCCCTTATGCATTATTCTCTAATAGTCAAGCACTGCCTTGTGACTTCACTCTTGTCTGTGATTTCTGTCCCTGCTGCAGGGCATGTTGTTCTCAGGAATGAAATGACAGCCAAAATCACAGTCAGCTTTCATTCTGATATCTGATAAAGGGCTTTTGTTGTTAAGTGTTGTCAGACAACTACAACTCATAGAAACTCTGTGGATACCAGACTGACACTTTGTCCTACCCTGCACCATCCTCATGATTTTTACCATGTTCAAGTCTATTGTTGGAGTCACTGTATCGATCTTTCTCATGAACAATTTTACTTTCCTTCACTGTCCCTCTCTACACTTTTCCAAGTATGTTGTCTTTTTCCTAAGGACTAGCACTTCCTGACAACATGTCCAAAGTACGTGAAACAAAGTGTCATCATCTTTGTCTCTAAGGACCACACCGTTGCACCACTTCCTCTAGGACAGACTGATTTACTCTTTTGGTAACCTACATTCAACATTCAAGACCAAGACCACAAGTCAAAAGTTATCAATACATCTTTGGTCTTTCTCATTCACTGTCCAACTTTCACATGCTCACAAAGCAACTGAAAAGACTATGACTTGAGAGGAGTATCTTACAAAGAGTCACTCAAACTCTCATTACCTTCTAGTTAAAATTGACTAAAAGTTGACCTTCCACTGGGTTTCTGAGGCTGTAACTCTCATGGGAGGAGATTGTTCATCTTTTTCCAAAGTAGCCACTGGTAGATTCAAGCTCCCCAAAAGACATGACCCTTAGGGTAGCATGTTTTACAGGGGGCTTGTGCTGTCCCCCCACCCTTCCAAGCATGATGTCCTTCTCCAAAGACTAGTCCCTTCAGGCCATGTGCCCAAAGTACGTGAGACAGAGTTCAAAATCCTAGCCTACAAGGGGAAACTTGAAAGACCTTCTCAGTACTCTGGAGAGGTCCTTGACAGCAGAGTTTCCCAATGCAACTCATCTTTTGATAACCTGACTGCTGGTGCCAAGAATATTGGTTGTGGAGCCAAGCAAGCTGTAACTGTTAACAACCTCAATCTCTTCTCCATTCATCATGGTGCTGTGTCACTTGGCCCAATGGTGAGAATTTTTGTCTTCTTGATATTGAGCTTCAATCATATTGAAGGCTACTATCCTTGACCTTCTGTAACAAGTGCTCACGTCCTCCTCAGTTTCAGCAAGCAAGGTTGTGTCATCTGCATAATATAGATTGCTGATGAATCTTCCACCAATCCTGATGCCACATTCCTTCTCATAAAACCCAGCCTCCCAAATGATCTGTTCTGCATGTAGATTGACAAGCACCCCCTTCCTGATTTTGAACCATGCAGTGTTTCTCTGCTTTGTTCTGAGGACTGCTTTCTTTTCCAAGTATAGGTTTCACATAAGCACAAGCAAGTGTTCTGGGATTCCCATTCTTCTCAAAGCTAACCACAATTTGTTGTAATTCACACAGTATTATCAATGAAACACAGATAAATATCCCCCTGGTACTCTTATGATATATGTTGCTGTTGACTCTCCAGCAGGTTTTCAGAGGCAACAAATTGCAGGATATTGCCCATATTTCTCTCTCAAAGCAGCTAGTGGATTTCAACTGCATGCTTTTGAGTTGGTAGCACAATTCCTCACTCCATCTGAGAAAGATAAGAGAAAACCTACGGCCTCCCCAGTGCTGAAAGGGAAGCTGGAAGAGGGCAGTCTACCGTTTTGCTCAGCACTTTTCATTGCAATTGATCTGACTCAGGATGGTGCCAACCATGAGGTGGTACAACTACGATTCACAACTGCTATTTTGAAGACTCAAATTAACAAGAACAATCCTGGACAACTTTGTTGGTATGGAAAGGAGAGCAAGAAATGGCAGGAGCCAACCTATGGGAATAGGGCTGAGCTTGCAGAGTAAAGCTTAGAAAACCTTGGCTGAAGAGGAGAAGTGGGTGGAAAGTTTACTTCCTCTAAACTGCAGTGACCTCCAACACAAAATAACAGTTGCTCATGAACATTTAGAGTCCAAAATGTTGACTATGCTTCTCCTCAACAATTAAAAAAAGAGTCTAAGTAAAACGTGAGAAAAATTACTGAAAACCAGATAAAATATGAGTAAGCGGGAGGTTATAAGTTATGGGAAGATGAAGAATGAGTATGGAGTGACAGAATCGTGATTGAGTCATCTCCTTTATTCTCAATGAAATGAAAGGTCCACAAACCACTGAAGGAGGTAAACGCGCCCTTTGACCTCCTAATTCCTATCAGTTTGTGAGGAATGGAGATTGTGCAGTGGCCAAGTTCTATCTAGAACCTAGACTCTGAATCTTACTTACATCAGGGGACTGTAAGCAGAATTTACTTGGAGGTAAGCAGAATTCAAACTAAACAAACCTCATTGCTGTCAAGTCAGAACTGACTGATAACTAACCCTTCTGAGGGTTTTCCAAAGCTTTATATTAAACAGGAAGAGATTAGACTTCTTTCTCCCCTAGAGTTGCTGTTGGTTTCACAATACCTGAGAGGCCTTGGCCTTTAGGTTAGAAGCACAACTCCTTACGGACTATACCACCAGAATGGATAAAGTAAAACCAGAGATCTGGCATATGAGTTGCTCTCTCTGCCCCAATTTGGCCTGTAGCATGTGACATCTACTCACTCTTCTTAGTTTTATGGCACCCACCTACTGGCAGTGACAGGTACATCTCCCTGAGAGAGAGAATTAATTCAGAGTAATAATAGAGAGCAAAAATTTTGTGAGTAGGTAAACTTAGCTTTGCTTCTTTTATTTACCTTGTGACTGTGGTCATTGCCTAAGCTCTCTGAGTTTTCATTTATCACCTAGAAATAGCATTAACATTTAACTCTAACTGTAAAGTGTATGGGACAGTGTATGTCACAAGTATGTACTTGTTGTTGTTATATGCCACAAATATGTGCTTCTTGTTGTTGTTATGTGCTGACAAGTCACCTGTGACTCATAGTGAGCCTATGCATGATAGCTCTGAATGCTGTCCTATCCTGAGCCTATCCTGAGTCTTTGACACACCTAACTCCATTACCTCAGTTACTACATCAGTTCGTCTCATTCTGGGTCTTCCTCTCCTGCACTGTCACTCTACCCTTCCAAGCATGATGTCCTTCTCAAAGAACTGGTCCCTTCTGGTAACATGCCCAAATATGTGAGACGGTGCTTCAAAATCCTTGCCTCCAAGGAACAACTTGGTTTCACCCTCTTTAGGACAGACATGTTCTTTTTGGCAATGTATGGTATGTTCAATACTCTTCTCCAGCACCACAACTCAAAGGCATCAATTTCTCTTCTGCCATCCTTGTTCATTGTCCAGATCTCTGATGCATAGCAAGTAATTGCAAAGACCGTGGCCTGGATCAGGCACACCTTAGTCTCATTATGTGCTTAGCCTACTGTGTAGGAGAACACTACAGCATATCTCAAGGAATTGAGGAGTTCTATGTTAATACCTTCCATTTTTGGCTTCTCATTATTCTTCATAAAAATAACAAACCCTTCATTGTTATCAAGTAGGAACCTACTCATAACCAACCTTCTATCAGATTTTCAGAGGCTATATATTGATCAAGAAGAGATGACTTATTTTCATTCTGCACAACAACTGGTGAATTTGTATTGTCTGCCTTTGTGTTGGTAGCACAACTTCTTACCCACTAGACCATTATATAAATAATGTGGCAGAAAAGCTGAAGGGTAGTGTCTGAATTCCATTTCTTCACAAGGGCTAAGAATCCTCATTAGCAGCACCAACACTACAAAAAGAATCTCTATTAGGCCATATGCTACACTACTCTATCAAGAAGTCAAGGCCCAAGCTATTCAGGTCTGTAGCTCTGTGAGATGGCAGATCCAGCTTCCCTATAAAGTGTCCAAAAGTAACTGCTTCTCTAGCAAGTATTCCGGTTTCTTACTTCATGGGAGAGTCCATGACTTTGTTTCACACTTGTGTGGTTCTCTACCACTTCTACCACCATTGTCTCATATCATGTCATCCTGTACCACCTCTCCAGTGTTACAGGTCTCTACCTCTGGTTCATGCAGAGATCTCAAGTCTAAGGATGTGCTCTCTGGTTCTTTATTCTTTATGGTAGTAAGATTCTCATTTTATGCTTCTGGGTCAGTACCATTTAAGCCTAGTTGCTTGGCCTAACTGACCAATCCCTAAACTAATGAAATATACCTCACTTGCATAATGTCACTCAAAAATTGCCATTATACCTTATTCACATTATTAGAAAGCAATCCAAACCCCTTGATGGGTTGCAAACATGTTTTTGTGGCTCTACACAGATGTTGCACGAGGATAACAGTGATAATGACTAGAAAAGTCACATTATTAAATAAGACACTATACCAGCAGGAGAAGGATGGACAATCTCCTCTCATGTGATTATCTGCCTCTGATAACCTGCTGGAGGGTCAGCTATGACTTTGTTCCGACTCTATAGTACACAAGAACAAGAACACCATCATCATACAGCAATAAAGACAGAAAGAACATGTTTTTACCATTAAAAATATGCTGAGAAATAGTTCAAAAGTACCAATATTTCTGAGCTTTCCTTAGTTGACAATATAACATACATCAAGCACAGGATCAAAAATTGTGATGATTAATCTACCAATCATACTATTTCCTAATTATGCTCATTAAAACTTATACATGTAAAGTACCCAGAGGTAACAGTCTCCTTTCTTAAATTTGTACTACTATATTTTAAGATGCTAGTGACTGCCCTTCAAAGCCAAATCTCTAGAGAGGGAAATACTTCACTAGCAAAATCAAACCAACAAACATACAAATAGTTTCTGAGTTAACAAATCTTAAGGCAAGAATTACTAATGTTTCACTGAGAGACAAAAGCTCAAGGTAGGAAGAGTGAGGGCAAAGGGAGTGAAGTAGGAAATGCTAGCAAGCAAATTCAAAGTATTGCATTAAAAGCTACCCTTTCTAATAAAGGGTCATAGTTGATTGCATGTGGATTGCATAATAAATTATGTCTCAGAAGACCATTATAGAGAAGGTTAGAAAGAATTTCTCTGCCTCTGAGAGCCTAGGAGGCAAGCGAGGCTAAGAGATTCTGAGTTGTAGTTAGATGCCCCCAAGTCAGGATGACTCTTAGGTGTCCTATGAACAACAGATTGAAAGTCTGCCCTCTCCTGCACTGTCATCAGGATCTCTGCCATACATAGGATCAATATTACAGTCACTGCGCCTAGTCAACTCATTAAGGATATTATTTTTTATTGACTCTCTATACAAAACAATGTTTAGTTTTGTTTTTCCCCCCAAGGATCAGTGTCTCTTGACAACATATCACCTCTAAGGATCAACTTAGTTGTACTTCCTACAAGATGGATTTGTTTACATATTTTTGGCAGTTTATAGTATATTTCATTTTCTCCTTTAAGACTATGATTCAAAGGCATCAATTCCTCTTGGTCTTCCTTATTCATTGTTCAACTTTCACATGCATATAAAAAACAATGGAAGACATATAAAATGGATCTTAGATAGAGTTAATTTTTCTTTCTTTTTTTTTTAATTAACCCATCCTAAGAGGTCATTTCCTTATTACTTAAATATTTCCCCTGCTTCTAGACATTCTAAAATTGAAAGAACTTCCTGTTGTTGTTAGGTACAGTCAAGTTGAGTCTGACAGCAGATGAAACACTGTCTGTAGCATCTTTACAATCATTATCTTTGCTCCTTGTTATAGCCATTGTGTTTCATCTGTCAGTTTCTTAACATTTTGTACAAGGAAAGTAATAAGATAATACTTAGAGTCAAACCCTTAGTTGTAACCCTTAGTTGGGGGTACCTAACTACAAATAAATAAAATAAAATGGGCTTCTGTTTGGTTTAAAATATTACTTTATATATTTTTAGTTTCATGTCTATTGCTGTATCTTGTAAATTGTTCTGTGAATTTATTTTAATAGTTATTGTTGGGTGCCATTGAGTCAAGTACAAGTCATAATAACCCTATAAACAACAGATCTGAATTTTGCCTTATCCTGTGCCATCCTCACCATCTCTGATATAGTTGAGCCCGTTGCTGCAGTCATCATGTCAATCCATCTCATTGTGGGTCTTCCTCTCTTTTGCTGGCCCTCCACCCTTACAAGCAGGAGATCCATTTTCAAGGAAACTGTGATATATGCCTAGGTATTGGTTCTATTTGATCTTCCAGGTAGTCACCCTGGTTTCCCTGTGGACCAGAAGAAAGTTCTTAACCTTTTGGAATTTAAGACACATCAGGATTCCTAGGTCTCTGGGTAGTGCAAAGAGTTTATATATTTGGTTATTTACCAATGTTACCAGTTTAAGAACACCCAGTAATTGCGCAATCTACTTTTGAAGAAAATAATCCCCTAAAACCCTTACAGAAAGTAGGTCTTCTATTCTGGCATGTAGAGAGTCACCGTGAGTTGGAATCATCTTGTTTATATTTATATTAACCTGCTCAAAGTAATCATAAACCTCCTAACTACACTAACTGCATAACAACCACACACTTATTCTACAACCTGCTGCACACTGTCTGATGTCATTACCATGATCTGAGCAGAAATCAAGTTCACACGTCAGTGCTTGGCTGGAAGCACAGCTCTGAAGGTCTACCTTTCCCTGAGACACTGTGACCCATGTTGAAAACCACTAAGTTCCTCTTAGGTCTAACATCTTTTTTCTTTTTCTTTTTTTTAGTTATCATCAGACAACAGAGAAAGCTTATGGGACTTTTCTCTAGTGGCAAGACAAGTCCACTCATTGCCATCAATTTCTAACTCGCACAGTGAAGAGCAATTCTATTACTCAGAATTCTATTCTATTCTCATTCTCTTCTAGAAACCCTATTCTTACTTAAGAAATACATGCTACAATACTCCAAGACAGACCTATTTGTTTTCTTTGCAGTCCACAGTATGTTCAAGACTTTTCTGCAGCACCACAACTCAAAGGCATTAGTTCTTCTTCTGTCATCCTTAGTCCAGCTCTCTGATGCATAACAAGTAATTGTGAAGACCATAGCCTGGATCAGGCACACTTCAGTCTCTAGACTGACATCGTTGCTTCCCAGTACTGTGGGAAGGTCCCTGATGACAGATTTACCTAATATGATTGATATTTTGATTTTCTGACTGCTGGTGCCAAAAGTGTTGATTGTGGAGCCAAGCAAGCTGTAACTGTTAACAACCTCAATCTCTTCTCCATCCATCATAATGCTCCTAATTGGCCCAGTGGTAAGAATCTTTGTCTTCTTGATGTTGAGCTTCAATCCATATTGAAGACTACAGTCCTTGACATTTAGCAGCAAGTGTTTCAAGTCTTCCTCATTTTCAACAAGCAAGGTGTGTCATTTGTATAATATAGGTTGTTGATAAGTCTTCCTCCAATCCTGATGTCACAGTCCTCCTCATAAAGTCCAGCCTCCTGAATGATCTGTTCTGCATATAGATTGAAAAGGTATGAAGACAGGATACATCCCTGACACAATCCCCTCCTGTTTTTGAACCATGCAGTGTTTCCCTGCTCTGTTCTGAGAACTGCTTCCTGGTCTTAGCATAGGTGTCACATAAACATAATCAAATAAATACTTTTTTCCCCAGTTTGAAACCTGGTTCTCATACCTGGTTCTCTACTACCAACCAGCTATGTGGTCATGAATAAATCATTTCAATTCCTTCCCTTCCAGGTTGTTTGTTCTCTCACACATTCCTACTGTGGTATAGTGTTCCTACTAAATCACTACACAGACCCTGTAGGTGGTGGTAATCAACCAGTAACTTAAACATTGAAATCTTGTATTTTTAAATCTTACAAAGGATTTAGGCAAAATCAACAAGTGGTTTCTAGGCAAACAGAGGACAAAATCAGATACATGATCTTTCAGAATGTTTTTCATCTTTAAATCTATCAAGGACTCCAACTCCCTCACATGTGCAAAGGTTTACAGAGACATGGTTACTCTTGCCTTTACTATCAAGATTTTGCTTCCAGTGAGTGTAACTGTGTGATGCTCTGCACACAGTGAAGGCAGAATTAAGCTGGAAGGGTTGAGGGAGAAGGCTTTACTATGAAATTTCTTGCCATGCTCTTTGTTTTGACTTCACTTTCAACTCTTCTCTTTTAATCAGTTGACTTAAATTCTGCTTTGTACCTTTAATACATCTTGATTTTTAGTGCCTACATTAACCCATATGGTATTAGAAAAGGACTTTAGAGATTATTCTTTATGCACTTGTCTTCAAACAATGTAGTATGAAGTCCAAAAAGTTAAAGACATGCTTCAAGAGCACTAGAGAGTGAGGAGAAAAAGATTGAGTTGTCGGAGATCTACTTCACTTTGCAATAATCTCCTTCCTACTTGCCAAAAAATCCTTCAACTCTGTGTCAACACTTTTTTCTCATTTGTAGGCTAGACTTCCACCTAAGGTTTTTTGCAAAGAAAAATTTATGCCCCTAAAAATAATATAAATTATTCTAATCTCACTGGCTTTCATTTTTTAGTAAATCAAGACTTGGAGAGTTCATTGATTCAGTGTTCTGCTAGAACTTCTCTAGTTGTCTCCAGACTCCCATATAAAATCCTTCAGTCATCCAAAAGAAATAGCACTTTTACCAGTGTGAATCTCAGGGTTAAATCCAAACATTTACAGCCATATTTCCACTTTGAATTATTTTGTGGATGAACAATATGGAGCATACCAAAGACAGAAGAATGAAGAAATATATAATGGAAGAAATAGAGCCAGATGCTTCCTAGAAGTGAGAAAGTTGAGTTTGTCTCACATGTTTTGAATGTGTTATCGGTAGGAACCAGCCCCTGTAGAATGGAAAGTATGGCTGGCAAAGAATAAGGTCAGAAAAAAACCACACCACACACAGAGGGAAGCCCTCATTGAGGTGGGTTGACACAGTGGCTGCACAAGGGGGTCAAACATAGCCATGTTTGTGAGGATGACTCAGGATTGAGCAGTGCTTCATTCAGTGTTGTCACTGTGAGTCAGAACTGACTAGATAGCACTTAAATACGACATTTTCACTTTACAACCAATGTAATACAATTATAGCATTCCCAGACCCTGATTTGTATTCTTAAGTTACTTTTATTGTTAGGTGTCATTGAGTACAACTCATAGCGATCCTATGAACAACAATCTGAACCCTGTCCTATCCTATGATATCCTCACAATCTGGCACAATCAAGCCCATTGTTGCAGTCACTGTGTCGATCCACGTCATTGATGGTCTTCCTCTCCTTTATCGTTCCTTCATCTTTCCAACCATGATGTCCCTCTCCAAGAAATAACCTCTCCTAGTAACATGCCCAAAGTGTGTAAGACAAAGCTTTATCATCTTTGCCTCCAAGGAGCATTCTGCCCACACTTTCTCCAAGACATATCTGTTTGTTCATTTGGCCACATGGGAATTTTAGCACTTCTATCCAAAAATCACAGTTCAAATGCATTGATTCTTTTTCTGTCATCCTTGGTCATTGTCCAGCTCTCAGAGTAGCTTTCAACTTAATTATGCTTCCTAAATTATAACTGTTATTATTTAAAATTGACATTGCCCTCAACAATCAGCTGTTATTGTTGTGAATCATAGAGTCAGAATTGTTGATCCAATGGTGGGTTTTCAGAGGCAATTAATCTCATAGAAGGAGAGATTGTCTACCCCTCTCCCACAGAGCAGCTGGTGGATTTGAACTTAATTCCTTCAAGATTGCAACAAAACTCTTTGCCATTAGGCCACCAGAGGTCTCTAAAAATCAACTAGATTTAGATATAGTTTAGGTTTTAAAAGCTTAATGGTGAACTTTCGACACTATTGGTTAAGTGAGGATAAGAATAAGATTCAGTTGATGGTTTTCTGATATACTGTAGAATAAATCAAACAAAACTCCTTTATATCTGATTGTTCAAAATTTTTATTAGTAATAAATTAAGAAAATATTGAGGCAGGCTTATCCAATAAGTTGTGTATGGTTTTATGACTCCATAATTGAGGGCATCTTTAGCACATGGCATATAAGATACAAAAGGATAACAAGAAAAAGGAAGTCATTCACTAGATCAGTACTCTAGAGTTGTTTTGTTGACTATTGTTGACAATAGTAAAGGAATATTTTCCTATTTAGTAGTAAACTGTTAACAAATCTCTGTGTTTGAGTCCCACTACACCGAGTGCTCCTAGTCAAAGAACATTTAGCTAAATGTAACACAGATTTTCCAAAGTAGTGTCCAAAGCTGTAGCTCAACTTGTCATTAATCATATACCAAAAAAAGTTCATAGAAGGTGATAACAGTTGTTTAAAATGAATAATTTAGTGATAATGCACATTTCACTTGTTCATTTATGGAATACTAACAGTGAATTAGTAACTTAGAGAGGGTATGGAACACAAAGTGCCTGTCCAGTGAGTAGAATTCCATGATAATTCTCTTATTACATAAGAAATAACTAGATTTCATGGTTGTCCAAGAAGGCTGGTGACACATAGTTTGAGGAGACCACACAGAAACACCTTCTGGTAATCAAAATAACTCCTTACAAGAGGCTTTTGCTTTTTCTACACTGTGGTTATAAGAGTTTAGGAAATGGATACATCTCAGAAAGTCATTCCTACACTTTACCGGAAGATTTTGGGTAAATAGATTCTCAAGTTCTTTAAAAAAAAAAATTACTTGGATAAATGAGGTCCCTAAGATGGCTACATTTTTTTTAAAAAAACCTTTAATCAGATTGTATGTAGTTTAAAAACCATTGGAGAGTGGCTTGACTTAACCTATATAGAACTAAGCATCTTTTACCACTTTGTCTCTCAAAATAAAAAGTCTAGTTATATACTGCATTACTATTATTAAGATAATGATATCCTGGAGATTGCATTCCCCAGATTTTTTATTTGTTTTGGTGGTTAAATGCCACTGAAACCTCAGAAAGATTGTACTGATAAACTACAGAAGTAACCTCATCTGAAATTTGGGGCGGGGGGATTAATCTCTTTAGGGGCTGATGACTTTTCAAAATTGGTTACAATGAAGAAGGAAAGTTCTTCCAATTCTCACTTCAAGTCTTGAAGTCAGCATGTTTTAAAGTAACAGTTGTGCCAATTTTTTCCACTTTTCAGCAGCTCTCATGGATGTTGTGCCATCTGTAGCATTTTAACTCCTATCTTGTTCTGTGGTGTACAGAGAAGAAGGGCTGTGTGTGGACCAGAGCTGGGAAAGATCAGTAACTTCCAAGTTGCTTCTGCAATTGGACACCAGCCTTCTGGCTAATTTCAAGCTGGTCATTCTACCAGGTTTTTCTTTGGAAACCAGAAGACAAATTGGCCCAATTGCTCATATTGTATCTGGATCCTTTCAGAGATGCAGACCTCTATTAGACATGGATTATGGGCTTGAGGCAACTTTAAGTGTGGTTAGGGCTGAATTGTGTTGCAGGGAGAGTGCTGAATGCTGGGAAGGTCAAGAGCTCTAACTTCTACCTTGGTGCTGGTAAATCTTTTGTGTGATATGCTATAGAGATGAATAGCATTGTAGAAAGGAAAAAAAAAAAGAGGCATTAAAAAACAAAAATAAAACAGGCATAACATTAAGTAAAGAAACAAAAGGAAAGAGAAAGAACACATATGCACATGCAAGTGTGTGGGAGTGTTTTTAAAAAAATCTGAGTGAGACTGGAAAGAGAAAGCAAAAGGTGGACTTTTCTAAGAGCAAAGAGCAGGCTTTTCCAAAAAACATTTCTCAGATACCTGTGGGTTTGTCTGAGGGAGCATCAGTGCTCGCAATAAGAGGTTTCTGAGCCGCTGTTTGGAATATAGCCTAATATGTTAGGTGCTGTCACGTTAAGTACAACTCATAGCAACCTTATATGAGCAACAGAGCTGATCCCTGTCCTATCCTAGCCATCCGCATCATCTCTGACACAAATCCTAGAATAACGTAAAGATTTGGAGTCCTCTTTATATAACTCTTTGCTGTCTCCAAGACAAGAAGTAACTAGCAGTGGTCAGTATCTATCTTTCCTAAATATCATCAATCATAATAACCATGTCTCCGAGTCCATTTGTAAAAATGGGAATGTAATGCCTTACTGATATGGATGTTAAACAGATTAAACTCTCCAGTGCTTGTGAACTGTGAAGTACTGTACACATATAAACTGTTACAGTAATCTAAAACATCCCTTCAAAAGTAATACTTCTGTGAAAATCTAGATTATAGCTTTCAACTTGAATGCTAACTTCATTAGTTTGGGAGTGGCTGCCTTAACGCAGTGCTGAGAAGCCTTTTTCTGAAAAATCTTAATACAATAGGAACAAGTTCTGCTTTCAACTAACACTAGCTATAATAGGCATAGCCTGTTGCCATCAAGTTAAGTGCGACTCATAGTGGCTCTCCTTCGGGTTTCTGGGGGTTTGAATCTTTATAGGAGGAGACTTCCCACGTTTTCCTGCAGAGTAACTGGTGACCTTTCAATTAGCAGCCCTAGACTTTACACACTTTGAGAAGTCGGGGGTGGGCAAGTGGCAACATATATTTCCTACTACCAGATACATAGTTAATTAAATGTCTAATGTGAAAATATAAACCCCTCTGAAACTTATACTTCCATTGCATGCTAAATATGTCAGAATATTATGATTTACCTATTGCCATGGGAAAGTCTGCTGTTACGGACCTTGCCAAAGTACTGAAGAGCAATGGTGTCTCTCTGGAGACTAAGGTGCATCTGATACAGGCCATGGTCTTTGCTATCACTTGTTATGCATCAGAGAGTTAGACAATGACCAAGGAGGATAGGAAAATTGATGCCTTGAGCTGTGGTGCTGGAGAAGAGTATTGAGGGTACCATGGACGAGGGTACCATGGACTGCTAGGAAAGCAAACATTCATCCTGGAGAGGGTTAAACCGGGTGGCTCCTTGGAGGCAAGAATTCTGAGGCTCTGTATAACATACTTTGGACATGTTGTGAGGAGAGACCGGTCCTTGGAGAAGGACATCATGCTTGGGTGGAGGGACAGGACAGGAAAGAAAGGCCCTCTATGAGGTGGATTTATTCAGTGACTGGGGTATTTGGGATGGGAGTGTAAGAGACAGTGCGATTGGCACAGGACAGAGCAGAGTTTAGGGCTGTTGTACATAGGGTCACTATGAGTTGCAAGCAACTCGACAGCACATAACAACAACAACAACCTATTCATTTGAGATTTTTTTTTTTTTGAAGCTCTGTCTCACACACTGTGGGCATGTTGTCAGAAGGCACCAGTCCTTGGAGAGGGGCATCATGCTTGAAAGGGTAGAGGGTCAGCACAAGAGAGGAAGACCCCAGAAGAGATGGATCGACACTGAGTATGGCAATGAGGCCAGGTATGCGAGAGATAGCAATATTGGCTCAGGATAGGGCAGGGTTCAGAGCTATTGTTCAGGTCGTTATGAGTCTTAGTCAACATGACGGCACATAACAACAACAACATCCATATGATGGATCCTTGGTGGTGCAGCAGTTAAGTACTTAACTGCTAATAGGAAGATCAGCAGTGTGAACCCATCAATCTCTCTAAAAGGAAATATGTGGCAGTCTGCTTCCATGAATAGGTATAGACTTGGAAAGCCCACAGAGTTATAGTTCTGTCCCTTAGGACAATTATTAAGTTAAAAATAACTAATGGTGGCTGCTGAGCCTGTGCCACCATGATCCTGTAGGGCCACCATGGCCAGAGCCCATGGGTCCCCTAGTCTGGACAGAGCAGCAAATACCAGACCCCATGGCTGGTGCAACAGAGCCCTCACATGGCTGATGGCGGCAGATGCCAGAAGTCATGGGCCCTGGGTGCAGGAGGGGACAATGGGGTGAGGGTTGGTGGCTTCACCATGGAACCGTGGGAGGTAAAGGACTCTATATGGGAGAGCTTCTCGCTGTCAGTGAAGAAGATATGCTTGGATAGGTAAGAGAAGAAAAGTAGATCCTTAACATGATGGATTGATAAGGTAACTGTAGCAGTGGACTTGAGCATGCCTCAGATTGCGGGGATGGCATAGGACAGGGCAAAGACTAGATCTGTTGTTCATAGAATTGCTGTGAGCCATAGAAAGAGCTCTGTGGCCCTAGTGAATAGAAAGTTATGCTACTAAAACAAAAGTCGGTGATTTTAATCTGTGGCGGTATAGCACTGCTCTGTCAATTGGCTGTACAGAGGTAACTCATGGTTGCTGTGATGCTAAACACTGTGACACTGATGTGACAAACATGATAATGGTTACCCATGGTGGGCAGTATTTGGTGGGGCTCCCAGATTAAAGCAAGCTTGGAAGCAAGAGTGGCTCCAGAAATTCTTTGAACTTAGAGAAATGATAAAAGTTGTAAAAGTGTTCAGGTCTTTCATGCATAGGGTCACTATGTGTTGTCTATAACTCATGACACTTAACAATAACAGATCCTGAACAGCAGAGCTCCTCAATGCACAACATCTTTTGATTTCTTGACTACGGCTTCCAAGAACTATTTTGACCCAGAGAGGGTCTGTTCATCACTCTCAAAGGCCCTTTCCATCTTTAGAGGGAGAGCGTAGTGATGCCTACATCAAGTTGCAGTCAGACCACTTGGTGGAGGGAATGGGGGTGATGGTGACAGTGCTGGAACCAGGGATGCTGTCCATGGCTATGGTCTTCAGTGAGGCACAGGATCCAGATACTGGGGAGGCTTTGATGGGGCCGTACCACCTGGCCCCTGGGACGTGTCACCTAGCCCCCAGGAAGTGTTGCCAAGTCCCTGGGGAGTGATGCCCAGCCCCCCAGGTAGAGCAGCCCACCCGTGGGGAAAACCATCAGGTCTCTGGGGAGAGCCACCTAGTGTATATGAGGAATTTTATCTAAGCCACTTTCCTCCATCTTCTTCCCCAGTATACCTGTAAGTAACACCTCCAAAGCCCTTCTCTCTGTAACTCACAAATTTGTTCTCTCTCTATTTGCCTCCTTTCCTATAAGTAACCTTAATTAACACTGAGTCTTGCTCCAGACCTAAACCCTGAGCCCATTTACAGAGAAAAAAAGGAAATATAACTGCCAGGTAAGGAAGCTAAGGAGGATGGACCCTCAGGGTTCAGCCAGCCATCCCCACTGGACTCACCTTGGCAAACACTTTTCAGTCTAGAGGGTAAAATAAAATCATGAAAATATCTTCTAACTAACCAAGAAGGCATGCAGTTTCTACCCAGGAGCACCAGTAAGTGTTAAAGGGGGATCCCCTTTCCCCTTCCCCTCAATGCTCCTGTTCAACGTGAAGAAGCCAGAGAGTCTGCACCCCAATCCCAAATGAGAAACCCACAAGTTAATAAGACAATTTCTTTGTTAAAAATAAAATTCATCACCATTGGACTATGTTCACCATTACCCTGTCTTTTCTGGTCCCCACTGGAGCTTTCCATTTCCTTCACCCATTCCTCCACCCACCAAATTGTGCAGCCCTGTGATTTCATCCTTGCCTATCCTCACTCTTCTGCTCCCAACCCTTACCCCTTTGTATCTCCATACATGCTTTTTACAATAAAAAACAAACAAACAACTAATGGAAATGTGTTTTATAGCTCTATCGGTCTATCCTTTTAGCCTATCTATTTCAGAATTCTTTTTTTCAACTGATTCAAGATATTAATCACAAGGACTATTTAATACTTCTTTCCACAAGGCTCTTGGAATGTACATAACTATGTGAACTATATAGTGTAAGTTTCTAATATCTTCAATATAATAGTCTTACTATTGATACCCATCATGATTTGTGTATTGATTAAGTATATGTATCTGTAATGTTAACATAATTCAAGTGGTATCCAGAGTTTATGAAATGAAATGTTTTATGCATAGGTTTGCTCTATTCTAGTTCTTGAAATATTCACAATGTCCTCCCTTTCCCCAAAATCATTATTTCTCTGACTCTTTGGAGATAGATCTCATGAGGAAATGTCTCATCAGGGGTAGCAATCAGTAGCAGCAAAAAGGAAAGGTTATTTCAACCATTAAGCAAACAGCTCAAAAGAATAATGTTTCTGATACACAAAGACTGAGCTAGTTGAGCTGCTTAACAGATATTCCAGTGTGGGTGGCAATGAGTCCACAAAACCCTGAGGCGACTTTGCATATCTCTTTCATTACAACTCATGGAGACAGTGTAGGCTTTCTGCTTTTCCTTTTCCATTTTGTATATTTAACATCTTATTCTGTCCATATTACTTTATTATCAGCATTCTGAAGATCTTTGGTAATCATCCTTCCTGTTGTTGTTGTTGTTATGTGCCATCGAGTCGCCTGTGACTCATAGCAACCCTATGTACAACATCCCTAAACTCTGCTCTGTCCTGTGCCAATCACACCGTCTCTGATACACCCATCCCCATTACCCCAGTCACTGAATCAATCCACCTCATAGGGGGCCTTCCCCTTCTGCGCCGTCCCTCCATCTTCCCAAGCATGATGTCCCTCTCCAAGGACTGGTCCATCCTTGCAACATGTCCAAAGTATGTTAGACGAAGCCTTAGAATCCTTGCCTCTAGGGAGCAGCCCATTTTGACCCTTTCCAGTTTGACCCTTTCCAGGATGAATCTGTTTGTTTTCCTAGCAGTCGATGCTACCCTCAATACTCTTCTCTAGCATCACAGCTCAAAGGCATCAATTCTCCTTTTATCCTCCTTAGTCATAGTCCTTTCTATTATCACCATTAATATTTATTATAGTGGGTATTTTTATTTTATTAAGACTTTATGCATACTGGGATGGAGCTCCTGGCTTTACATATGAGCTAGCATTCCACTGTACATAAAAGAAATTTTAAAAGCCATTAAGCAACTGTTTGAAATTAATGCGATTTAGTTACTGACAGATTTAGATAAGCAACTATTGGAATCCAGAGATCAGTCCTGCAATGCAAAGATGAGACAATTGGTGTGCATAACAAATAAAAGAATGCCATGTCTAAATCTTACCTGCCTTATAAAGTCTTTCCTAACTGTGCCTTCTTAGAAAAGCTCATCCTTAGAACTTGCTTCACCATAAAGCACATTTTTGTCCATCTTCAATTTGCTACTTTTCATGAAATTTATTTTCTATTTCCTAACTTTCTGAACAATTTAATAGACACACCTTACAACCTTGGTACCATTTTTAACACCTAGAATAATACTTAGGGCATTCCCTTTTTCTGAATGAAAAAGTAAACTGACATTTGAAAAAAAAAATATATTAACTGATTATTAAGTGTCAATCATTGTGCAAAGCATGGGGATATAATAACAATAATAGAAATAAAGTCTATCCTCAGTGAATTCATAATCTAGTGGGGAAATGAGCCGAAAGACTCAATTGCAATAACATGGTATGTAGACAATTGCAATAATATGGTAGGTATTTGGTTGTGATTAAATGGCTGTAGGGAAGAATAAAAGCCATACAGAAAGTTTTGTCAAATATCTTGGGATAAGCTATTAAATATTAAGTGTTTTCAGGAGTCAGGCAGTAGCACTAAGAAAGGCCATAGGGAGTAATAGGGGCCATAATAAAGAAGATGCATACTCCATCTCTGGACACAGGCACATCTTAGCTCCAGTCAATCATTGCCAAACATGCATGCCTTAGGCTGGACCAGTGTCACCAAATCTAATGTTTTTGTTTCTTTTTAAAGCAAGCAGGCAATTTAGGTTTTACAATTAAATATAACTCTAAAATATTGGCCACTAGTTTTCTATTTCAGTGGCTTATAACTGGGCTGTTAGTTACCAGCTTGCCACCCCTGATCTTAGGTATTCCTCATTCCAACTCATAGCAACACTATGCATAATAGATCTAAGATATGCCTGATTCTACAACATCCTCACAATCTCCACTATTCTTAAGCTGAGTTTACCGTGTCACTCTGTCTGGTTGAGGATCTTCCTCTCCTTTACTGATCCTTTACTGATCTAAGCATGATATCTTTTTCCAAAGACTAGCCCCTCCTGTTAGTAAGCCAAATATATGTGAGTCAAAGTCTCACCATCCTTGCCTGATAGGAGCATTCTGGCTGCACTTCTTCTAAAATAGATTTATTTGGGGTTTTGACAGTCCATGCTACATTCAATGTTATTGAAAACACTATTTAAAGCCATAAATTCTTTGGTCAGGCTTCCATTTGAAAGGGATGCGTACATAGGCATCTTCCCTCTCCTGCTGGAATTCCAGAGATAAGTTATCATCTCTCCATCCTGTCCATCATGAAGCTTCCTCTACTCTTCAAATATCCCTTTTGCACTAGGTTCCAGCAAGTGTTAAGTGTTCTCAATCAAAATTGGTTGGGGAAGAGTTAACACCTATTACTCATGGGAAAATTTATTAACCTTTAAGAAGAGTTAGAAATATAGAATCCCAGGTGTAGTGAGAAGGGCAGAAGAGGCTACTGGGAAATTCTCTTGAGCTTTGCATTATGGGAAATGCTCTCCTTTAAAAAGCATTAACCCAGGTCAGATTAACAAGTCAACACTGAAACTATACCCAAACAAGTTTCCCTAATTGTGGGGAGAAAGCAGAGAAACGGCTAGAGGAAAAAGTTTAGAGGACAAGAATGACTCCAAAGCCTTTCCTCCTGCATCCACTGGCAGAATTGGGGCATATTTGATAAGGTGAAGGGAAATTGCAAAATTAGAACTGGCAACTTATACAGAGAGGCCCAGTGCAAGGCCTTGGGCCCGAGGCAGGCTGAGAAAGTTGAGGAATTGTGGGGGAAAGAGGATTTGGCAGCCTGACTTCCTGTGGCTGTATCCAAGGCTAATTAGTTTGCAGTGTTCTGTGTGTGCCTGAATGGAAATGATCCCAGTACTGAGAGGCACGGGGGTGAGGAAATAAAAACCACATGCACACAGAAAGAGGGGAAGGGACTGGTGGGAGAGGAAGGCTTGGGGCAGGGGAGGGAAACCTGTCCTTTCAGCTACATTTTCTTTTTTCAGAAGAGAGATCTCATCATTCTGTTTCATGACCAGTAAATCACCACCACTGCCCTGTCTATCACATCTCACATCTGCTACAGAACTCATTAAACATCAAAAGACGGGCCTATCAGTTCTGCTTAGTTAGAAGTCTGAGTTACTAGAGGTCTAACCAGGGAGGGGTTTGTATGTTTTTAATAATAGCTTAAGGAACTTCTTAGCACCCCATAAATTACTTAATGCAACAAACTCTTCCTGTAGTCCAGCCAGCATTTGAAAGTGGCTGAACCAACCCAGACCTACCCCCATGGCAATGACTTTTTTGCCGCCACATTCCAGAAGACCGCAGGGTATTAGTTAGTTAATGCTTTAATTCATATAATTCTGGGCTAGTTATTAAAAACAAGTTACCTTGCTGTGTTGTGCTCCTTGGAATGGATAACTAAGAATTCCTTTGTCTTTGTATTTCTTTTTTTAAAAATACTAATTTATTAACAAAATTCAAATACATTATGAATTGTAAAAATCTATTCTCAAAAACACTGTATTCAAAATTTGTCTTTCTATTTTTAACTCATTGTCTGAAAAGGTAAGAAAATTGGGTTATAAAATACATGGATGGGGAAAAAGAGGGATGAATGGAAAGATAGATAAATAGATAGATGATAGATAATAGATAGATAAATGATAGATAATAGATAAATGATAGATAGATAGATAGATAGATAGATAGATAGATAGATAGATAGACAGATACTGTGTATGAAGCACAATTCATGTTACTGAGGACTTTGAAGCAATAAACAATGATCAAGTTGAAAAAATGGATTAATAACTAGAAGCAACAGAACTAGAGCTCTGTCACAACCATGATGGTACATGCTCAACAAATTTTTAAACTAATAAGTATATATATATTAACTGTCTGCACTGAACTAAAAAAAGTGACATACAGAAATTACTTCATCTAGAGTTATGCAAGTTAGATGAACCTCTGAAATAATTGCCCTGAGATGCTTCTAAAACCTAATTTTAAAAAAATCCCCTAAAGTCTTCTAAAAACCAAACCATAGTTTAACTTAACTAGTAAAGAATGTCTGCCTTGAGCCTTACGTTTTTGAAGATCTATCTACATAGGATCAAATTGACAACACAGAAGATGAGAGAGAAACATCAGGAAGCCATGAATTTATAATAATGAGAAGGGACAACTCAGAAAAAGAGAGTGAGAATTGTTCCACAATTAAAAAAACATAGTAAAAATAAATTAATTTTATGTGTAGAAGTGCTTGAATTGATAAGTTTTGATGTGTATATTACCAATAAAACAACAAAAATTAATTGAGATATTTTGGTTCTCCTTTAAAAAGTCCTTAATCATATGGACACATATGAACATTGTATGGTTAAAAAATTAAGGAAAAACAAACCAGAAACAAAAGCGGAAGAATAGAACCTCCTCCACCAGTATCCTTTAGGAGTTACGTGAGTGTTGGTTGACTCTTGCCTTATTTATATGCCCTCTAAAGCAACACTTTGTTGACACTGTTTGAGGTTGCATAACTCCATGTCCAATTAGTTTACAACCTGAGTATAAGCCACACTCTCTGCTCAAGAAAAAATTCAAAGAGGCTAAAGGCTCAAAATTACTCTTTCCTTCTAGGAAAATTTATGGTCAAAAACTCAGTGACTGTCTTTTGATTCCATTTTATTCACTACCAACAAGACAAGACCACAGAAGAAACTCCAAACATGTGTCTAGGCATTACTCCCTCTATAAGACTCTGGCATGAGATTAATATTAATGCAAAAGGAATGTTGTTGTTATGTGCTGTTGAGTTAACTGTAACTCAAAGCGAGCCTATCTGTGAACAACAGCTCTGAACCCGGCCTTGTCCAGTGTCATCCTCACTATCTTCGACCTATTAGAGCTCACACAAAAGCAATAGAGATTAATATTGTGCTATTTATTAATTTGCTGTTTATAGACTGCTTACTGAGTAATTCTGACAAAAAAATCATTAAAACATAATCCTCCATCTCATAAAATTCCTTTTTACATTGAAGTACAAAATATATCAATAAGAGGAGTGACCAGAAATGGTAGAGTGTTTTGTAGCATTAGAAAAAGATGCTCAATTTAGACAAGACGGTTAGTAGGGAAGATTTTCTTAATATATCTGATGCATAAGTTGCATTTTAAAGGACAAGTAGCCATAAATAGGAGATGGGACCATTATATTGTTGTATTGACCAGAATTGGTGTTTGAATCATGTGTTTCTGAAACTTCAGATGATCTCATTATTATGGTTATTACCAGACAATTAGTAAACACCTATTACATACAAACTGCACTCTAAAAAGGATCAAATTTACAGTCAATATGCATTGATAATTACTGGAAAGTGAAAGTTGGAAACAAAAAAGTAGAATCAGTAGCTGGTAAACATGACCTTGTTGGAAGGGAAGGATATGGAAATCACAACAGAGATTAAATGATAAAATTTTATAAGATCGCAAATATATTCATTTGAAATATCTTTTGTCAACATAAACAGTGACTATACATGTAGATCTCATAAGATAGAATAAAAAAAATAAAAAAAACAACCCAACTGACTACATCTGTGAAACTAGATGATGGAAAAGATTGATTTCGTCAGTCAGAAGAAGACCAGGCACCAACTTCAGAACACGTCATCAGCTGCTCATGGTCATGGATCTTCTGGAGGCAAGCTCTATCAGAATACATATACCACCCCTGCTGCCAAGCTTGTGTTAGGAGACTCCACCAAATATCATCCACTATGGGTAACCATTATCATCTTTGACATATCAGTGTCACAGTGTTTAGCATCACAACAACCACAAGTTAACTCTGTACATTAAATGTACGGACCAGTGCTACACCACTTAGAAGAATGTTTGACAAAAATCAATTAAAACCAGACCTGATGGCCACCGATTAAAATCACTCACCTTTGGCTCGGTAGCAAAACTTTCTATCCACTAGGCCAACAGAGCTCTCTCTTCGTCAGCTGCTCATATATAAGTTCAAAACAAAGCTGAAGAAAATGAAAACAATTCCAAGAGAGTCAAAGCACACCTGTATATTCCACTTGAATTTGAGAAGTATTTCAAGAATAGATTTGACATATTTAACATTAACCAATGATGACCAAAAAAGTTGTAGGATGATATCAAGGACAACATACATTAAGGTATTAATGACATAAAAGGTTGTTGAAAGGCAAAAAAGAAAGAAAACAACAAAATGGGTATCAGAAAATACGTGAAAATTTTCTTATAAATGTAGAGTAGTTAAAGAAAGGGAAAAATTATTAAATTCTTGAAAAATAGTTTTCTAGGAAAATCCAAGAAGATAAAGAATTATAACAAAACAAACAAAACTGGAGTTAAAAAACTCAAAGGGAAGAATATATTTAGTATTTCTCAAGCTGAAAGACCGAGGAAAACAATTCAAGTCTCTAGTGGCAATATTGAAGGATCCTGTTTCATAAGAACATCAAGAAGTGAAAACAAAGGAAAGAGATCATAAAATGAAAGAACTGAACAGATTTCAAAGGGCAGCTCAAGAAGATAAAGCAAATATTATAAAGTAATGAATTATAACGAAGCATTGGAGTCAGAGAATAAAAAGGGAAGAATTTGTTTGGAATTTCTCAAGCTAAAGGAACTAAAAATTAAATCCAACCCTTAAATTGCATCTCAAAAAGTGATGCCAGCGGACACAATCTTGAAAGACCCAGGAAGCATATAAAGAAGATAGAAGGTATATACACAGTCACAGTACCAAAGCAAACTGACTGACACTGAAAAATTTTAGGAAGTACCATATGAACAAGAGTCAATGGTAAGAAAGGAAGAAATTCAAGCTGTGTTGAATACACTGACAAAAAATAAGGTTCCAGGAAATAATGGGATACCAATTAACTTGTTTCAACTAACATATAAACCTGGATTTTTTCCTTGAGCTTAAGATATGCTGAGCGAGTTCGGCCCTTTTGATTTTCTGACTCCAACTCCTTGCACATCTCATTGTAATATTTTGCTTTGTCATCCCGTGCTGCCTTTTGAAATCTTCTATTCAACTCTTTTGTATCTTGAATTCTTCCTTGTGCTTTGGCTTCTCT
>NW_006400030.1:1244632-1246333 GCF_000299155.1 Elephantulus edwardii | reverse complement strand
GGCGCAGGAGAGGAAGGTCCTCTATGAGGTGGATTGATTCAGTGACTGGGATAATTGGGATGGGAGTGTCGGAGACAGTGTGATTGGCACAGGACAGAGTGGAGTTTAGGGCTGTTGTACAGAGGGTCGCTATGAGTCGCAGGCAACTCGACGGCACATAACAACAACAAACATAAACCTGGAAATACTAGTATGTTGTTTTTGTTGTTGTTATGTGTCATTGAGTTGTCTGCAACTCATAGTGACCCTATGTACAACAGCCTTAAACCCTGTTTTATCCTGTGCCAATCTTATTGTCTCTGACACACCTACCACCATTACCCCAGTCACTGAATCAGTTCATCTCATTGAGGGTCTTCCTCTCCTGCACTGTCCCTCCACCCTACGAAGCATGATATCCCTGTCCAAGGACTGGTCCTTCCTTGCACCATGTCCAAAGTATGTCAGAATCCTTGCCTCCAAGGAGCAACCTGGTTTAACCCTCTCCAGGATGAACCTATTTGTTCTCTTAGCAGTTCATGTTATATTCCATACTCAACTCTAACACCATAGCTCAAAGGCATCAATTCTTCTTCTATAATCCGTAGTCATTGTCCAGTTCTCTGATGCATAGCAAGTGATTTCAAAGATCATGGCCTGTATCAGGTGCACCTTAGTCCCTAGACTGACATTGTTGCTCTTCAGTACTTTGGCGAGATCTACTACAGCAGACTTTCTCAATGCAATACATCTTTCAATTTCCTGGCTGCTGGTGCCAAGAGTGTTGATTGTGGAGCCAGGCAAACTAAAGTTGTTTACAATCTCAGTCTCTTCACCACCCTACATGATGCTGCCAATCGGCCCAGTGGTGAGAATCTGTTTTCTTGATATTGAGCTTCAATCGATTTTGAAAGCTGTAGTCCTTGACCTTCTGCAGCAAGTGCTTAGGTCCTCCTCAGTTTCAGCAAGCAGTTTTGTCATCTACACAACACAGATTTTTGGTAAGTCTTCCTCAAATCCTGATGCTCCATTTCTCCTCGTAGAGCCAATCCTCTTGGATAATCTGTCCTGCATTTAGATTAAAAAGTGCTGGATAGCGGGAAATAGCTGTTGAAGGTAGTAGGTGGGAGTAGAAGGGAATGCTGGTGGAGCAAGGAAATGGGTGGGTCAAGACACATGTGTCAAGGGCAGGGACAACACTGAAATTGTTGGTTATTTCTCCAATTGGGGAAATATCTTTCATCTGCTTACTAGTATATGCCAGGAAATTTGGAGGACAGCTGTCTGGTCAACTGACTGGAAGAGATCCATATTTGTTCCCAATCCGAAGAAAGGTGATCCAAGAGAATGTGGAAATTACCAAACAATATCATTAATATCACATGCAAACAAATATTGCTGAAAGTCATCCAAAACATCTGAAAGAGTACATTGATAGGAACCTGCCAAAAGTTTGAGCTAAATTTAGAAATATCCATAGCCCCAGGGATACCATTGCCAATGTCAAATGGATCCTTCCTGAAAGCGAAAATAAAATATCTGGGTTTTATGGACTATGCAAGGCATTTGGCTATGTAGATTATAACAAATGATGGCTAACTTTGAGAAGAATAGAAATCCTGACCATTTAATTATGCTTATACAAAATCTATGTCTAGACCAAGAAGCTATTATGTGAACAGAGCAAGGCAACACTGTTGTTGTTGTGTTGTTATGTGCCGT
>NW_006400030.1:1229525-1230849 GCF_000299155.1 Elephantulus edwardii | reverse complement strand
CTCCATTTTTCCTCACCTTTTCATCTCCAGAGTAATATATCATACGGTCATCCGACTCAAAATGTCCCATGCCAGTCCATCTCATCTCACCAATGCCTAGTATGTCAATATTTATGCATTCCATTTCTCCTTAACAATATCTAATTTTCCTACATTCATGGTTCTCACATTCCATGTCCCAATCACCAGTGTGTGCTTACAACTATTCCTCTTCCTTTGTATTTCCATACTTGAAAACTCAACCTCCTTTGCCGTTTCTACTGCCACGTATAGAAAATTAAACACTAGATCCACTTATCATCATCATTGAATCCTCTCTCTTTCCATATATGTGCATATAATATTTATATTGTAAATATATGTATATAGTAATGGCCTTCAAGTTGGAACCAACTCTTAGCTGGCCCACTGGCGGGTTTTCAGAGTTTATAAATCTGCAAATCATCCAGAAGATTTTGAGAGACTCTTTACAGCCTTATGTATTACAGATGTCTGGTTCCGTGCCATCTTCACACAGCTACAATTGTAGCTATACTTAAACTTATTGTTGTTGCTGTCATTACACTAATCCATCTCATCAAGGGTCTTCCTCTATTTATATTGACCCTCTACATTTTTAAGCATGACTTTCAGGTCTCTCCTAATAACAAGTCCAATGAATGTGTGATGAAGACTCATCATCCTCATTTCTAAGGAGTATTTTGCCTATACTTCCTCTCAGACACATTTATTCACTTTTTTGGCAGTCCATGGTATATTCAGTACTATATTCCAACACCGTAGTCCAGAACCACCAATTTTTCCTTGATTTTTCTTATTCATTGTCTAGCTTTTGCATGCACAGGAGAAGACATGGCTCGGATCTGGCACATTTTAGTAGTCAAAATTATATCTTTACTATCTAATATTCTAATGAAATATTTTGCATCAGATTTCTCCAGTGCTATACAAGGATTTATTGACTGTTGCTTCCATGGGTTTTGATTGTGAATTCAAGTGAAACGAAATCCTTGGCAACTTCAATCTTTTCTCTATCATGACATTGTTTATTGATCTGATTGCAAAGAATTTTATTCTCTTACTATTGAGGTGTAATCCACACTGAAAGCAATAGTCTTTGATCTTCATCATTAAATTCCTTAAGTTCACTTCACTCTCATCAAGTAGTTTACTGTTATTGTCATTGTTAGGTGCCATCAAGTTGACTATGACTCACAGCCATATTGTGACAACAGATTAGAACTTTGCGTATCTACCCTGTCCCATCCTCATGGTCTCCAATGTGGTCAAGCACATTATTACAGTCACTGTGTCAATCTGTCTT
>NW_006400030.1:1225806-1228680 GCF_000299155.1 Elephantulus edwardii | reverse complement strand
TCATAACAACTGTGGCTGACTCTGAGAAGAATGGGAATCCCAGAACACTTGATTGTTCTAATACAAAACCTATACTTGGACCAGGAGGCAGTTGTCAGAATAGAGCAAGGGAACACTGCATGGTTCAAAATTGGGAAGAGTGTGTGCCAGGGATGAGTCCTATCTCCATACCTTTTCGACCTGTATGAAGAACAGATTATCAGGGAGGCTGGGCTCTGTGAGGAGAAATGTGAGGTCAATTTTGGAAGATCTATCAACAATCTATGTTATGCAGATGGCACAACCCTGCTTCCTGAAATTGAGGAGGACCTGACGCGTTTGCTGCAGAGGGTCAAGGACTGCAGCCTCCAATATGGATTGAGGCTCAATGTCAAGAAGACAAAGATTCTCACCACTGGGCCATTGGCAGCATCAGTATAGATGGTGAGGAGATTGAGATTGTTCACAGCTTTAGTTTGCTTGGCTCTACAGTATATACTCTTGGCATATTGCCTTGGGAAAATCTGCTGTTAGGGACCTCTCCAAAGTACTGACGAGCAATGGTGTCTCTCTGGAGACTAAAGTGCGTCTGATAGAGGCCATGGTCTTTGCAATCACTTGTTATGCATCAGAGAGTTGGACAATGACTAAGAAGGATAGAAGGAGAATTGATGCCTTTGAGCTGCAGTGCTGGAAAAGAGTATTGAGAGTGCCATGGACTGCTAGGAAAACAAACAGATTCAACCTGGAAAGGGTTAAACCAGGTGTCTCCTTGGAGGCAAGGATTCTGAGGTTCCATCTGACATACTTTGGACATGTTGTAAGGAGAGACCGGTCCTTGGAGAAGGACATCATGCCTGGGAGGGTAGAGGGACAGCTCAGGAGGGGAAGGCCCTCTATTAGGTGGACTGATTCTGTGACTGGGGTAATCGGGATGAGATCAGAGACAGTGTGATTGGCACAGGACAGAGCAGAGTTTAGTGCTGTTGTACATAGGGTCACTATGAGTCGCAAGCGACTCGACGGCACATAACAACAACAACAACATCACTCACAGCACTATACTTCAGGAAAGAAGTTAAAATTGTCATTTATCCATGAATGCAGCACCATTCTTTTTCTGATTTTTATTCCTTTCATAGTACACCATGTGATTATCTGATTCAACATGGCCAAAGCTAGTCCATTTCAACTCACTAATGTCTAAAATGTTGATAATTATGCATACTATTTTTTCATGACTTCTAATTTTCCAATATTCACACTTCATAAATTCCATGTTCCACTCATTAAAGAGTGTTTGCTAATATTTTCTCATTTTTATTGACTTCTATTCTTGTGTCTGTTTCTAATACTATAACTATCCTTATTCTTTGACTAGTCTTAGGGTTTGCAGAGGGCTGCTATTTAAGTAGTGGATGATCCTGACTCCTAGTCTGTCTTAATCTGGGATCTCTACTAAAATACAAGTAATGATTTTATGTATAGACCGTGCATAGGAATTTGAGTGACTACATCTGTGGAAGAAATCGTCGAAGAAGCTCAATATCAGCAGTCAAAACCAGGCCAGGGCAGACTGTAGAAGAGACCATCAATTGCTCACATGCAAGTTCAAATTGAGACTGAAAAAAATGAAAAGAAGTTCACAGCAACCTAAATATAATCTTGAGTCTACCCCACTTGAATTTAAAAATCATCTTAAGAATAGTTTTGAAGTACTGAACATCAGTGATCGAAATCAGATTAGCTGTGGTAAGACATCAAGGACATCATCAATGAAGAGAGCAAAAGGTCATTATGAAGACAGAGGAGAAAGAAGAAACCAAAATGGACGTTAGAAGATACTCTCAAAATTGTACTAGCTTGTCAAGCAGCCAAAACAAAGAGGAAATAAGCTGAAGCATAAGAGGTGAACAGAAGCTTTCAAAGGGCAGCTGAAGAGAAGGCAAAGTATAATGGAATACGCAGAGAGCTGGAATTGGGGGAAAAAAGCGGAAGAACTCACTCTACATTTCTCAAGCTCAAAGAACTGAAAAACAAATTTAAGCCTTAAGTTGCAATATTGAAGGATGCTGTGAGCAATGTGCTAATGATCCAGGAAGCATCAAAAGAAGCTAGGAAGAATACAGAGTCACTGACTGTACTTTAAAGAATAGGCTGACACTGAAAAAGTTTAGGAAGTGCCATATGAACAAGAGCCAATGGTAATCAGGAAAGAAGTTGAAGCTGCACTGAAGGTATTGGCAGAAAAATAAGGTCCCAGGAATCAGTGGGATATTGATTGATATGTTTCAACTAACAGATGCAGCTCTGGATGTGTTCACCAGACTATGCCAGGCAATTTGGAGGACAGCTGTCTGGCCAACTGACTGGAAGATAATCCATGTTTGTTTCCATTCCCAAGAAAGGTGATCCAGCAAATGTGGAAACTATCAAACAGTATCATTAATATCACATGCAAGCAAAAGACTGCTGAAGATAATTTAAAAATGACTAGAATAGAACATAGATATAGCCAGAAGTTCAAGCAGGATTTTGCAGAGGCTATGGCACCAGGGATATCATTGCTGATGTCAGATGGATTCTGGCTAAAAGGAAAGAATACCAGAAGAATGTCTATTTATGCTTTAGTGATTATGCAAAGGCATTTGAATTCGTGGAGAATAACAAATTATGGCTAACATTGAGAAGAATGGGAATGCCAGAACACTTAATTGTGCTTATATGAAATCTAAGACCAAGAGACTGTTGTGTGAAAAGAGTAAGAGAGCACTACATGGTTTAAAATGAAGAAGGGTGGGTATCAAAACTGTATCCTTTTTCCATAATTACTCAATCTATATGCTGAGCAAATTATTTGAGAAGCTGTACTTTATGAAGAAGAATGTGGCCTCA
>NW_006400030.1:1205889-1225336 GCF_000299155.1 Elephantulus edwardii | reverse complement strand
TAAGGATGACTGAAAAAGAATTGATGCCTTTGAACTGTGGTGTTGGAACAGAGTACTGAATATCCCATGGACTTGCAAGTGCTCCTTGGAGGCAAAGATGATAAAGCTTTCTATCACATACTTAGTATGTTGCCAGTACAGTTCCTTGTAGAGGAACATCATACTTGGAAAGGTGAAGGGACAGCAAAAGAGATAAAGACCGTCAACTAGAAGGATTAACACAATGACTGCTGCAAGGAGTCTGAGGATATCAGAAAATGTGAGGATGGAATAGGACAGGACAGGATTCAGATCTGTTGTTCATAGGGTCACTATGGGTCGTAGTTGACTTGATGGCACCTAACAACAACAATATTAAAATTTGTTTTTTTACATAAGAATGCATGAGTGAATGTTCTTACTTAAGAAGACAGTCAAATCCTGTAGACAACATCAGTGATTTGTACAAATTTTGCACAAAGTTTGTGCTTTGTTCTTGGTAGATACTTATCCAAAAACTTTATAACTTAAAATCAAGGTAGGCTATAAATTTCTATTTATGATGAGATTTTTTTTTAACTCAGCTGTAGGTAAATTATGCGATCAAACACCAATAAAAGCATTGCAGTGAAGGGATTTTGTAGTGACTAAACCCCCAGAATCAGTTGATATGGAGTAAAGGAGATCATTCTAGATAATCTGATTGCTTCTAATTCAAAGTGGGGAATAAAACTCCTTAGTTCTTATGGTCAAGAAACCCTTGTGGCCTAGTTTATAAGGGGTTGTGCTGCTAATCCATAGGCTTCCCCTGTCTGGCAGTTTGAACCCATCATTGTCAATCTTCTGCTATGTGATTTACAGCCTCAGAAACTAAATGGAAACCCAGTAGTCCAACTCAATAATAAAGGGACTAAGACTGAGAGCTTTTATGGTCCATATTGTACCATGCTGCCTTGTCACCTTGAATTTGTTTAAATCTATGTAACAGTTCATGAAGTGTAAGTTGCTGCTGTTATATGCCTCAAGACAATTTTGACTCATAGCAAACCTATGAACACCAGCACTGAACCTTGCCCTATTCTAAGACAACTTCACTATCTCTGACACACCTGATTCCTTGATGCGATCACTGTGTCATCACTCTATATCATGAAATTTAAGTAGCTAAACTTTTACAGTAGTCTGTTTCAAATTGTAGAACTAGCCCCCAGCCTCCTCCAGAAATGAAAAGACTAATTATCCTCAACTTTGGATGAATGTTGACAGTATCATGGAAGGTAGCACCATTAGCAAGATCAAATATGTACCCAAACTCCAAAACTACTACTACTGAATCATTTTCCACTCAGCAGCACTCTACTGGTTTTCAAGGCAAATATAATTACCTGAAGAGCTTGTTCATCTTTCTTTCACAGAACATCTGATGGATTCAAACCACAGACACTTTGGTTAGAAGCTTGACACATTATACACTACACCACCAGAGCTCCTTAATTATGTATTAGGTACTGTAATTTTCAAGCTACACACCATCAAATTGTCCATTCATCATTCTTGGCATCTCTTGCTTATTGTTGTCAATTGCACAGGCATGTCACTCTGCTCAGACTGTATAGTTCGCTCTGTCTAAGAAGTTAATTCAACATGTAAATTTATCTTTCGTATATTTTCTCACCTTTTTCTTTTTTAAAATTATGTCTTTTATTTTGTCATATTTGTGTTGCTTTTCTCACTAGTACTTTTCGTATACTCCTTGAATTTGCACCTTATTTTGATATGTGGATTTAAAAAAATATTTGTAGACTATTTCAAGATTCTGTGCAAACCCAGCAAATATTCCAAATAGCAAAGAACTAAAGAGTAGGGCATTGACCAATAGCTCCATCTATTGGTTATGTGTAGAGTTGGAGCCTGTATGGCTTTGTTCTCTGTAAAAGCAGAGGTATTTAGCATTGCAAAGGAGACTGGCGGGAGGGGGGCAGGCAGTAGGTAACTGTGCAACAATGAATAAATTAAAATCTAAAAAAAAAAGTTATTCTTCTTAAGAGCTCCTACGAAGAGAAAATTCTCTCATGATTTGAACACTCTGAAAGTACTTCTTTTTTTGTGAATGCTAAAACCTTTCATATTAAAAGTTATATCAGTCATTGGGTAACTAGAGCTGTGATTCTGGGAGGTGGGGGGAGGACACACAAAAGAGTTCTAAGTGTGCATCTCATTGCCCCCATAGCAATGTTGCAACTATTTCAAGTTATTTCATAGCCACTTAAAGTGATGACAATGATCAAGATTACATCAGAACTTCTGGGGTAACACATAGGCTTTTTTGTTGTTGTTTGTTCATTTAAAAAATTGTAGGTAGAGTTGATTCTGATAGCCAGGGCTGAAAATCACTTACCTGTAGCACAGTCTGTAGGGAATTGTGCTGATAACCCAAAGGCTGCATCCCACAGGTGGCTGAAATCCACAAGTGGCTGACGACTCAGTGGAAAGAAGAACAATCTCCTTCCATGCAATGTACAACTTTGGAAAGCGAAGAGTCAGTTAAGAGTGTGTTTTGACTGGATGACAATGAGTTTGAGTTGGCTTTTTTTGAAAGAATTTTTTTAAGAGAGAAAAAAGCTCTGGTGTCATACTACATTATATGTTGGACTGCTCACCAGGGTTTGGGAGTCTTATTCACCACTGCTTAGTGGAAGAAAGATAGGCAGTCTCCTCCTGTAAATGTGTACAGCCTTGGAAACTTAACAGAGGTTTACCATAAATCAGAATCTACTTGACACCAGTGAGTTTGGTGGTTGTTTCGTTTGTTTGTTTTGAATGGAATAAAGGAGAGCCTTGCTGATACAATGATTAAATGCTAAAAGATTTCTAGTTCAAACCCACCAATTTCTCTGTGGGGGAAAAGGACCCTGACAGTCTATAAATATTATGACCAATAACACCTACGGGACAATTCAACCCTGTCACATGATATTATTATGAGCCAAAAATAAACATAACAACAATAAAGGAATAAGAGAAAGACATGGAGGACTTAGCATTCCATAAATTAGCCAGTGTTTCCACTTCTTCATCCCAATACCATCTCCACTTCCAGCAAGATTTACTAAATCTTCCCCAGCATATAAATTCATAAATACCTTTTATAAAGAACACAAATGGCAATTTTACACATAGACCTCAGTTGATGAGTACAAGGAATCAGATTTATTACATCTGTGGAAAGAATAATTGGAGAAGCTCAATATTAGCTGTGAAAACTAGGGCAGGTGCTGACTATGGAGCAAATAGACCAGCAACTATGCAAGTTTAAACTGAAGCTAAAGAAAATGAAAACAAGACCACAAGAGCCAAAGTTTGACCTTAAGTCTAACCCACCCAAATTAAAAAACATCTCAAGAACAGGTTTGAAGCTTTGAACACTAATGAATGAAGACCAAAAGTGCTATGGGAAGATATCAAGAATTTTACTTTATGAAGAATGCAAAAAGTCATTACAAAGACAGGGAAGGAAGAAAAGACCAAGATGGATGTCAGAAGAGACTCTGAATATTGCACTAGGATGCCTAGTAGCCAAAACAAATGAAAGAAATAAAGAACTTAAGAAACAGAATAGAAGATTTCAAAGGAGAGTTCAGGAAGACAAAGCAAAGTATTATAATGAAATGTTCAAACAGCTAGAGTCAGAAAATCAAAAGAGACAAACTCTATCAACCTACCTCAGCTGAAAGAACTGAAGAACAACTTCAAGACTTGAGTTTCAAGACTTAAAGATCTTATGGACAAAATATTGAATGGTCCAGGAAGCACCAAAGAAGATAAAAGGAGTACACAGAGTCACATAACAAAAGGAATTGGCTGTAGAGAAACTGAACAACATCCCTTGAACAGAAGAACACCCATCACTTTGCTCAACCTCCCATACACCATTTTGGCCTGTTCCCTTCACAGGTGAGCGTATGAAACTTCCCTCCCCCAGCTCCTGGAGAGGAGTTGGGCCCAGCACAGAGATCAGCCCACCTCCCCTGGATAGAGGAACACTCCCCACCTTCCTTCTGCCTCTGTCCACCTTTTTGGCCTATTTCCCATCATATTTAGGGCCCTTGGACCTGTGGCTGTTGGGCCAAACTGATACGGGAGATCACTAATATGCAAAATTCTGTCAAGACATCACCAGCAACTATACAAGAATGAAATCAAGGACCTGCCAATTAACTGCCTCCCAGAGTAGAGGAAAGCGGTACTTTGACCTTGAACACTGCTGAGTAGCTACATCACATGGGATTTCTTCAGGTCAGGTGGAGCCAGGTTTCTGGAGAGTGACAGCCCGCTAGAGAAGACAAGAGGGCAGCACCAATATACAGGTTCCTCCCTGTGGCATTATCTAGTTACAACCACCTAACATCCACTAAAAAAAACTCACATGAGGTCAAGAAAGCAACAGTCTGCCTCAGTCATCATGGAAAAGCATAATAACCCTGCTCAAAAAAAGGGAACCCAAACGAATACCCTAGAAAGAGAAAAGTGGAAGAAATATGTTGATGTGAAGTTATTTGAACAGAAGGAGAAGTTACTTGAACAGAAGAAGATGCAAATCATGAAAGAAACAACAGAAGATATTAAGACAGCAAATACCCTAGAAACAGCAGCAACTTAAAACAGATACGAAAGAATATAAAAAAAAATAGAAGAATTTATAGTACAGATAAAAAGGTATAAGAACTTAAAAAAATCATCATAAGACACAAAGGGTATAGCCAACACAGTACTGTAAACAAAAAAGCATGAAAATACAATCCATATTATTAAGACTGAAATGGTAGAAGCGTCCAACATGCTGGTGGGACAAAAAAGTAAAACTGAAGAGATGTAACAGAGATCCGCTGAGATGGAAGATAAGACCCTCACTGGGAACATACTAGAAGAAAAATCAGAGATGACACGTAAATTAAGAAAATATTAGAATCATGTGGGATAACATCAGTAGGAACAACATATGTATGACTGGAATTCCAGAACATGGGAGTGACAGGGAAGTCACTGAGAAAATTATAGAAGAAGGACTAGAAGAAAACTTCCTAGGTATTTTGAAGAATGGGGGGGATCCACATTCAAGAAGCACAGTAGACACCAAATAGATTAGACCCAAAATGAAAAAAAACATCAAGACAGATCATAGACAAATTCTCCAAATTAAAAGTCAAATTAAAAGGTAAGGATACTAAAAGCAGCAATGAGAAAAACAAAATTTGAGAAACCATGTGAGTTAGAAGACAATGAGATACTATATACAGAAAGTAGAAAGAAAACAACTGCAAGCCAAAGATCCTATACTCAGCAAGCTCTCCATCAAAGATGAAAGAGAAAATAGATCCTTTGCAGAAAAGAATGAACTTCAGGACTATGTGAAAACAAGACCAAAACTACAAGAAATTTTAAGTGCAGTGCTTCACACTGAGATGCCAAAGGAAAGTGGATGGACCATAGTAACCAAAAACAAGAGAAAAAGATGTACAGGAAAATGGCAATTGTAAGTTCTGGCCTGAAAATAATCACACTTAGTGAGAATGGAATAAATGGGTCAATTAAAAAAAAAAAAAAAAGAGAAGCAGAAACAAAAAAGCAAAGGCCATCAATATGATTCCTATAAGAGCCAAATCTAAAAAAAGAATAGAAAGAAAGACTCAAAATCAAAGGCTTAAAAAAATATACCAAGCAAATGGCAACCTCAAAAAAGCAGGAGTGGCAATACTAATCACTGATAAAATAGACTTCAAAATGAAAACTACCATTGAAGATAAGGAAGGGCATTGTGTTGTTGTAATGTGCTGTCGAGTCACTTGTGACTCATAGCGACCCTATGTACAAGTCCTAAACCCTGCTCTGTCTTCTGCCAATCTCACTGTCTCCAACACACCCACCCTAATTACCCCAGTCACTGAATCAATCCACCTCATAGAGGGTCTTCCCTTCCTGCGCTGTCCCTCCACCCTCCCAACCATTACATCCCTCTCCAAGGATAGGTCCCTCCTTGCAACATGTCCAAAGTATGTCAAAGGAAGCCTCAGAATCCTTGCCTCCAAGGAGCAATCTGGTTTAACCATCTCCAGGATGAACCTGTTATTTTCTTAGGAGACCATGGTACATTCAATACTCTTCTTCAAAACCACAGTTCAAAGGCATCAATTCTCCTTTTATACTCCCTAGTCATTGACCAGTTCTCTGATGCATAGCAAATTACTACAAAGACCATGGCATGTATCAGGCACACCTTACTCTTCAGAGTGATACCACTGCTTTTCAGTACTTCGGAGAGGTTCCTAACAGGAGACTTTCCCATCATGATACATCTTTTAATTTCCTGGGTGTTGGTGCCAACAGTGTTGACTGTGAATCCAAACAATCTCAATCTCTTCACCATCCATCCTGATGCTGTCAATTGGTCCAGTGGTGAGAATCTTTGTCTTCTTGATGTTGAGCCTCAATCCATATAGGAGGCTGCAGTCATTTACCCTCTGCAGCAACCGCTTCAGGTCCTCCTCAGTTTCAGCAAACAGGGTTGTGTCATCTGCATAATGCAGATTGTTGATGGATCTTCCACCAATCCTGGTGCCACACTTATCCTCACGGAGCCCAGCCTCCTGGATAATCTGTTCTGTATATAGGTTGAAAAGGTATGGAGACAGGACACATCCCTGGCGTACTCCCTTTCCAATTTTGCACCATGCAGTGTGTTCTTGCTCTGTTCTGCTGACTGCCTCCTGGTCCAAGTATAGGTTTTGCATTAGCATGATCAAGTGTACTGAGATTCCCATTCTTCTTAGAGTCAGTCACTGATAAAAGGCACAATAGAGCAAGAAGTCTTAACCTTGGTCATTACTTAAGCACCAAATGATAGACTTGCAAAACATATAAAACAACAGTTACCAGAATTAGGAGGGGGGAAATAGCACCACAATAGTGGTAGGAGACTATCAACCAAAGGAGATGTTAAATCACAAGAAACTCAACAATGATGCAGAAGGTCTAATAGTACAATAAGCCAACTTGACCTTGTGGATGATTCAGGGTACTGCGCCCAACTAAATCTCAATTCACTTTCTTATCAAGTGCATATGATACATTCTCCAGAATCAATCACATTTAAGGAAAAAAAAAATCAAGGCTCAACAAATTTTTTAAAAACCTGAAATAATACAAGTTATCTTCTTAGACCACAATGCCATAAAACTAGAAATTAAACACAGGAGGCTAAAGTTTACAAAACCACCCATGTGAAGCTAAATCACTCTCTGCTAGAACATGAATTAGTTCTAAAATAAATAAAGAATGTAAGTTTCTTAAAACAAGTGAAAATACAAAATATCAAAACCTCTGGGATAAGCTAAGGCAGTCCTCAGGGGGCAATTCATAGCAATAGGCATACATATAAAAAAGGAAGAAAGGGAAAAAATCAACGATCTAATGCAACACCTTCATCAACAAGAAAAACAACAACAATGTACTCCTAAAGCCTCTAGAAGAAAGAAAACTACAAGAACAAGATCGGAAATCAATGAGATACACAATGAGATAGAAAAAACAATTGAAACTACCAGTAAAACCAGCTGATTTTTCAAAAGGGTCAATAAAATTGAAAACCACTGGCAGAATTAATAAAAGGAAATAAGAGAAGATAGAGATAATGTAATTAAGAAATGATAACGGTAATATCACAGTAGAACCAGATGACGTTAAATTGATAATATTATCTGATAAATTTAAAAAACCTAGATGAAATGGACAAATTCCTTCATACTAAAGCACTACTCAGATTGACTCAGACAGATGTAGCTTGAATAGATCCATCACAAAAAAAAAAGAAATGGAAAAGTTCTTAAAAAAGACTTCACTATAAGAAAAGTCCTACACCAGATGGCTTTACAGTGGAATTCTACCATTCAGGGAAGCTCTATTACCAATTCTACTTAAAGTATTTAAAAAAATAGAAAAAGGAGGAATACTCCCAGAGTCGTTTTATTAAGCAAACATAATCCTAATACCAAAACCAGGCAAAAGATATTACCAAAAAAGAAAACTACAGACAAATATCTCTCATGAATACAGATGCAAAAATCCTTAACAAAATTCTGGTCAATAAAATCCAAAAATACATCAAAAAATAATTCCTCATGACCAAGTAGGATTTCTAACAGGTATACAAGAATGGTTCAACATATGAAAAACAATTCATGTAATTAACAAAGCAAATAACAAGAACCATATGATTTTAGCAATTGATGTAGAAAAGGCATTTAACAAAATTCAATACCCATTCCTGATAAATACCCTCAGCAAAACTGGATTGAAGGGAATCTTCTCAACATAGTGAAAAGTATATTTGCAAAAACAAATGGAAAAAGTATATATGCAAAACCAAATGGAAAGAGGCTAAAAGCATTTTTCTTGTGAACAGAGACTAGACAGAGTTTCACACTGTCACCCTTTATTTTCAACATTGTATTGGAAATGCCTGCTAGGGCAATAATATGACAAGAGAAGGAAACAAAAGGCATCCACATCAACAAACAGATGGTTAAACTATTGCTATATGCAGATATGATAGTATACACAGAAAACCCCATGGACCCAACAACAACAACAAACTGTTAGAGCTAGTAGACCAATTTAGTAGAGTGGTGGAATATAAGATCAATATCCAAAAATCAGTGGACTCCTCTACAGTAACAAAGATAACTCAGAGAATAAAACCAAGAAAGCAATACCATTTACAATAGGCAACCACAAATTAAGCTACTTGGAAGAGAATCTAACTGGAGACACAAAGGACCTGTATAAAGAAAACTACAGAATGTTTCTATGAGACACAATAAGACACCTAAATAAATGGGAAAACGTTCCCTGTCCATGGATAGAAAGACTCAATACTGTGAAAATGACAGTCCTACCAAAAGCAATCTACGTGTTCAATGCAATCCTGATACGGATATCAAATTCATTTTTCAAGGAAATTGTTGGATTTATTTGGAGAGGAAAGAGACCCCAAATAAACAAAGCACTTCTGAAAAACAAAAATGAAGTGAAAGGCATACCTCAAAAACTACTACACAATGGTAGTAAAAGAACAGCGTGATATTGGTACAACATGCAGGCACCTAGACCAATGGAACAGAACTGAGAACCAGAAATGGACTCATATATCTATGGTCAAATGATATTTGATAAAGAAATAAAACCTATCAAATGGGGAAATGACAACCTCTTCAAAAAATGATGCTGGCAAAACTGGACTGCTACCTGCAGAAAGATGAAACAGGATCCACATCTCACACCATACAAAAAAAAATCCAAACAGGGAATAAAGCCCCAAACCATAAAGGTCATCAGAGACAAACTGGGATCAAGCTTAGATAGTCTAGTCAATGGATAAAAAGACTGTCAAATACTACCATAAATGCAGTGTATGGAGAGGATAAAATTGGTGAATTGGATCTTCTAAAGATTAAATCCCTGTGTACATCAAAAACTTTTTTCCCCCAGCAGATTGAAAAGAAAACTATACTGATTCTGAAACAACATTTGGCAACACAGTTTCATACAAGGGTCTCATATCAAAAGTTTACAGAATCCTACAGGGTCTCCATAAGAAAAATACTGAAAACACAATTACAAAATGAGCAAAATACATGCAAAGAATTTTCACAGAGGAAGATATTCAGATGGTCAACAAACACATGAAGAAATGCTTCCAGTCACTGGCAATGTAAGAGATGCAAATCAAAACCACAATGAGATTCCATCTCATCCTGGTAGCAGTGGCAAAGTTTAACAGGACAGCAAGTAATAAATGTTGGAGAGGATGTGGAGAGATAGGAACATGTATACACTGTTCGTGTTTCCTCAGAAAGCTGAACGTAGAAATTCCATATGACCCAGCTATTCCATTGCTTGCAATCCTGAGAAAATAAGAACTGAGGCACAAATGGAGACTTGTACACCAATGTTCATAGCAGCACTATTCACCATTGAAAGAACCTGAAAACAACCCACATGTACAACCACAATCGAATGGATTGAGAAATTATGGTACATTCACATGATGGATTACTATGCAGCATGTAGGAGCAATGATTTTATAAGTCACTACCTAACCGGGTTGGTTTTTGGTTTTTGTTTTGGTTTGCTGTTGTTGTTGTTGTTTACATAGGGTTTTCAGAAGCCTGCTATTTCGGAAGTGGATGGCTAATCCTTCTTCCTTGTCTGTCTTAATATCTGACAGACAAGCAATTTATAGAAAAGTGAAAGATAAATCCCTCATTATGGAGTTAGCCATTAGTTGCAGTGTTGTTCCTGCCCTAGGCCCAGTGTCTTGATATACTTATTTACCAGCTCCACCCTCCACCAGGATACCCCTTCACTTCTACCCAATCTCTTCAGCGTTTATCTTCCATTGTCCAACCCTTGATCTGACAGCTTGTATCTGAATCTTTCTTGGCTTCTGTGATTCCAAACATGTTGGCTGCTATTTCTTATGCTGTTACCAGTGTCTCTTAAGTTTAGTGGTAATGTCTCTGAAGGGAAGGTGATGTGTTCTGTAGAACTGGAGTATAGATTGTATTTTTCTTCTTGGCCCAAGGGCCGCAGGCCTGAGGGCCCAAATGATCTTGGCACAGCTTTGGGCCTTTTGTAACTGTGGGTGTCACTCTGGAGACTAAGATGTGTCTAATACAGGCTATGGTCTTTGAAATCACTTGTTATGAATCAGAGAGTTGGGACTAGGGAGGATAGAAGGAGAATTGACGCCTTTGAGCTGTGATGCTGGAGAAGAGTATTGAATGTACCATGGACTGCCAAGAGAACAAACAGATTCATCCTGGAGAGGGTTAGACCAGGCTGCTCCTTGGAGGCAAGTATTTTGGGGCTTTGTCTGACATACTTTGGACATGTTGTAAGGAGGGACAGGTCTTTGGAGAGGGACAACATACTTGGGAGGGTGGAGGGACGACACAAGAGGGGAAGACTCTCTATGAGGTGGATTGATTCTGTGACTGGGGTAATCGGGATGGGTGTGTCAGAGGCAGTGTGATTGGCACAGGATAGAGCAGGGTTTAGGGTTGTTGTACATAGGGTTGCTATGAGTCGCAAGCAAGTCAACGGCACATAACAACAACAACAACCTAACTGGGAAGGCACAAGAGAGTATTATACTAAGTTAATTCTAGTATTCCTTTTAAAAGCTCAAATTAGAAATAAAAAATTTTGGTTCCCAAATTCAATGTGGACTGAAGTTTGTTATTGTTAGGTACCATCGATTCAATTCTAATTCATTGTGATCCTATGAACAATGGAACCCTGACTTAGCCTGCACCACAATCATCATTTCTAATATATTTGAGTCTATTGTTCCTATTCTATTGTAACTGTGTCAGTCCATCTTATTAAGGGTCTTCCTTTCTTTTGCTGACCCTTCACCTTTCCAAGCATGATTTTTTTTCTGAGGTCTGACCCTTCCTTAAGAACATGCCTGACATATGTGAGGCAGTTTCACTATCCTCTCCTTTAAGGATCAACCTGGTTACATTTTCTCCAAGACATATTTGTTTGTTTGTTTGGCAGTCCAGGGGGTATTCAGTACTCTTTTAGCACCACAATTCAAAGGTGATTCTTCTTTTGTCATCTGTACTTATTGTCCATCTGTCCAATGTGATGTGTAGAAAGTAACTGAAAAGTCCATAGCTTGAATAAGGTGCACATTAGTCTTTAAACTGACCTTGTTGCTGTTTAGAGAGTTGTTCTCACTTTGGAGAGGCCCCTGGTAGCATATTTCCTCCCCCCACCCCAATGCAACATAAATCGATTTCTTAACTGCTGGTAACAAGGTTATTGTTTATGAATCAAAGTAGGATAAAATTATTGACAATTTCAATCTTTTATCCATCTCTCATGATGTTGTGTATTGTCTCAGTGGTGATGATTTTAGTTTTCTTAATGTTGAAATGTAATCTATTTTGAAAGTTGTAGTCTTTGATCTTCTGCAGCAAGTCTTTTAAGTCCTCCTCACTTTCAGCAAGCAAGGTTGTGTCATCTGTACAATGCAACTTGTTGATTGAGCCTTCCACTGATCCTAATGTTACTTTTTTTCTCATCAAGTACAGCTTCTCAAATTATTTGCTCACCATACAGATTGAAAAGTATGGGCAAAGAATACAGCCTTTCTTGATTTTTCAACCACGCTGTATTTCCTGGCTCTGTTCAGACAAAGTTTCTTGGTCTAGGTATAGGTTTCACGTGAGTACAATTAAGTGCTCTGGGATTCAAATTCTTTTCAGTGGTCGTCATAATTTGTTGTGATACACTAAGTCAAATGCCTTTGCATAGTCAATAAAACACAAATAGACATCCTTCTGTTATTCTCTGCTTTCAACCAAGATCATCTCACATAAGCAATGATATCAAAGACAAAATTGCTTTCCCCAATATTTCAGAGAGAATGCCTTAGAATCACTCTGATTTGATAAGCTAAAGCCACATATAAACCCACTATTCAACCATTTCTTGTGCTAGGAGACACACTATACTAATTATTTTAGTCTAGCACAAACGTTGCTAAACCTTTTTATCCAAAAAACCAGGATGAACATGTATATTTTTAAGGCACGTGAGCCTGACAGTTTCCATTGCTAACAACTCCATTTTGCTGTCATAGTGCAATAAGAGACATAGAAAATTTGTAAATGAAAGAGTGTGGCAGTGTCTCAGCAAAATGTTACTTATAAAAACAGATGCAGGGCCAGATTTGGACTGCAGATTGTAGTCTGTAGACCCCTGGTCTATTATTGTTAGGTGCTACCAAATTAGCTCCAATGCATAATGACCTTATATACAATAGAATGAAACATTGGCCAACCCTGCACCACCTTCAGGGTAGCTTCTGTGCTTGAACCCTTTGTACCAGTCACTGTATGCATGCATGCATCCATCCATCCATCCTACTGAGAGTCTCCTAATGCCCACCCAGCTAACCCATGTAAGTCTCATGCTATATTAAAGGAAAACAAAATAAGTGCATCATTCTGCTGCTAAAATACAAGTAAATAAAGAGATGGAAGATTTTAGGGAGACAAAAATAAATGAAACCAATTGTTTCAACAAAACTATTTGCTGCCACTCCCCACCTTCTTGATTGATGATACCATGTGTCACTGTGCAGATTTTGGGTTTTTTGTAATCTTTTTTGTATTATTTTTAGAGTTTACAAAGACTTGGGGTTTTCAGACATTCATTGTTGCACTTTTCTCCCTGTCCACCTGCTCCCCTCCCCAATTCACTCTTCTCCTTGAAAAGTAAAAGAAAAACTCTTTCATTGTTATGCAATCCTTCTCCCCAAGTCCACTCCACTGTGCAGCCTTCATTCTGGACTCCTGTCATGACAATAATACCTAATCATATATCCCTTTTAAACAGTTCTCTCCCTCATCTGTTTCAGTGCAGCAGACATCATTCCTCCCCTCCTTTTCTGTCTTCCCTCAACCCTGATGTCAGTCCTGTTTTACAACAGTGGCCCTATGCAATATTTGTCCTTTTGTTACTGAGATATTTCACTCAGTATAATGTCCTCCAGGGTCATCCATTTTGCATAATAGTTCATTAATTTCTTGTTTTTCAATGCTGCATAGCATTCCATTGTGTGACTTTACCAGAGCTTCTCTATCCATTCATTTGTTGATGTCCTCTTGAGTTGTTTCCAGCTCTTTGCTATTGCAAACAAAGCCACAATAAACATGGGTGTGCATATATCTACTTGGGTGGTGGTTACGGTTTCTTTAGGGTGAATTTCCAGTAGTGGAACTGCTGGGTCAAATGGTATCTCTATTTGCAACTTTTTAAGAAAGCACCATACAGCCTTCCATAGTGGTTGCATCATTTTACACTCCCACCAACAAAGAATAAGTGTTCCAGTTTCCCACAACCTTGTCAGCATTTAATGTTTGCTGTTCTGTTAAATTTTTCTATTCTTACTGGGGTGAGATGATATCTCATGTTGTTGTTGTTGTTGTTTGGTGCCATCGAGTCGTAGACAACTCATAGCAACCCTATGAATGAACAGCCTGAGCACTGTTCCTACATAGAGTTTCCGGAGGCAAGCCATTTCGGAAGTGGATGACGCTCCTGCTTCCATGCTTGATTTAGTCGGGAAGCTCCAGCCAACACTGTTCACCACGGGTACCCATAGTTGGTTTGATTTGCATCTCTTTTGGAACTAGGGATTTTGGACATTTCTTCATTTCTTTGTTTTCCATCTGAATGTCTTCTTTGGTGAAGTGTCTGTCCATATCCTGTGCCCATTTTTCAAATAGGTTATTTACTTTTATCTTGTTTGTTCTGCCCCGATATTTTATAAATTCTAGATATAAGTCCCTTTTCTGCCAAGTCATTACCAAATATATTTCCCCATCTGTGGATTCCTTTTTACCCTGTTAGAGAAGTTTTTGGATGTGCATAGGGATTTGATTCTTAGAAGGTCCCATGCATCTGTTTTATCCTCTCCTAGTTGTAGATTTTCCAGAATGCTTGGAAGAATGTTTATGTTGTAGATTAGGACTTCTAGAGTTCTTCCAAGCTTTTCTTTAATGAAGTTTATAGTCCTTGGTTTTAGTCCTAGGTCCATAATCCATTTTGAATTGGTTTTTGTGTATGCAGTGAGGTGTGAATCTTGCTTGAGTTTTCTGCAGATAGTTTTCCAATTTTGCCAGCACCATTTGTTAAAAAGGTTGTTGTTTCCCCACTTAACTGATTTAATCTTCTTGACCATTGGAAGATGGGCTGATTTCTGGGTTCTCAATTCTATTCCACTGATCTATGTGTCTGTCATTGTACCAGTTCATGCTGTCTTGACCACCTTGGCAGTGTAGTGGGATTTGAAATCAGGGAGTGAGATGCCTCCTACCTTGATTCACTTTTTAAGGAGTGCTTTACTTATTTGGGCCTCTTTCCATTCCAAATGAAACTGGAGATTGCCTTTTCCATCTCATCGAAGAATAAAATTGGTATTTGTATTGGGATTGCATTAAACATGTAAATTGTCTTTGGTAGAACTGTTATTTTCACAATATTGAGTCTTCCTATCCATGAGCTAGCGATATTCTTCCTCTTCTCCAGGACTCTTTTTGTTTCTTGTAATAATGTTTTGTAATTTTCTTTGAAGAGATTGTTTGTGTTTCTGGTTAGATTTACCCCTAAGTATTTGATCTTATGATTAGCTATTGTGAAGGGCATTGTTTTTCTCAGCTCCAGTTCTATATCCTCTTTGTCACTGTAGAGAAATCCATTTCTGTATGTTCATCTTGTATCCTGCCACTTTGTTGAATTGGTCAACTATGTCCAGTAGTTTTCTTGCTGAGTCTTTAGGGTTTTCTAAGTATACTATCATATCATCTGCATAGAGAGATAATTTTAACTCTTCTTTGCCAATTTGGATACCTCTTATTTCTTTCTCTTCTATTATTGCTATTGCTAAGACTTCCAATACAATATTGAATAGGAGAGGTGATAGTGAGCATCCTTGTCTAGTTCCTGTTCTCAAGGGGAATTCCTTTACTCTCTATACATTGAGAACAATGTTGGCTCTCAGGTTTGCATATGTACTTTTTCACTATGTTGAAGAAATTCCCCTCTAATACTATTTTGTTGAGTGTTTTAATCAGGAAAAGGTGTTGAATTTTGCCAAAGGCCTTTTCTGCATCAATTGATAGAATTATGTGGTTCTTGTTCTTTCCTTTCTTAATGTGATGAATTATATTGATTATTTTTCTTATGTTGATCCATCCTTGCATACCTGTTATGAATCCCACTTGGTAATGGTGAAGTTGTTGGGTTGTGGTTTTTTTTATGTACTGTTAGAATCTATTGGTATGTTTTCTTTAAATCACAAGTCCACCCAAATTAATACTGTGTGCTCAGATTGAATCCTTCTAATAATATTTGCTCACTTACTTTTTGCTGAGGAATCAGAACTTACTCATAGCTGAGCCCCCTAGTGGGTGTTTATGGCTGTAAATGACATGAGAGATTTCCTATCTTCCTCATATCATCTGAGAGGAACAGTGAAACTCCCTAAAAATTACACCACCAGAGCTCCAATATTATACCTGGAGTGAAATATATAAAAAATAACATGTCAGAATTAATCCTAGGTATACAGACCCATGAGAACACATTGGAGAGCAAAGGAAGGATTATTTTGATGTTAGAAATAGTCACTTATTTGCTACACATTTTTTGAGTGTGTTTTTTTTTCTACACATTTTTATGAGGCTATAGATTAAGTATATGAAGTAGTTACTGTGATCTTGTCTGTACCTGAATTTTTTTTTATGATTGTTTTATAAATGTGTTTTCTTTTCCTCAAAGGATAAAGCCAGCATAGATGAACCTTCTTTTGCTTTAGCAAATGAAGGAAGCAGAGTGTCATCTGCAACCTGGAGAGACAAGGAATCTTTGCATATTTTCAAACGAGATCACAGCTCTTGGCCACAGTAATCTGGAAATTGAAGGATATGGTAGGAAAGTGGTTGCATGACAGGAAAGAGTGATTTGCCTGGTTCTCAGACACTTCCTAGGAATTTTACTAAGGGATTTAATCATAAGATGTCTAAGTTTCTGGGATATTTATGTTTGTGATCCAAGATGGGAACTGTAAAACTCACTACCATTGAGTTGGTTCCAACTCACCACAAATCCATTAGGTTTATGAGACTGTAAATCAAAATAGGAGGAGACTGCCCAGTTTTCTTTTAGGAAAATGCTAAACTTGAACCTCAGGAAGACATTTGGCCTTTAGGCTAGCAGCACAACTCCCTGGGAACAAGTATGCCACCAATGTTTAGATTCAACTACACAAATTTTCACTGTGACACTGATGTGTCAAATGTGTTAATGGTTGGCTACCCAATGCAGACAGAGAGTGGGGTGGAGCTCCCCCATTAAAACAAGCTTAGAAGGAGGAATGGTATCGACTTCCATAATAGCTTGCCTCCGGAAACCCTATGAAGCTGGAGAGAGGATGAAAGGCACCCAAGCTTCGAGGACTCTCCTTCATAGGGTCGCTATAAGTCGCTTGTAACTCGACGGCACTTAATAACAAAAACAACACACATATTTTCACTCTTAGAAACTAAAAAAGAAAATTAGTTCATTAAACCCAAAAAAAAGCAAAAATTCAACTCACTGTCATTGGAACAGATTCAGCTCCTAACTGACCCACTAGTGGATATTTGTTGACTGTAAATCACACTGGAGTAGAATGCCCATCAATCTCCCACAGAGCCACTGTTGGATTCTAACCACCAAAGAGATTCTAACTTTTGAGTGAGAATCACAATTTCCTATGAACTATGCCACCAGAGTTTACTAAAATAAGTTAAAGAAAAAATGGCAAATAAGTCCTAAAATTCATTAAACACAAAAATACAGAAAACTGTCAATGTCAAAGAATGAAAAATGGGGTTTCACCATCGATGATGTAGTAATTAACACATAATAAACGAATATTATGAACAACTGACTGAAGAGTACCCTCAGACAGGATTGAAAGGCATATCTTTCCCAGACAATTTTGTATCTTCTATGGGTTGATCCTTTTTGCAGTTTACATTACCTTTGGTCACTACTCATTACCTTCAAGTAGTTTATGTCCCTTCAGAATTTGTCATCATTTTTATAAGAAGCTTTATTCCAGACAAGATACTCTAAAATTGCTGTCTACTACTTTTTATTGTGACATATTTATTAAATTGTGTTTTCCAAAGAATTTGACCATATCATGTAAATTTTCAAATTTATTTGACATAGAACTGTTTATAATATCAAGAGTGGCATCCACTTCCTAAATAACATGTCTCTGGAAACTCTATGATCTTTGATAAGTGTTGATAGTTATAGAGGGGCTTCAGGCCTTTTTTTTCTTACGGTCACTATTAGTCATGCTCAACTCGAAGGCAATCAACAACAACAACAACATATAGTTTTTAGTTTTAATATATATCAAACTCAGTAGAAAACTAGAAAACCGGGTTGTTGTTGTTATGTCCTATTTAGTCACTTGAGACCAAAAGCTGGATAACACTGTCCAAATCTAAATTTAAAAGTTCTTTCTAAAATAATGCTTACATTGCATTTCTTTATATTTTGTTATTTCATCCTCTGAATCCCAACTTTATAAATTTAAATTATAAGAATTAAAAAAAATATTGTCACATACTTGGCTTTTTTAACTACTTGAAAATTTCTAATTTTCTACAAAACATGAAATGCATTAATATGGAAATTAATTCCTTTTCTCTATAAATCATATATCCTAAAATTTGCTGAAGGTTTTTACATTTTTCTTTACCATAAAAAATGTCTCTGAAAGTAACACTATTGAACTAATGTTCATTACTCAAAGGTAACTTTCATATGAAATTAGATTCAGATTTTCTAGACAGAAGGAATAAAATAGCAAAAGCTGTTGATTTAAAATCAAATAAGTTTTTCTAAAGGCCATTTCTGTGAATTTCAATTCTTATATTTAAAATCCATGATAATCTCATCTGGGAAGTAAATATTACTCAAAATTCTGTTAAAGTGTTCATACACTTCTCAAGTATCCTTTGTTTGTTTCCCTTGTTATAACCCATAATTCAGTTATTACAATACATCCTCAATTCATCATTTGGAATTTATACTTAATTTTCTATGCTTAAAATTACATCATGTTTTCTATTCCATTCAGCAAACATTAGCTGCATCATGCTCTATTTTGTTTTTAGGGAGGAAGTCAAATAGCAAAACTGAGGTTAGATTTGTGTCTCCTTAAGCCTCATGAAAAAATTCTTTCAGTTTTTGTTACAAAGGGTGTTATGGCTAATTTCTTTTCAACTGCAGGGCTCCATGATCATATGGTAATGGCAAGTTTAAAAGTCAGGGTTTTTGAGAAATAACTTGTAAACGGTAAAATCTATTCTTGTTAGACACAATTCTATAAAATTTTGACAAACACATAATCACAATCAAGATACAAAAAATGTTTTCCTCAACACAATATTTTCCTGAAGCCCTTTTGTTGTCTAATCCTTCCTTGAACTTTCAGCCATAGTATTTTTCTATTGCTTCCTATGTATCTGAAAGTTATTCCGTGAATACGTTTGGCAGAAGAATGGAAGTCTCTGAGTTGTGGTGTTGAATAGTACTGAGTATCTCATGGACTGTCAAAAAACAAACAAGGTTGTGTCGGCAGAATAGAATTAAAGGTGATTCTTGGAGGCCAGCATTGTAAAACTTAATATCACATATTTTGGACATGTTGTTGTTGTTGTTGTGTGCCATCAAGTCGCTTGCGACTCATAGCGACCCTATGTACAACAGCCCTAAACTCTGCTCTGTCCTGTGCCAATCGCACTGTCTCCGACACTCCCATCCCAATTAT